>NC_045739.1:15446838-15469427 GCF_008692095.1 Etheostoma spectabile | reverse complement strand
CAGAGCAGGATACCCAGGGCTCGGTTTATACCATTTCTAGCCACTGGTGGACCATAGGTAGGCTGAAAAAAAAAAAAAAAATCATAAAGTGAATTTTACATGCCATGGACCCTTTTAAAAGAAATTAATCTAAAGGTTTAGAGCAGTGTAAAAGCTCCATCATACTAAGATGTTTGGGATTCAATCTTCAACAGTTTTTTTGTGTTAAAAAGTATAGAGTCATGTAGATTGTTTCTTGTTTGTTTCAGGGTTTGTGTTTCATCCGAACAAGCCGCCCAGAGAACAACATCATTTACAACTGCAACGAGGACTTCCATGTTGGTCAGGCTAAGGTTTGTAGCAGTGTTTTATATATTCTTCAAACTATTTCATGCTCTTTGGGCTCCCTCATCACAAATGACTGCATGCTCTGCTGCAACATCACGTCATTTCTACTGTCAGTTGGTAGCATCTGTGTCGGTGTCTTGTCTTGCTGTGATTTGTATAGTTTATGTGAGTTTGTAATAGTGTCCTTGTCTCACTAATTATCCAAAATGCTATACCTATACAAAGTCTTCTGACTAGACTTGTGTGCACGTTTCCATATGGAGTCCACATACAAATATCTCTTTCCTTTCCTACTAGGTTGTGTTTAAAACCAATGACGACCATGTGACTGTGATTGGAGCAGGAGTGACCCTCCACGAGGCTCTGGCTGCTGCTGAACAGCTGAAGAAAGGTATAAAAAAAAGACAAAACAAAAGAAACCAACCGATGTCAGCATAAAAGTATACAGTCTTTTACATCAGGTGAACTGAGGTGCATCCTCCACATTCCTCTCCCCCCCCTTAGAAAGAATTAACATCCGTGTGATTGACCCGTTCACCATCAAACCCCTGGACTCCAAGACCATCATTGACAACGCCAGGGCCACCAGAGGACGCATCATCACAGTGGAGGACCACTACTACGAAGGTAAAGAGTCGCAAATGACCGTCCAAAAAAATAACAAATGTCAGCCTACAACACCCAGGATTCAACTCTGACCTGTGTCACATATCCTCCTCTTTCCACTACAGACACTCCAATTGATCAAATTAAACATTTACAAATTAAATCTTCAAATGATTTTTTAAATCACAAGGAAGCCATATTAGTGCTAATTACATTTGTTTCCTGTGGTATAGTCCTGGAATTATGATTTGATTGTTTGATTTATATTGTCCTATTGACAGATATACTATTCTCAGAAAATGCCAGAAACACATTGGTCACAAAGTAATCTCAATTTCTGTTTCAATTTCTGGACGCCGAATGTTGCTGCATGATGTCACATACACTGACACATATTTTATAATATGTTATACTTTATACTTTTCGACAGGTTCAAATAATATAGAGCAATTTAAAGTTCCACTCTATTGCATAAATCTACTGAATCATGTCAAATTAGAATCTGGACAGTCCCATTTGCATGGGGTCTCTAGCATTAGCAGGACAGCTTAAACTAGCAGGCACAAGGATTGTTTTGCAGTTTCTCGCATGTTGTGGTCATGAATAAAATGCCTGGAGCAGCAAAGGACAAAGGTCTGTCTCAAGTTAGAGAAGCCCTGAGGAAGCTGGAATCTGAGAAAGGGAGGGGAGAGAAAAGCAGCATGAGGAGGAAGAGGACAGAGGTATAGGGATGCAAATACAGTAAGTGGCAAATAATTGGGGTGAAAGTTGTGGTTATGAAGAGACAGATTGAAGATGTAGAAAAGGTGTAATGGATCAAAACAATATAGGAGAGAATGGGGAAGAGAAGGGGGAGGGGAAAGGAGGAGGAGCTGGGAGAGCCTGTCAGGGTTTCTTAATTTCAGCTCTGGCTTTGGGCTCTGGCTGACCTACATACAGTACCAGTATGACAAAAAAACGAGTGTCCAGAATTTTGTTTGTGTGTTTTTTTCTTTTCTCCCCTACATGTAGCTGATTTAATTGGTCAGTGAGATTACATCTGTCTGAAAAAGGGAGATGACAGTTGTTTGGACACACACACATTAAATCGGGTTTACGTGAGTGGTCAATCACATGCAAAAAAATGGAAAATGTTTGCAGGAGTAGTAATATGTCCCTGTGTGTGGAAGCTGCACATATAAAAAAGGCTGTCCAAGAGCATAACATATTTGGTGTATGCGTGTGTTGGCACTTGGCAGAGGTTGAAAACCAAGTGGTATCCAGGGAACAGAGGAATGTAGTGTACAGATGGGTAAATGGCGTGCAGAGGGCATTATCCTTTCCATCAGAAGGGCTCTCCAAATCGTTTCCTCTTAAAGGTCCCATGGCATTTTTAACATTAATATGCGTTCCTCCAGCCTGCCTATGGTTCCCCGGTGGCTAGAAATGGTGATAGGTGTAAACCAAGTTCTGGGTATCTTTCTCTGCGTTTGAGAAAATGATAGCTCAGATTGGCCGATCTGGATTCTTGCCCCTTGTGATGTCATAAGGGGCAAGGTTACCTCCCCTTTCTGTGTTTTGCCTGCCCAGATAATTTGGCCAACCCATGAGAGAGAGACATCATGTCAAAGTGGAAGTTGGTCAAGGCCACACCACCAGCCTCCTCAAAAGCTACAGACTCAGAAATGGCACATACCCTCAATAGCATCCTAATACACATACTAAGCAAAGCTCATTGTGGGACTGGCTCTAGTGGCTGTAATTCTGCACCAAGGCTGAATTTTGGGAAAGAGACTTCAGATACAGTATTAGGGGACAACTAAGGTCTATATAAAAGCATCCAAAGAGCACCATGTCCTGGGACCTTTAACAGATTATTTGTTTTATTTGATTCAATTTTGGAGAAAGTTGTATGAAGGAAGTAGAAGCTGAGGTCCCGTGGTAACTTGTTCACTTTCCTTGGTCAGATAATGTAAAGAGGTTTTCATTCATCAGTCTTTCGGAAGAGTCTGATAACTGATGGTTTTACTCTCAGTAGTACGTACCTGATTATGTGAAAATATGAACAGAAAACCAGTGTAATTTTTTTTTAGCTTTTTAAAAAACGTGTTAATACAAGCCCTCTATGAGAAATCACATCTACCAGTAAAAGCTAGCACAAAGCTAACCCAAATGATGCATGATTCTGCCCACCCATAAGTCATGCCTACTATTCAATTCAATTTTATTTATAGTATCAATTCATAACAAGAGTTATCTCAAGACACTATACAGATAGACAACACTCCAGAATTTACAAGGACCCAACAGTTCTAGTAGTCTCCTCCAGAGCAAGCAACAGTGCGACAGTGGCGAGGAAAAACTTCCTTTTAGGCAGAAACCTCGGACAGACCCAGGCTCTTGGTAGGCGGTGTCTGACGGGCCGGTTGGTGTTAGAATGAAGAGTGGCAATAACAAAAATAGATAGATAATAGATACTACTACATACTATATTCTATGCTACTGTAATGTCCACAGTGAAATGTTTTAGAAACAGGATAGATTGTAACAACATGACTGTAACAAGACGTGTTATTCTGAGGAATTTAGAGTTTTCCAAACTTTCTCCGGAGCCATCACACCACCTTTTGCACTTTTTATGTTTTCACCAGATGTGTGTGGGATTTCCAACAACACACACCAAAAACAGAGAAATTGACATATAAACATAGGTATTTTAGGAACATTCCAACATAACAACTCACAAAAATCTCAAAGCATGGCTAGAATGTGCAGATAATATGAGGTAGGAATGTCACTTTCTCTGTCAATCTCTAAAACACCAGTGCCAGCTTGAACATCAACAGGGGCTGGGGAAAATGCAGTAGTGAAGAACATGTAATGCCTTTCTCATTTCTCAGCTTTCATGTTTGCTCAATCAGAAATGTCTGACAGTTTGGAGTGAGAAGTTTAAAAAAAGAGTGACAGAGGGAGGGGAGGATGGAGGGAGAGGAGAGACTTGAGGGGGTGAAAGTGAGACAGAGGAGGAGTGGGAGGGTGGTCAAGGGAGGGTGTTGTCCGTCCTGTCAGTCTACATCACATCGCTGCAAAGCTCAATCGCCCGTGAAGCTCATGAGATTCAAGACGACGGAATGGTGGAAATCGAAAGAAGGAAGATTAAAGAACAAATGAGAGAGTTTAATCTGAATATTAGAAGAGATTCTTGTGTGTGATTTGGGTGAACTGGCCCTTTTAATCAGTAGTGCTGACTGCTGTATATTCTGATTCCTCAGGTGGTCTAGGTGAGGCAGTGTGCTCGGCAGTAATCAACGAGACCGGCTTCACCGTCCACCGCCTGGCAGTTTCCCAGGTGCCCCGCAGCGGCAAGCCCCAAGAGCTGCTCCGCATCTTTGGCATCGACCGCGACGCCATCACTCAGGCAGTCCGCAAGGTGCTCAGCAGCTCCGCCAACGCCAAGTAAGAACGCTGCAGCAGTGGCAGCAGCGGCAGCAATGTGGTACAGGACTCCGTGGTTAACTGGTGATTGCCATGGAGACAACAAACAAATAAACCAACACAGACGGAGGGGAAGCCCTTCTAGCCCACTCATGCTCTCGTTCTCATTAAACAAAAAGCATTTGTTTGAAGAAAAAAAAAAAAGATAACATGTTTTTTCTCTAACTGTCATATATGTGGTTTTGACACCCCAGATTTTTACCCCATTAGTTTGTGTAAACACACTCCTTCCCTTCACACACAGCCACACCTCAACCCTCTAAGCCCTTCCTACCTCCCAGAGAAAGTTCTGTTACTGCTGTAGTGTTTCAGTAAAAGCAGTGAATGTGGTTTGGAGTAAAGTTAAGTCTTTTTATATTTTCTGTGGAACCCTTTTCACTTCTTCAGCACAGCGTTTCGTACGTGTTCACCCAGTACGACTCTGTAAATCCCACCCCACTAGATCCAGCAGGGTTTGGTCTGTTTGAGCACTGACTGTTTTTAACTTGTTTGACCCTGACTTGGATGGGACTGCTTGACATCAATAAAGGGATGGTTTCTTCACAATACTTGTGTCGGAAGTCTTTCTTAGAGATTGTGGTTGCATTGCCAGAAACATTGTGCAAAACCTGTTTTCTTTATAATTACATCGTCCTATTCGCTCACATCCTGGATAACAATTTTTTTCAAGATTGCATACAAGTAGCCTAAATAAAAATTCAAAAGAAAATATAATGCCTAATCCACATCCGTTATTTCTCATGAAGTAATAATGCTTCAGTAGCCCATGGGTGAAACATTTGGTAAAGAATCTTCATGTTTAGTCAAGCAGCGTAGCTCTAGTGACAACAACAGTTGGACAACTATACCAGATGCTGGTCGGACTTGTCACAGCCGGGGAAAGCACAGGTGTAAATAATAAAATAAATGATGGCTGCATTCCATTTGGCTGCTTCAGGTTCAGAGTCCTGTACATGCTGACTCCCTTGCAAAACTTACAGGGACATTTGACTTGACCAGAGCCATTGTTAATCCTATTAGTAACACCTGTTTTTTTGTTTTTTTATAGTTTAAGAATATGTAAGACATTTTTTTAAATGTATTTTTGAACACTTCGAAACACTAGAGAACTTTTTGTAACTTAATGTTTCCAAAATCGTTTAAGTGGTTCATCAAATCGTAGCGGGGTGAATGGCCCTTCTGCATACAGGCTATAACTGCATTATGCAAGTTTGCCCGATCGGGTAGCAGATCTGTAGTTCCTATGAGACGTTAACAGTGTAACATTAGCCAACAGAAGTTATAATGCCCCGCCACTGACTGTGGCTGTGAAACCCATGAGTAGACTGAAATGAGCAAAAGTCCATTCTATTGATTATAAATTCAACTTTCCATTTGTGATGATGCCGTTTATTTCAAAAGGTACAGTGTCACTTTAAGTACTCACTCTTTGTCATGTCCTGCCTAAACATGCGGTTTCAACCAGAGATGACATGTCTCTCCACCAATAACTAACCCTTAATTGACAAGTTATTGACAGAATGAAGATGAAATAATAGCTTTGAGAGGTCGGCACCCCCCCCCCCAAGTCTTTCAACGGCATGATGAAACACCCAGGTGGGATTGTCAAGAAGACATATTGCCTGATTACTCCAGATCCTTCACCATTTTTGGACCCAACAAACTCCTAAATATAATCGGTTCAAACTACGAATATTTAGTCCTTTAAATATGATGCAGGATATCCATTTGGGAGCAGCAATCCTGACGACTTTGAAGACTTTTCTAACCCTCTCTGCCCAATCTTCAGGGACAGTCAGACAACAGAAAATAGCTCATGGGTCCATCCATTCTGTATATAGATCTCTGCATCACCTTATGCAGTGTGTGTGTGTGTGACACACTTTGTGGCATTTTGACTTTTTGCAATTTAGCAAATTGACATGAGAGTAATAAAACAAGGTTGGAAAATTACAGTACTTATCATTTTCCTATTTACTGTAATTGCTGTTTTGCCTACAGGTGATGTTGGGTTGACTCCTGAGGTTTCAAGAATGAAGAAAAACAAGCTCAACTTCAGCATGAACACTGTGATTTATTTTAATCTCACAAATCCAGTAACCGATAAGTTTATTGTGTTTGAATGTTGATTCAGCAGTACTATTTTTGGTCGCCTACTACTTCTGAAAACTTTCAGATACTAAAACCATTCAAATATCAAATGTTCAGCTCTTAAAGGACATTTGTGCTTGTGTTCAACTATTCTCCACCATATAAGTTTTTTTAAATATGAAGTTTCTTTTCTTTTAAAGTCAATAGAGCAATCTTTAAATATTCTTCAAGGTTTTTTCCACTTCTAAATGCTACTCCTCCCACAAATTTTCACCTACAGATGTCATTAATTTAAATTATTTACAAAATCTCCAGCTAGTAGAAAATTATTCAGCTTTTTGATATCTTTTACAGTTTGTGTTATTAATGTTTAAGTTTAGTGCTTCTTTAAGCTTTTTCTGCGTTTTTAAGGGCTGCTCACTCAGAGTGATGTCACAGCTACAGTGCAAAAGAGAGAGAATATTGCCTTAAAAAGTTCTCTTTAACTTGCTCTCACAGCCACAATTCTTACATCTCACACACCATTTATACGTCAAAACCTAGATAAACCGATAGGTCGGGAAATGCCTAATATTGGCCTCTATGTGACTGTTTTCACATAAAATCTTTTAGTGGCACACTTTTAGGGCAGCAGTTTTCAGATCACCTTATGTGCTTACATAATTGCAAAAGGGTTCTCAAAGGTTTTTCTAGTTAGTTTTTTTTGTAATGATATCAGATTAGTGAACAGAGTGGGCCTTTGGAACATATAATGAATGGTTGCTGATAATGAGCAATGTAGATATAACATTAAATATCAGCCCCCCACTCAGATCAGCTGGCATTCTGTCTATAATGGAGTGGTATGGAAATTTGTAAGTGACCCCAAACCTTTGACCGGTAGTGTATTTTCAATAGGCTATACTATGATTTTTTTATTACTGTTTTTTTGAGATACTATACTATGATATTTTTATCACTTTTTCGACGTACTACACAATGACAATTTATGACTTTTTTTTTTACATACTATACAAAATTTCTTTCACTTTTTTGACATACTATGAGTTTTTGACGTATTATACTATGACTTTTTTATCAATTTTTTAACACATTATACTATGACTATTATTGATATACTATACTATGACCCTTTTTAATGTGCTATGCTGGCTTTTTTTAATACTATTATTGCAATTTTTTTCGACATTCTATACTATGACATTTTCATCACTTTTTGTATACACTGTGTTGTGACTTTTTCATGACTTTTTTGGACATACTCTACTTTAAAGGTCCAATGTGTAGGGATTTTTCCCATCTAGCGTTGAGATCATATTTTGCAATCAACTCTCGCTACGCAGTTCAAAGTACATATTACAGCTACGGTAGCTTTCACGCTTAAAAAAAAAAGCCAGTCTTATGCTCTTTTCAATATTCTTATTCTTTTTCTGGGCAAAGAAGACGACTCCTGTTCCTGAAATTTAGATTTTGAATACGTGTGGTCCTCCATGTTTCCTTCTTCAAACTTGCCCGGGCCGGGAAGCGGCAACACCCATTGGCAGATTAGCAGCACCTGTGAGTTAATGAGTGTCCACCCCAGTTCATGCATGTGGAAATGTAAAATTTCAAGCCACTAGGAATACTTGGAATTGATGGTGGTGGTCAATATTCATAAAAAAGGACAAGTTTGTGAATGGCAACACCATTTTTGACAATGAACAACTAAACATGTTACACACTGGACCTTTAACTATTTTTGACAAACTATTCTATAACTTTTTGACATACTTTACTGTGACTTTTTTCAACATACTATTACTATGACTTTGTTTGACATGCTATACCATAAGTTTTGTCACTTTTTTCAACATACTTCAACGTACTGCTCTGGCTTTATTTGACATTCTACACTGTGACCTTTTTAGACATACTATTCTATGACTTTTAATGACATTTTTCGAAATACTATGCCATGTTTTAACATAATTTCTTTAAGTGGCACAGTGGCTCAGTTGTTATTATTGCTCCAACAGGCAACCAGCAAGTATGCAGTGCAGACTCTGAGCCAGGTTTGATTTACAGTCCAGGCTGGCCCTTTTCATGAAGTAGTGTTTGACATACTATACAATGACTTTTTCAATAGACTATGTACATATTTCCAATATTCTACAACATGACTTTGGCACTGCTCCAGCAAGTGGCAACTGCTGTCACGTTCCTCTGGTTTGATTCCCAGTCTGGGCTGGGATTTATTTATTTTTTTGTGAAGTTTGTGTGTTCTTCCAGCCTCTCTTTGACATACTATGACTTTTTCAACATACTATACCATGACTTTTTTATCACTTTTTTTCAACATACTATACTTTGATATTTTTTGACATACTATGCTGAGTTTTTTTTTAATCACTTTTTCAACATACTAAACTATGACTTTTAACGATTTTTATTGGCATTTTAGTCCTTTATTTGATAGGACCGCTTCAACAGGAAGGGTGAATGACATGCAGCAAATGGACGAGGGTCGGAATTGATCCCGGGGCCTCTGCTGAAAGGACTGAGCCTGAGTACATGGGGAGCCTGCTCTACCAAAGGAGCTACTTTTTCATCAATTTTTGACTTACTATACTAGGACTTTTTTTGTCATACTATACTATGACTATTTTATGACTTTTTTTCAATATTATATTACTACTTCTTCATGACTTTTTTCTATCATTTCTTTTGACATACGGACAATATGACTTTTCAACATGCTATTACCTTCTTTTTTTTAAACCTTAAAGTATTCCACTTGTTCAATACATTATTGGTATTATTAAACATTTTAATGAAATTAATTAAAACCATTCCCACTCTTCCAACTATTCTCACTACTTTACCTTTTTCAACTTACTATACTAAGACAATTTTGTACATACGGACTTTTTTTAATCACTTTTTTATACGTACTATACTTTAACAATTTTGGACATACTATGCCATTACTTTTTAACACTTTTTTAACATACTACGCCTTGACTTTTTATGATTTTCTTTCCAAACATACTATACTATTTGTTTTTCATTACTTTTTTCTTTTTTTTCTATATACTATACAATGATTTTTTTCCTGAAATATTATGCAATGACTTTTTATCAGTTTTTTCAATAGACCATACTAAGACTTTTTCATCACTTTTTTAAAACATGCTATAATAACTAACTTTTTGTCACTTCTTTTGACATACCTGTTTCACGACTTTTCTTTGAAAATAACTTCAACATTTCAATGAAATTCATACAAATTAAAACTTTTCCAACTATTCTCACTAGTTCAACTTCTTCTGACTAATAGTGTGGTGTTCCTGTACATTAATCCTTTGTACTGAACGACTGAACGGATGACTGAACTTCAGCTGGTGAGGACCACAGAAGATTAGATGTGATATATGGCACAACCTTTGACCTTGCTCCTATTGCCCAGCAGGACCTTGTCTGGTCTTTGAGGTGCACAAAGTGTGGCAGCTGGGAGTGTGTGTGTGTGAGGGAGAAAAGAAAAATGGAATGACAGATTGTGTATGCATTTTCATATCAGCACACTGTAGGTGCTGGGAGTGCAGAGAAGCTGGGCGTTCCTGTCCTGACGGCCGGCTAAGCATCTGTCCGTATATCTGTCAATCTGTCGTATGGATTCTTCTCCACTAATGCACAGACAAATCAACACACACACATTATAGTAAGTATGAAGACATGTGGAGTGGCTCACACACCTCCTGTCAAACGCAATTGCTTCTACTCCAGCACTTTCCAAATGAACAAACGAAAAGCTATATTAAAACCTGCTTCTAGCACATTAATGAATGACATACAGCCTGTACATAAAACAATGCACCCACCCATTAAAACCACAATCCCTATCATTTATACAAAATGCAGCACATACTTCCATTCTAAGAAAGGATATGTTATACACTGGGAGCCTGACATTTCTGTAATATCTGTGTGTGTGTGCGTGTGTGCGTGTGTGCGTGTGTACACATCACTTTCTCATCATCTATAGGTCCAGACAGTGCTACAGGGTTCCCCACTTCCTTCCACTTCGCTGAGCCCCCACCCCCCAATACATAAACACACACACACACACACACACACACACACACACACACACACACACACACACACACACACACACACACACACACACACACACACACACACACACACACACACACACACACACACACACACACACACACACACACACACACACACACACACACACACACACACACACACACACACACACACACAGTCTAATGGCCAGTTTCTCAGACACAAAGGAATATTAATGTACAGTACATTGTCTCATTATATATTTTTAAAGGGTCAGTACACCAAAATTATAAATAATAATTAGATTTTGAGACACATGGGGAGCACACCAATACTGAGAGAAGTCGATAGATAAGATATTGCTCTTTTGGATATGAGCATGGACATGAGGATATACTGTATGCATATTAACAACTTAAAGCTTAGAAAACAGCAAACGTGGTGGAAAACAGTTTATTTGCCTTAACAACACAGGTTAATTTTAAGGTTAATTTGGATTTAAATAAACTCCAAATGGAAAAAAAAGAATTCCATTTATCATCAGACACCATTTCTTATTAGGTACACAATATAGAACTTAACGTTGTTAAACAGTGTAAAAGCTCAAATTTATAGTTTGGACACTGATCTTTCTCTTAATTCTGTAACTAAAAGACTTACTAGACACCTCAATTAAAACGTAAACCTTGATTCTTGCGTGTTTGTGCATCTGTATTGAGAAGCTTGTCTCCCACATGAGAAAGCACTTAAGCCGTGTAAACACGCTGTGTGGAAGAAAAAGTGTTCAACCCGTTTAACAGCATCAAATAGGTAGTAGGTAAAATAACTACACTTCGTCTGAGGCACATCATCTTCAGAGGTTGTATTAGAGGGAAAGGAACAGGCTCATTTGCAATTCATTTTAGTTAATGAAAGCTTTTTATAATGTTTAATTGAGAATTGAACAGATTTTCATCAGCAGTCGCATTTTATTCTTTTCCACTATGGGGCTGTTCTGTGTGAGATGCTTCTCTCTCGCTTTACCCCTCCTTCTCACCCCATCTGTCACACCCAGTCAGTCAGCCTCACCCTACCCCTTTAGTTCCTGTACTCGTCACCGCAGTCCCTGATGAGCGCCGTGAGGTCCTTGGAGCGTTATCACTGCTTCGATGGTGGCGAGATCTTTCCCAGTCAGTTTCAGGTCAGGGCTGCATCTACGCAGACTGTCACTGATGTGTTGCCCCGCCCCTGCGACGCCAAGTCAACAACCCACAATGACCCCACCCACCGCAGGATGATCCAGCACATAACATGTTGCCACGCTGGCCCCTGAACAGTCGTGTCTTCTGGCAACCGTCTCAAAGGCGACAAAAAGGTCCTGGAAAAAGCTCCAGCCACCCCAAGAGTCGATCATGTTCGCGTACTTCGAAAGAAAGGCGGTGCAGAGCTCAGCCCGGGAGTAAGGCTCTGCCTTCCCCAGATAACACTCTGTGAGAAGACCACCCGCTGAGAGAGGACAGTGATGGAGGAAAAAGAGTGGAGAGAGTGACGGAGGAGTGAGTCATACAAAGAAGTTAAAAAGGAGTTGGGGAGGAGGGATACAAGATCGACGGAAAGGAAAAGTGGGAGGAGGTGCCAGGGAAAAAGGGATGGAGGAAGAGAATAGATGAGATGAGATGGGAAAGGGCAGAGAGGAGGAGGAGGGTGAAGCAAGAGAAAAAACAAGAAGGGAGGGGAGAGAGGGCATAGACGGAGACCATTAAGGTCAGAAGGAGAATGGGATGCAGAAGAGGGAGAGGAAGGAGTAACAGTGTTAAGAGGGGGAGTGAAGAGAGGATGTGTCGTCATGTCGACTGACTCCATTTTAGAAACCCACCATTTTACATATTTAAACCAAGATGGCCAGACTGCCATAAGTGAGGAGCTGAATGTTGTTAGCCACACAGAACTGCTCCATCTTGGCTACAGGTCACCAATCAATCAAAGAGTACTGAACCTGCATGGCGGACACATTAAATACATGCTTAATAGGTGCACTGGAGAAGAGTCAGATATTATTGTACGTGCAGGTGGAAGCGTTACCTGGTTACTTGAGATGTGAGCCCAGAAAAACAGGAATGTACAACAAAAGAAACAGATCCACTTTCCTGTTTTGACAATTTGGACATACCATACATACTGTATTCCCTTCAGAGAATATGTATGAATCCTTATAGGTGTGTGTGATGACTATTTTTTTCCCCAGTCTACTGCTCATGTTGATATTCAGGAGTTAAAAATGATTCAATAACGAGATATTTGTCCAAATAACATTTTTGGTGCAAACCTTGAAATTTAGATATGACTTCATCATAGATGAACTAAGTAGTAGCACAGTAAACCTAATTAGAAATCAAATAAATAAATTAAAAAAACATACCAAACTTGAAAAACATTTCCAGGTCAAGAATGAACTCCTCTCAAATAAACATAACATGCAGCCTGTTAAACATGAATATATTGCAATTTCCAAACAAACCGGTTTTTCTGCAATATTGGTCATATTTTTTAATTTTTTTCCCCCGTTTGTTGTACATGTTTACAGTTTGTATTGTGTACTTCAGCGTACATACGTATAAGTCTCTCCTGCTGCAGATCGGACAGGTATGTTTTGTCTCTATAGTCCCCCCAGTTTAACTGAACACAGTCCAGACTGTCCACCTGCATACGGGTCATTGAGCGCTGCAGCGCCTTCACCGCCACCTGAACACAAATAAGAACTCCTCAGCCCCCGTCTCTACTGGCAACAGTCAAAATAAATACATGAAACCCATTTAATGACTTTCATTCAACCTAAAGGTCTAGTTTCAGATATTGCTCTGTGTACATCAACACAAACATACAATTCCAGCCAATAATACTAACGGTATAAGTATGTATAAGATAATGGATTTTTGAGGCCAATATTGCTTTTTGGGTGTTTAAAAATCTGATAACCATATTGACTGACAGTAAAAAAAAAATAGATGTATACATCAAATTGTGACCAAGAGAAATACAGAGCAGGACCTTTTACAGTTGAAAAATCAACCTGTCAGTGCTCTCTGGTTGACAGAGTATGCCTAGTTTGGTTTTTCTGTACTGAATTTTCTTGTTGCTTATTGGCCAACATACCAATACACCTGCGATAAGTCAATGATGGCCAATACATTGGTCTAGCTCCAATCCCATGTACGTACATTGTGTGTGTTTAGCTTTGAATCTGACAACCTAAATCGTTTAACATATCAAGAAACATGATTTATGTTCTATAGGTACAAATAAAGTCTGTAAATTGTGCACAAATGCCACATATTGTGGGCATACTCTTTTCGGAACCATCATAATTTAGTACACATGAAACCACAAATAAATGGGATTATTTGTGATGTGAATGGTTTTCTCATAAAATTAAGAATATGGAGGGAATCCTTTAAGGGGACTCAACACCAGCACAATTACTGTGCAGCTTTACATTTATTGAAGTAGACCAGTAAAGGTGATGTCTGTGTTCTTTATGAAGACACACACCATTCTCTAGTGGATAAAACTTTTCTAACTGTAAAACACGGCGGTCTCGACACATCAGTCAGCGGCTTACCTTGCGTCCCATTGGTCCTGGTCTTAGCACGCATTTGGTCAAACTCTGCAGAGTGTCTTTCCCAGACGATTTGCACTCCTACAGCTGAGACAAAGAGTCATAAAAATTATAAATTTAAAATACAACCATTCTTATTGGGCTATGACTTGTTTCTGTAGCTTGTACCGATTGTAATCTATCATAACCATATGCTAAATATCTTGCAAATTGTTACATACAGCACGTTTTATACTGCTAAAAGGATACAGGAGTTAATAATTGTCTGTTGATTAGTTAATTGTAAACTGACAAATAGCCTGGAAAGCATGTGCAAAAGCATTTTCAAGCTTCTGTTTGAGTGCGTGTGTTTGAACATTTTTTTCTTTTTTTCTTTTTTAAACCTGTCCTGTCTCGCAGCCTGATATACAGTATGAGGAGCTGAATACCTTTTTGTGCCAAACAGATTTTACTCTTAACAAGAGTGTTTTAATATACTCCTTTGTCTGTTTAATTATTTATTTATGATTTGTCATCGGGCTGGACAGGGGGACAGGAATGGGGATTGCACAAACCCACAAACCCTGCAAGAGAATAGGGATGGGGACTTGGTGCGGAGAAACACAAACAAACAAACAACAACAACAACAACAAAAGAATCACAGAGACAGCCAGTCGAACAACAGCAATAAACAGCTGATATAAAAAAAACAAGGGAAAAAGAGAACCAGTCAAGCAAAATAAATCATTTTATAATACTGTATAATTTAATTTATAATTAAATAAACAACACTGCACAGCCATGAGAACTAGAATAATAACAATAGATTTAAATAAATAACTTAATGAAAAGCTCAAAGAGTAGTTCTACCTGGTGATAACCATGGACAGCCCAGCCCAGGCCAGAGGCCCGCCACCCCTCCCCCCAGCCACAAGGCAGCACCCCACCCGCACCGCCTCCCAAAGGAAAAGGACAGCAGCCACCCCACGACAGCAGAAACATCCCCCCAACCCCAGGGGGCCACCAAACGCACCCAGCAGCTAGGACCCACCTACCGACCGCACGGAACCCTGAGCAGCGAGGCCGCAAACACCCACTCTGACTAAGAGATAGAGTTGATCAAGGGGGACCAGAAAGACTGGAATTTTGTCAGTTTGCTTTTTTTTTAAAGCATTCTCTCCATGCTAATGTGGTCTAAAAGGAAATTCCTGTATTGCATGATACTTAAATTCTTTTTTGTCTTCCAGTTCATGAGGATAGTTTTCTCGGTGATGCATATGACAGTGAGAAGCATGCATGATGTGTTAGCCTCTATATTAATGTCACTTAGGACCCCCAAGTAGGCAGAGTGATGGAAACTGGGACGGGGTATTTTAGCCAAGTTGATAAGTCCTCACATATCCCCTGCAAGAACTTCTTCTGCACACTGCCACATAGCATGTATATAACTATCAGATATATCACCTAAAAGATGTTGGACTGCCTAAGACCCATTCTGAACAGCCATTGTCTTGGATAGAGGAAAATAGTTAGTTTTTCCTCATTCAATTTTAATTGGTTGGCTAAGAATCTGCTGGATTTATTGCCATGATCAAAGTTCTCCAAGTATTTGTAACTGAAATTGGGACTTTTTATCAATAATATCGTTTAATTCTAGTTTTAATTTTCTCAGCTTGTAATGTTTTTTTGTTGTTCTCATTTTGTTTTTTTTGCAACAAGCACCCGGTTCTCTCTTGGAATCGGTCTCTTGTTTCCTTTCTGTCTCTTTCTTGTAAATGACACCCACCCACCCACCCACACACACCTCTGTGGAGCGCTGACATAAATCTACAACAGTACATTAGCTCCCTCTTGTGTTTCAGGCGGCACTATCAGGCAAAATATATAAAGTCCCACTTGCCACAATTGGTTAAATGTGTTCCTATATTCCAACAGTTAGGTTACCAAGAGAGAGTGGTTATAAAATCTCAATGTTGCACTGCTAGCATGTGCAAATTATTTATAGTGTTTGTTTGAATATACTTTTGAACCCTTTCTGACTACAAGTTGTTGACAGGGTTTTGCAACATGTCGCTATCCATGAGTTCTCACAGTCAAAGCTAAAAACGTATTCCCTTCCTGTTTTCACAATTGCTTTTCTAAAAGACCTACTTCTAAAGACCACATGATGTCTTTATCAGATGATTGGATTTCTCTTAAAAAGTACATCTGAACAAGTACAGGACGTTTTCGATTCCAAACTAGATCATTTTTAGAATTTCCAAAACACCAGTTTTCAATTCATTTGCAATATTTCCACGATGTTGTTTACCTGCTTTGGCACGATTTACCGCTCCGTGCGACCCGCACACCTGTCCCGTTTAACAGCCTGTCTCACTTCAGGTACGGGGACATGCTGATGTTAGTGCTGGAAGCGGCCTGCGGTTTTAACACAGCTACACACAGACTTCTTTCTTTCACGGTAGATAAAAGTAAAACCATTTAAAGTTTTGTTTTTTGCATCATTGTCGATAGAGGGTTGTCTGTCAACTCAATAAATGCATCAACCTGTTTAATACGGAATAAAAACATTAATATCAGCTATACAAATTACTCACTTTACGTTTCCTACAAGACGTATCTGAACCACCGCCAGGAAAAACCGGACTACAGGTCACAAAAAAGTTGAAAAGTTATTAAACACTTTTGAATATACAAAAGTTGAGATTCTCCCAACCACCGCTGTGGTTTCAACCTGCTGGAGAAAACAGCCGACTCTGTTTAGCAGGAAATAAACTTGTTCTTCAGCACACTGGCTGCTGGTTGGCCCCCTGCTGGATAGAAACTGTCCCTTTTCTGCAGAAACACAAAACACCTGAACCTGTTTCTGAAGAAAAACTCTTCTTAGAAAATCAAGCAATGATTTAACTGAGACATGATACAGTGAGAAAGAATCTTTACTTTTCACTACATTAATACAGCCCTCTATGTAGAGCATTCTCTGCAGACAACATGCTGTAGCAGTCCCATTTTATTTTTCTCATCATTCTACTGTTGCTGCCTTTTTCTTCTTCTTCCTCTTTCTCTTCCTCCTCTTTTTGCCAGGTGTACAGTCAGCCTGTTCTGCTGCAGGTGTTGGTTTGTCCTCCGGCTCTGATGAGTCAGACTCTTCTTGTGAAGCTGCAGGTCTCTTCTGGGAGGTGGACGAGCTGAGTGCTGTCTCCTCCGGCTCGCTGTGACAGAGCAGACTGCTAAAGTCAACCAGTTTTCATTTTAGAATGAAATCTTTTCTCGTCTGTATTAAAAGCTTCTCTAAAACCTGTAACATTTCATTTAGTTTGTGCTAATAAAGTGATATTTAATTGTAAGCAAAACATTGTGACTATCGTCATTGAAACAACTTTCAGGAATTGTGAAAGCATCTACTGTCGATTGATATTATTACAGATTTCAGACAACTGCAGACCTCCCTTTCACACTCAAAACTAACAAAAAAGAAACTTTTGCACAAAATATACATTCAAATCCTTCTTTACAGATTCTCCACTGATTTTGACAGGATGACTGAAGCACAGAGAAATCCTACACCAAAAACAAATGGCTGAATTGAATATGAATGAATGCGCAAAATATGCAGTCTAGATCATTTTCATTTTAAAAACTACAGGCATTAAAGCAGCATTATAATTTACAGATGTGACACAATAGCATGTAATTAAACATGAGTGTCTATTGGATCCTGAGCAAATCTAATCCTGAGCAAATATGACTTAATTACAGTATTAATCTAAATTGTTACAACAGGATTTAAAACTTTGTTTTATATTAATAGCTTTACATGACACCCCCGTGTTTACCTTATCTGAACCGCTGGCTCCTGCTTCTTCTCCACAGCTGCGCTGTACTTCTCCAGCAGAGCCACGAAGAAGCCGTGTGTGCGGGTCTTGGCGGGGCTGGCACGCAGACACTTAGTGAGCGGCTCCAGGCCTCGTTCAGGCCACTGAGCCATCAGATTAACCAACCTGGAGGAGAAAACACACGTTCAGGCAACCGTTCCATCAAAATTTAATCTTGAAGTCAACCACTGTGAGTTGGTTCCATATCTCTATATTCTTCACTCAGAATTAGATTAATGGCAGAGTTAAAAAAATCATTTCAAATCAAGGAAAGGATGCAAATGCTCTAAAGTAAATGACCCAGAAAGCCAATACAAAAGAATACTGGGAAATGCTTAACAATTTCCAAGTACAAAACCATCACTAGGTTTGTCGTGAGTTTGTGTGAGTGAGCGGAACTGGACTAGTGATGGCCAAACGAAGCTTCATGAACCAGTGTCTTTATTTTCTGAGCCCACTAGATGGCGCTCTCTGTTCCACAATTGGTTGAGAACACAGTGAATTGCAATGCCTTAGGTCTTTCTCTTAAAATCAAGAGCGCCGTCTAGTGGGCTCAGAAAATAAAGACACTGGTTCATGAAGCTTCGTTTGGCCATCACTAAACTGGACCGTTGCTACCTGAAGCCGGGGTTCTGCTGCAGACAGGCCGTTACAACCTCCTCGTTCTCCTGGCTGTGGATGGAGCAGGTGGAGTAGACCAAGCGCTTCAGGCGAGGGAACTTAAGGCCGTGGTTTAAGCACCTCAGCTGGAAAGAGGCCAAGGAGGCCAGACGAGCCTGATCCTTCTCTTGGTCAGTAGAGGACACATCGCCCCGGAGACACACCATACCTGAACCACAAACACATTGTAGAAATTATATAGAAATAATTGTGTTCTCGCAGCTGGTCGCGGTGGAGCCTTAATTCTACTTCAGATACAGTCAGGTACTTTTGTTCAGTAGTTCCCAAATTAGGGGTCAGGTCCCCCCAAATGGGCACAAGATAAATCTGAGGGGGCATGAGATGATTAATGGGAAGATAAAACTATCTAGATAAAAGTTTGGTTATACAAATCTGCTCATTTCTGGACTTTTTCTAATCTTGTTTTTTTTTGGATATGGAATATTTTGACATCTTTGCGCCACAAACAATTATTTCTATAAAACCATGTGTGAAGTTTAGAGGGGAAATGTCTCTGCTTACAACTCATACACACCTGAAGCATAGTTTATCATATGTTTGTTGTAATTTCTTAAACTGTGAAGTATCCAGCAAGAAAGTTGTCGAATAAAAATAGGTAAATAAAAAGTACAAGAAACTCAGACATTTGGTGAAGTAGAAGTATTAGTTTACATCAAATATCTGGTTGTTCTCCAAGGGTGGGGGTACGATACGGCATATTATTGCAATATTTTCCGTGTCAATACACGGACGTCAGGTATCAATCTTTTATTATATATATAGTATAAATTAAGTGAGATAAACAAAACGGAGAAATGTATCTTTTTAGATGAAACAGATGTTGATAAAGTTTCCGCAAGAGGACCTCTTTTTTAAATTGGGAAAAATGTGAAGGTAATAAATTGCAATATATCGCAGAATATTGCAATATCTTTAAAAATCACAATAATATTTTCTTGTGACATTAAGTATCGTGTTACCTCTGGTTATTCCCACCCATAATGCACTCTAAAGTAAATCTACTTGGCTACTTTCCACCACTGGCACATGCGCTTTACACACATTAAGAGCTGGTTACTTTACCTGATCCGCTGCAGGATGGATCCAGCAGGATATACTCAACATCCTTAAACTGAGGGCTGTCAGGGTCCACCTTCAGGAAGTCCTGGTTGGCCAGCTGCTGACAGGTGACCCCGGCTCGGAGCAGGAGAGTGGACATGGTGGCCAGACGCTTGGCATCCAAATCATAGGCAAACAGCTTGCCCTTGTTCTTCATGATGGCTGCCAGGTGGCTGGATTTGTTGCCGGGGGCGGCACAGGCATCAATAACATGGCAACCAGGTGGGGGGTTGAGGAGGTAAGCCGGGAGGCAGCTGGCTTTGTCCTGCAGAATGATGTGGCCGGCCTTGTACAGGAAGTGGTCATGGAAGTCAGTTTTAGGAGAGAAGACCAGCAGCTCTGGCAGATGCTGGTCCATCACGAAGTGTTTCTCCTTCAGGGTTAAGTCATCAAGCCTGGAGGCCTGTCCCAAGTAGGAGAAGCCCTCTCTCTTCAGATAGTCCACAGTATCATCCACGGTGGTCTTCAGGGTGTTCACACGCGCATACCTAGGCAGCTTTTCCCCGACGAGCTGCTTGACGGTGGCTGGGAGAAGGCCCTCATTGCTGCTGACTTTCTGCTTCACCTTCATGCGGGCCAGCACCGCCTGCAGTCTGGAGCGATGCTTCATCATCAAGGTTTTCCAAGAGCCACCACACTTCAACCCCTGGCCCAAAAGCAGGTCGTACACCAGCACTTTGGCCAAGTGAATCCTTATCTTGGTGTGTTTGAGGAGCTTGGTGGACTCAATGATCTCCTCCAGGATAGAGGAAAACTTCTGGGTCTCACAAACCAGAGCGAACAGCTGTTTTATGTTCGCAAATTTGCTGTCATAAACCAGAGTTTTCACAGCGCCCTGCTTCATCTCGGCTTTCTCCAGGATTTCAGCGGCTTTTAGGTACAAAGCCATGGCGAAACCAAACTCAAGAGTTAGCTAGCTAACCCGCTACCAAACTACTTCGCTACTTAATACGCTACTTGGGGGTGTATTTTTTTGACAACTTGCCTGGCACATTCCTTGTCCTGCCGGAGGTCCCTCTTCTCTAAGCGGGAACAACAAGCTTCTTTGTTAGTTCGTATTGACGTTTTATAAAAGCAGCTTCGTGATTACTTTTCCACCATGCGCATGGCAGAGGAACATAGAAGGCTAGTGACACCGGAAGTACTAGCTAACGCAGTTTTCGACTGACGTAGTTAGGTCCGTTCAGCCAATCACTGATGACAACTGGAGGGTAATAGGCTCGTTCGAGGTGAACTGCGCCTCGCATGTAAAAGGGACGAGAGCAGGCTGCATCCATATACTCTTAAAGTCTCTACCAGACTTGGAGTTTGGAGATATTTAAATCTATCTCAGAGAATCGGTCACCTTACACCGCACACAAAATGAGAGCCTACAAAAGTACAGATAGATTATTTTTTCAAGATTGGATGAGTTAACAACGCTGTCGTATGGGAGGTGAAAAACAGCAATATCTTCATAATCAAAGCAAAAGTTGAGTGTTACTAGCCCGCTAATGTTTGTTAATCTGTTCCGTCGTGTGATGAAGTCTTCATCTGAATACGTAGCGCTACACGCTGCCTATGCTAAAATGTTATTATATTAATGATATCCCAATCATTAACCAAGCCCATGATGAAAGACTAATAAAACTGTATGTGTTTGTTTGTGTGCGCGTGTGCGGGCGTGTGTGTCTGTCTGTATAATCTGTGCAGCCAGCGTCACAGTGTAGCCTATATTTGTAACCATGGTTTCCATGCCTGTTCTTATCTGTCGTTTCAGTGTTTGCTAAAAGAAAAAATATGCTATTTCTTCTAACTCACTGCTAACTTAACTGTGTGTGTGAGTGTGTGTCTTGTCTTTGCATCTGTACAGTATAGTACATATAGTATCTGAGTCTGTTAGTTGCGTTTACGGTTAGTGCATCCAACCGCACAACAACTATCTGCATCATGGTATGTCGTTTTCACCTCAAAACACCAACTTTCGTAAAGTAAAACTGGCAACGTCCTGGCAAGATGATTATCTTACTAAGTAAGAATTGTATGGGAACCAGTGCCTATCTGAGTAGTTATTGCATAGTGTTTTGACAGTTTTACTTATGATGTTTTTACTACAATTGTCAAATAAACCACTACATTTATAAAACTGAACTTTGACCTTGTGTAAGTAATTTGTTTTTTTGCAGTTATGTGATATGTAGACACAATAATGGTTACACAAATTTCACAGTATAATTGAACTTAATACACACATAAGATGTGGTTTGTGTTTGTATGTTATTCTCCCAAACAGAAAAACAAACTTTGTATGAGTTAACTGATTATTCTGGTTAGTTTTAATGCCATCAAATTACTTTTTACAGTGGTCAAGATAATCTGATATTGTAACCTGTGGGATTCTTGAACTAAAAGTATGACATTATAATTGATTGCCTATACATATGTACTGTACATGTGTGTGTGTATATATTTATATAATAAACGTTATAGTTAAAGTTATTAATGTATAGCAGCTGTTATGTCAGTTCTACTTGTGCTCATTTATAATACAATCACTCAATACTTGTCTTTATTATTACTGCAAAGTCTTAATTTAGGTGTAGCCTGCTTTTCCCACTGTTTAGTTTGAGTAACGTTATTTTAGACTCAATCTGAGCTAGCAGATATCCGGGAAGCTAACGCCGGTGCAGGCTAACCTCTTAATACATCCATGAGGATAACAACTGACCGCCAGTGTTGCCAGATACCGCGAGACAAATAAGCAACCAGGCCTGTGAAAATAAGCCCAAAACAAGCGAATTTTTCCACG
>NC_045739.1:15446318-15446828 GCF_008692095.1 Etheostoma spectabile | reverse complement strand
AGGATACGGGAAGAGATTGCAAACTGTGGGTACATATTGTTGATTTACACCCATGTGGACAGATTGGTAAACTGTGCGCAGTTTTGCAAAACTGTTCACACGGTACAGTTTATTCCTCCCCCCCCCCCTTTTTGTAAACCATCTTTTAACATTATTTAACATTAGAAAACTGATGGAATATAAAATTCTGACTGCATTTTTAAAAATGTTTTTCTGTGCTAGCATGTTGTACAAAGGTCCACATACTGTGCACATATTTCACACTTAGTAGTAGTGTAGTAGTACTACTCTGCACAGTGCTTTTGAGTCGTTCCCTACAACAGGATGAATCCATTCTTTTACTCCTTTCTCTTTTTCCCAGTCTGTGTTATATTTCTTCCCGTATTTCGGCCACTTTATCCTGGGCATTTATTCCTTGAAAAACTCTCCTACAGTCCAGTCATCATCTGTCTTATTTTCATTTAAACATCACTCACTGACGTTTTCCTAACCAGAAAAAAAACAGATTGC
>NC_045739.1:15445791-15446308 GCF_008692095.1 Etheostoma spectabile | reverse complement strand
CTCTGATTGGCTAGTACTCGTTGCCATCTGTGTCAGAGCCAATTAGAAGCAGTTGTCTCCTGTGTGTATGGGGAAAAGGGAGGGACAGAGGGAACAGGCAAGAAACTCCTTCGTTTAAATAACCTATGGAAAATATATGCATGACAACTTATTATGGAGCTGGAAACAAGCCAAAATAAGCAACTATACTTTAGAAATAAGCAAAAAAAACGCAAACTGCTGCTACCAATATTTATAAGCGACTTTATAGAAAAACAAGCCCAAAGTTGCTTATAATAAGCAGACTTGGCAACACTGCTGACCGCTACAACTATGACACATTGTGCCGTATCGGGGTCTGTGCAGGAAGCACAGATTGTGTACCGATGTATTAGCTAAGAGAATGTTATCCTTCACCAGGAAGCTGATGCTAGTTGAGCTAACAGCTATTTCTAGCTAACTGCTAACGCTGACATAACAGCTATTATATATTTAAATGGTTTTCAGTTTTGAGGGTCTTTTACATGCTGTCTCAGCT
>NC_045739.1:15434087-15445781 GCF_008692095.1 Etheostoma spectabile | reverse complement strand
CGAATTAGCTGTTAGCTAAACTAACGTTAGCTTGTAGTGTGTTGATGGTCCCCAAGCACTCTAACTGCCATCTCAACACCGGAACTAAACAGAGCTGATTTAGCACAACTTTCATGCATTTCTTTCACATCTAGTGCAGTCAGATTCACTGTGTTCACTTGGAAGGAATCACTGCATATGGGTAGGAGCTTTTAATGACATTTTGAACATGTTAAGAGGCTAAAAACACGTCTAAAACTTGCCCTGTTTAAGCCTGTTGGGTGCTAGCTCTAGCAGGGGGATAACACGGTGCAGGCAGCACCGATTGTTTTTGTTTTTCTCTCTACTGACAGCACTCAAATTTACAAACAACAGAGCTACATGTTGGAATCGTCCAGAAATCTCCTTTAATCACTCATAAAGCACATCTTATTTTATAAGTAATAAATGACTGTGGGTACATGTGTTTAATGTTTGAATGTGCATTTCAGGGCAACTATTTTTAAAACTATCAGTCTGACCTATTTTGATTTCCAAAAGCACTCTGGGTTTGTTTATATTGGTAAATTTATCTATTTTCCTAATCCTTTCAGTCTGGGGTGCTCAGGATAAATTACCTTTTACGCCCTAGGGATGATGGTATTATTTATAGTCCAACCAAGATGGTGCTCTTAGAAAACAAATGGATGTAAGTAAAAACAGGAACATGAAATTATTAAAAGAAAATAAGTAGCTTTATTCTTTAGTACAAGTTAATTCTATGGATATTTCCATGAAGAGACATACAAGGTCAAAGGACTCAATACCACATGGGTATTTATTACAATATAAACAATCATCATTACAAGAAAATCTGCTAGCTGTCATTGAGTGTTAACTTTACTTTGTTTAAAAGTCTACCAGTCCATGAAGGTCAATGTAAGATGCAGAGTGGCCTGTCCCATCAACCCCATAGGACATTCAGAGCAAAAACAGCTGAACATCAAAGAGAAAACAATTCATTGTAGCAGTAACATTTAAAGTATTACTGAACAATAATAAATGAAAAATGTACAATTGTAACCCCCCCCCCCCCCCAAAAAAAAAACTAAGAAAATAAAGGTGCATATTCTTATTTATTTAACTTGCTGCCAAGTGACCCAAAACAGTTAATCTGCACTTGCTGTAAAGCATACAAAACAAATGACAAGGGGAAAAAATTCATTACAAAAATGCACAGTGCATTTTCTGGTACAAAAATTTTGCTAGCAAATATTCGCCACATAAACGTATTGCTTTAGGTACTGAATAGCCATGCTCCCACGCTGTGATTTACCTGCCAAAGAGTACAGCTACAAACATAACAGGCTGATGTTAAAGCTGTGATTGGTAGCACTTGTATTATGGTTTTGATTGTAACATATTTTAAATTAAAGTGTAGTTGTGCAATGCAGTCTGCCAGTGTTTTTATTAATACTAATAGTCAGAAAGTCCAAAAAATACTAATCTCACACATTGGGAATTTGATCACAGATGCTTAATTTTCTCCTTTGTGAGAAGTTAGCTGCAGGTCTTCAGAGAATGTACGTTCTAATGGCATCTTAAATTAAACTTCAGATTGCATTTTTACAATGTTGAAAAAAATATCAAGTCCTTATTTTATATATTTTTTGGAGTGCTATTCAGTAACTTTGTGACAGGCAACAAAAACCTGCCTTTCACTCTCAATCCACAGGGAAATGACAGTTTGTGCACTATGATGGTAGCCTGCTGGTTGCCATTGTGCTGTATCTTATTTCAACAAAAGAGATATTCTAAGTAGATTGCCCCAATTATCCATATACTTATAATATATTTTGCTGCTTTTGACCACTACTGCAAGGTTGAAATGATGATAAATTCAGTTAGTTGGAGTCAATGTTTGAAGAAATGTTATTGAGAGGGAAGCTCTCAATTGGGTGTGGAAGCATAATAGGGTGTATGGCGAATAAAGCGTGGAGGTTCTTTGGGTGGTGGACAGAATAATCAGACACAATTGTCACTTAACCCGTCAGTGTTTGGCAACACCACTGGACTTTTTAACAGTCTTTTTCTTTAAAGAGTTTTTGTATAGAAGCAGTCTCTCTGTAGTGTGAGCTGGCAGGCGGTTCCTCTTGGCTCTTACAATACACACTGCCATCGGACACAGCCGGTCGAAGCCCCCTGAGGTGGCCGGTACTGCCAGCAGCTTCTTGGCGATGCCCTGCAGCAGGGGGAACCGATTTGCAGACTTCCAATACAACACACTGGAGTTGCTTTCCCACAGGGGTTCTGACAGGTACACATCAAGCTCTGCTGTCTTAATGGTCTTTGCAGGCGGCTGGAGGAAATTAAAGATGGACTTGCGCTTGAGGTCATTTCCGCTGACTCCGTCGCAGTTGTTGTCATCTGAGCTGCCACCTGATGCCTCCATCAGGGTGTTGCCTTGGCTCTCCTCTTTGCCATCCTGCATCTTCAACTCATTGCTTGTCTGGTCTTTATCTCCCTCTACAGAGGGAGATGTTGAGGGCTCCATGTTTTCTAATGTGGATTCAACAATGGTGCGAGCTTGATACTTTGACGGGGGTGTTAGGAAACCTGTCTGGTCCTCCAGTTTGGCATCAGAAAATGGCTGGGAATAAATTAATTTAAAAAACAAAATTAAGCAAGGATGAGAGTTCGGATTTTGAGATTAGAAAGGTATGATGCATATTTTTGTCTTTTATGTACTCAGATGTAACAATATAAACAGAGCTCTGAAAAAAATATAAAATGGGTATGAGATGCCATTTGATGCAATTTTGCAGTGTACCTTTTACGTTTTCAGTTCTGGTACAGTGTTTAACAGGAATTTAAAATTTAGTTTGAAAACTGAAAATTGTAGTTGCTTTAAATTAGGGCTGACCTGCTCTGTGGTTGCAAAATGTCAAAGCATAAAATAACAGCAATGTGTCTGTCCTAATTTAATACCTGCAGTTTGATCCTGGGGTCAAGAACGGCAGCTAGTATCATGTCCTTCTGGTGAATCAGGGACTGGAAATGTGTGTGGAGGCCTGTGCGCAGGGCCTTGTTAAAGTGGGTGTAGTTGGTGACAAGGCTCTCCAAGGTCTTATCAAGGCCAATGAGGGAAGGTGTGATGAAAGAGATGGTCACTCCATTTCCTTGCAGGACCTTGGTTAGAAGAGTTAAAAAGGAAATGTTTTCACATAATCTTCAAACAATATTATATCTTCTAACAATACTATAATACGGTATTTCCATAATTGTTTGATTTCTAGAGGGGTTAACCAAAAATGTAAGTCTCTTATCCTATCATCCAGGCTCAGTGTACAACTGACAAATTAAAACATCGCTGCAAAATGTATGGTTTAATGTTTTTGTTTGCTTTGTTTCAGTAATTAAAAGGTGCCCACTCAGAACAAATGTTTGCATACAGCCAATGCTGTATTTGTTACCACATTAGCCAACAATAAGTTTTGTTTAAGGACATGCAGCTGACGTCAGCTAAAGTGCGAAAATATTAAAAGATGGTAGTTTCAATGTCTATTACTTAGAGGGATGACAATCCTGTTTATTTTTCTTCTTGATTAGTTAATTTTTATTTGCCACACTAAATCTGGTCAGAAAAAAAAAACAATTTGGAAATTCCAGTATAAATAGAAGTGGTCGGTGTCTAAAAGGATCAGAACATATTCGGGTTTAAAAGAAACTTACTCTCATCTCTTATACGGGATCTTTGAAAAACATAATCCACTACTTTCATTTAATGATTTTTTTATTTATTAACTTTTTACCTGCAAAGCCTCCTCAAAGGGCTCAAGGAGACCCAGGATGTCAATCACTTGCTCCCTCTTGGCCATGACCAGAGGAGGGGCACTGGCTGTGTTGTTAGCCTCGATGCGGGCCTGGGCTAGGAGAGTCATGATGGCGCTCCAGGCGGACTCCTGCACCATACGCCGTAAAGAAAGCATCATGGAGTTCCAGCGACAGTTACTGGAGGAAGGGCACAGAGATACGTTGTACTCCTTCAACAAGACCTAAACATGAAATGATATGAACAAAAAATTGTATGATCAAACCTCAATTGAACAATTTATACGTCTATAACTATGATGTTAACTAGCTGTACCTCAGCTGTGCCTCATCTTTGGGCGTAACATCTTATTTGGATTATATAACTTTGCAAAAAGAATACAATACAAAGTAAAATAAACTTCCAAATCAGTTTTAATTTCTCAGTAAAGAAAAACAGTAATTTCTCTTACCTCGCTCCAGTAGGCACTGTTCCTAAAAAAAGCCACCACGTTATGGACCTGCGAGAGAAGGTTTTCCACAACCCTTGAGTTCTTCAGTGCCTCCTTAATTACAAGCTGCAATGTGTGGGCCACACAGGTGGTCCTGGTCCCAATCTGTAGCTCTGAAAAGGGGGACTCCACTTCAGACATCTGGTCTGACAGAAATGCCACCACCTCATCTCCATCTGGTTCTCCCCTATTGGATGAGCACATAATCTTGTAGTTGCAGAACAAATTGTTCCCAGCCAGAGCTTCTTTGGCCTGGTTGGTGAGGACGTAGCCGATGCTGCGAGGAAAGATGCCATAGCTTAGCAGCACACCTTCAAGCTCCCTAGCAACAGTGGTGCTGAGGTTTTTGTGGCTGAGGTGGCGGAAGGCCACAATGGGACGGCGGATCTGCCAGGAATCACTGACAAAGTGAAGCTGCACAATGACAATGGGTTCCTCCACTGGGTGGGATTGATCCCCTGCCCAGAGGTCAAAGGTGACATGAATGGCGTTCTCACCCTCTTTGGTTTTGGCAAGGCAGGCTTTAAGGTCCCGGATGAGCTGAGGCTTGATGGTTCTCTCCACTTCATCGTAGAGCTGTAGGCCCATAGAACGCTGGGATAGCTTGTGGCATTCAGGGCGGATGGTACTCATGAATGACCTGAAGCCTGCACCTTCAACAAAACTGTTGGGAACAAAATGAAGGTACATTAGCGTGGGACCTGGACTAGTGGTTGGATGTCCATTTGGTATACATACAGAATAGAAAAGTTGCCTTCTGCTGCAGGCAATTCAAAGTCTGGTGACACATATGACACATCCAAGGAAGGTAGTGAGAGTATTTATTTTACTTGGTGATTAGCAAACTTGGGGATTTTGACAACTTTGGACAACAACACAACAAGGACACTGTAACAGCCACTAGTGCTACAAGTCACCTGAGTGGCAGCATGTCTTCAGCGATCATCCTCAGTGCTGCATTGGCAAACTTTTTCTGGTCCATCGGCGCGGCTGCTAGTGCAGCGCCTGAGCAAGAGCTGGGACTGGAACTGGAACTGGGGGGCAAGGAGGGACTCCTGGATGCTAAAGCTTGTGGAAGCAGAACAGCTGTCTTCTGCTTGATTTTCTGACAGTCCTGCTTCTTCTCTAGCCTGACCTGCAGCAAAGAGTAGCAGAGTTAAACCAAGGTTGCCATGTGGTAATATCACTGAAAAAAATAAACAAACATGAAGGAATTATTCTATCACAGTAATGCATCCATAACCACCTTTAAACAATAAATTCTGGTGATTATTGGATTGACTTTGTTTGGAGGTACTTAACAGTAATTAAGCTCAAATTTGGCAAAGTTAAAGTGTGTCTCATTAGGTTAAAGTTTATAAGCAAACACAGGTGAGTCATAAAAGAAAATCATCATAGCAAGCTTACCACTTTAGGAGTTACTGGTTCAGTGTCTAACACAACATCACACTTGAAGTCCACCTGTAACACAATACATAATGTGAATGCACAGTACAGTGTTTCTAGGATTTTTTTTTTCTTTCATATTAATGGCCCACATAATGATCAGATAGTATATTAGTATTGATTTTATACGTAACAGGTAGCAATATCTTTGCATTTTTTAAACTGTAACCAACAAACATTTAACCTCCTACTGTATAGCCTTACAATGATTAATCAACTAGCATAATCTAATCTATTAACCATTATTGTCTTCAAACTTGCTCACTAAGAAATCATTGAGAAATAAACATTTCTAAAAAAAATGTTGAAAATCTGTTGAAGCTGAAAATGATAAGCTTTATTTATACAGTATGTGCTAAACTAAATAGGTACTGTACCTCTCCTTCCACAAACTGTTGAATATCAAGGGAAATGCTGTCAGCATCATCTTTGTACAAGCCCAACTCTGCTTTGCGTTTGATGGAGGAGTTCCAGTGATTTTTCACAGAATTGTCTGTTCTGCAAGAGGAATCAAAAATGTACATCAAAAGTTGATACGTTTTTACATTCACACCTTTATTTTAAGAATAACAACCAAATAATGCATATGATTGCTCTTAATCCATATTGCTAAATTTCAGCAACTCAATCACAACTAAGCGACCCACCTTCCAGGAAGCAGCTTGGCAATCTCAGCCCACCGGTTTCCCAGAACAGCGTGGGCTTTGTAGATGATGAGGTCTTCTTCATTGGTCCAAGAGCTCTTTCGGACCACTGGGTCGAGGTGGTTGTGCCAGCGCTCACGACATTGTTTTCCCAACCGTCCCTTCAGGTGCCTGGCAATCAAAGACCAGTGTCTGGTGCCGTACTTGCCCACCAGCTCGATTATCTGTCCGGAGCAAATACATATGTTAAGTGAAATGGGACAATGTTAGTTGCAAACTGTGTTTAAGTCAGATGTTCCATGTCAAGTTTCCACCTTTTCATCTTCCTCTCTGGACCAGAAGCCCTTAACTAAATCAGGATCCAGGTGCTTTTTCCAGCGATGCATACAGTGAAATTCTGTTCGCCCCTGTCAAAGCAACAGACAGGTTGTTTTGAAATGGATGAGTTGGATACTTGGCCTTCCTATATTTTACTCAACTTTAAAATATTACACTGCTGATCCATTCACTTTCTCAATAGATTTTGCCTCTGCTGATTACTTACTGGTAAAAAACTGGAAATGGTTTTCCAATTTTTTTCCCCAAAGTTGCTTATCAGGATTTTGAGATTTTCATCCTGTACACAAGAAAAAAATCAGTTCAGATAGAGTATAATTTAATGTGCGCTTTAAGGTCAACTTTCAGGTACAGGTTATCTTGAACAGTTTGTTACTTTTGACACAAGCTAACAAAAAGACTAATTAACAGAAACCTGTGTGACGCATCAGCACATCTGCCCCAGTTGGGCATTACATTTTTGTAACTGACAGTAATGTAATAAACTACTTAAAATGACAGTGCTCCAAATAATATTTATTTATGAATGTCTATTATGAATGTCTAAAAATATACACATCAGGGTCAGAGTCTTCTTTTCACTCACCTCTTCCTGAGTCCATTTGACTTTACACTTGGAACCATCCTTCTTCTCTGCTGCGTCCGAGTCCGTGTCAATGCACATATTACTATCCCCATCTTCTTCCATGCTGCAACCATACAGATTTACTAATAATTCAAACATGTATTACTGGATTTCAACATAAGAGATTATTAAGAGTGAAAAGAAACACTAGATAGTGACACTTTAGCTTACAATGGACATGGATATGAACATATGGCATGGTTGATATGGGCTTTATAATGTTGCTGTTGAGTTTGAATGTCATTTTTAATCATTAAAACACTTGCAAACAACATTTCACTTTCGTTTCACTTTGCTTTGGTGTTGCTTCCATGTTTCAGCTGCAGACGTAAAAACATGTCTGAACCTAAGGTTTACCTATCCTCTTAAAACAACAGCACACACATCACTCTATTAAGTGAGTTAAAAGGTACATTTAAAGTGCCCAAGATTGAAACACTATTAGAATGCCACAACTGATCCAGTGGTAGATACGTTGAAACAAGTTGTATGGCACTGCTGGCTAATGCTGCCCATTAAAAGTTGTCAACAGTTCTGCCATAGGTTCTTCCTTGAAAAACTGGATAATCCTGTTGATATTTTAAATTGTCACTACCAGAGAGGTATTAATTTAACGACGCGTTTATTATTGAGGTTGTAGTTTGCATGTTGAATTGGACTGTCTCTGCAATATACTGAGCGATGTTTCCAATGTTTTGCTTTCCCCCATACAAACCAGATCGGGCTGGGTTTACCCAGTCTAGGACCAGACTTAAACCGTTTGACATTTTCTGCGCAATGTGCTCAAAGATTTTAGATGAAGCCCAGGGAAACTGAGTTGCCGCAAATGTTTTGAAAACAGACATGCAAACTTGCATTGTTTACATATAAAAGTTACAAATAACATATAACTAGCTACTTTGTAACGATGTATGTTGTTTCTTGTGTTAGGTGAGCCGAAGACAAATCCTGGTGGACATTGAAGATCTAGCTATTCTATTTCCTTGTATACAGAACATGTGTATTTCACTTTCCTATCCTGTGTGTTGTGCACCACAGCAGTGAGCTAACTGTCCACAGAAAAGTTGACATAGCTTCAGGTTAGTGACTGGCTAACATTAGCTAGCAGCTGCAAACTAAACCAGTTACCTCGACATAAATATAAATCGTTCAGCTATAGCTATATCTAAACAATGCACTGGACAACCGACTAATTAGTCAAAAATAGTGTTAGCTAAACTAATTAACTTACGTTGCAACCTGGCTGTAACTTCAGGCTAAGTAAGCTAACTGGAGGCTCAGGAGCACGCTTGAGGAAACGTTGACTGAGAGTTGACTGTTAGTTTAGAAAGCAGAGCGCCTCTAGCTGCGCATGCACGCAAAAATGCAACATTTCTATCAGTAAAAACAAGGCGTTTGTAATAATTAGTAACTGTGATGAAAGGAGAACGTTAACCTAGCTGACGTGAACGTGGGGAAAACACAGAAATGCCTACCTAAATTTCAGATTGTGCAACTGCTTCTGGAATACAGCCAGCTTCCCCAATTCACTACCATGATACAACAGAACAACGTCTTTTAAACGGTCGTCTCACTCACCCTCTCATTGACACAACAAAGCAGTGCAAACACTTGATATATAGCTAGCTAGTAACAGAGTCACGATGGTTATATTTAGAATTATAGCTGTGAGACATTTTCACCCTGCGCATAGAACATATACGCACTTTATTTTAATAGGCAACGTAACATCCAGAAACGGTAGCTAATGTCTTCCACACTTACCCGCGCGACATGTCTCCTCTGTCTCTGCTTGTGATGCAAACTGGAGCTACTGCTAGCTAACAGCAACTAAAACAAACGGTCTTATGACAACGAATGAAAGCTCAAATAGCATACCCTGAATGAAATATCTTGCAATTATTAAAAAACAGAAATAGTACTCATGAAGTGGTATCGGAAGAAAATTACCCGGGAATGAAAACTAGGGGTTGTGTTCAAGAACAACATGGCTACACGGCTAGACACACACTCCCCGGAAACTATCCATGTGAGCGACGGTTTCAACCGACGCTAACGGCTGATGTGCAAACGTTAGCTTATAGCTACATTCAGGGGTTCTCTTAACGTCAACAAATCAATTTAAACACATAGCTAACTAGCTAGCTAGTGTTCGTAAACGTTGTATTGACTCGTGTGTAAGGGTGACACTAGTTTAGCATTAATCATATGTTACACTTACCTTTTTACAAAATTACTGTTGGGTCACTTAGCTATCTAGCTAAGTAAATTAACATATTCTGCTAATGGTAGGCAACAAATCATAAAAAATGTCATCTAATCTAGCATAATTTTATTTACTTCAGCTTCATTTCGGATTTGTCTTCCAAAATATTCTGTCAAAGGGCACTGCTATTTGTAATAGCTAACCTATAGTTTATGAGGTCAAAGAGGGAAGTTAGCTAGCTAAGCTAGAAGCTAGTTAGCGTTAGTTAAGTTGGAATGTTACAGGCTTCTACAACCTAGCTAGCTACTTTGCCCGCATCCCTGATTCCCTGCCGTCAAACGTGTTTCTAAGCAACTGTGGGTTCATCACAGTTACCAGTGTTTCTAACACACTATGGCCATTCCACGTCCGAGAAAATACCGTGTTGATTGGGTTTTGTTTCTGACATAAGATAATGTGTACCTTATCGCATTAAAGGTGTTCTTTATCCCAATCTTCTAAAATTCCGTTTCCTACGTAGCTAATGGTAATGAAAACGTGGGAAACTATATCTGTTACACACTACTACACGGCCTTGACTTCTGTTTATATTTTTTAAGCATTCATACCATCAATGAATCAATCACGTCATGTGTTTCTTATTTTGACCACTAAGTGGGGCAGTTATACAGTAATATAACTTTTCACCTGTCTATTTTCTTCCTACTGTTGAACCAGTTTTTACCTATTTTTAATTAATAATTGACCTGTTCATTCGGTAAAATTGAAATGAAGGTGTCTCTATCTTGTGCAGACGTAAAACAAAGAAACGTGATAAAAGCAGATACAATACAACAACGAAAAAGAGACAAAACAGCCATGATAAAAGAAGTTTATACAAAATGTGTTTTCAATAATTATCAAATTTGCTATTCAGTCTTAATTCTGTTTTGCTTTATTGTTATTTTTTTTATTTTACTTTTAATTGCCTCTTTTCTGATCATTACCTTCTTTGTTGATGTCATTGATTTATGTTATATTTTCAAAACGTTTGTTTATTTTCTCTTGGAAACCACTTTTTTGTGTTGCTCTATAAAGTTAACATTATTATCTGGATTTTATCACACAAACACATACAACATAGTGGAGAATAACTACAGGAAACAATAAAATAACCCTTTATATATTGCAACAGACAAGATGTCTTATCACAATTATTCTTTTCTCTTCCCTTCTGCAACCATACACAACATTGTTGGTTCACATCAATCATGTTTGAGGGCTTTTGTTGTGGTGTTGTTATGGATAACATTATATTCTGAACTTTTGATCACAGAAATATTTAGCTATGTGATAGTTTGTCTAATGTGTTGGCACTGTCATAAATGTGTTATTTGCTGATTAATCACATTAATCAGATGATGATGATGATAGCATGATTTGCAGAGCTGAAGGATAAAAAAAACAGTACGTTTGTATAATAAAATAATTTGGAGCTAAAAGGCAGTCACACTTTATAATAACCATCATCAACAAGTAGTAAATTGATAGTTAATTTAACTTTATTTAGTTATTTTACTGTTAATAAAGTATGAGATCATAATCATGGATCTATTTTGTTTTCTTATTATTAGTAATGTTATAATTTATGTTGTATTTTATTACTAGTTTAGTGTAATATAAGATAATTTGTTTATAGATTCAGATAGATAATACTTTGTGGTTAATAATTGTTTTGTAAACCATCTACAAACATTATTTTGATGGCAATTATAAAGTTGCAACTGATGCATGAGAGAATAATTAGTTATTGATTAATAAGTGGTTTGTGCAAAGAAGGATTGTGGAAGTGTACTTTTCTGTATATTGTCATCTAGACCAATGTTTTGCAATTTTGTGTATCTGTTTGTTTAAATAAATTTTAAAAAATGATCGCAAAAAACAAGTGATTTGTTAAGCATCATGTTACATTTTTTGGTGATTTGTATAAGAGATAATTATTTAACTATTTGTGCACAGATAATATAGCCATCCAAAGAATGTTTATTGATGGTTTACAAACAACTTCTTAAAAGTTTACAAATAATTTGGTTATCATACTGAAATAATTTTCTTGAAGGGATCCATAACGTATTCTGATTCTGATAACTGACATAATACTGAATTCTGACATAATAT
>NC_045739.1:15433649-15434077 GCF_008692095.1 Etheostoma spectabile | reverse complement strand
AGAGCAGTTCATCCTGCATGTCCCTTACCGGCTAACGTATTTCAAGATGGCGCATGAATATGGAGCGTCAAAGCCAAGGCGGTGTGGGTGTTACTTCTTTAACTGGATGGACAACCTTAACCACAGTCTTGTCTATGGGTGTTGGGTGTTACCCATAGACAGTCAATTGTGTGGAGAGTGCATATTAAGTCGCGCATGGGATGGCGCAAACGGTTAACGGCATAATGCGTAATACCCGATGCGAGTCGAGTGACTCGAGTGTCATCGCCCAACGTGAGGAGAGTGCAGATTTCAGTCGCGCAAGCAATTTAATTAACTGTCAAAACGTCATATACGGGTTGCAACCGTTCAATTTACTTGGCTCATGGTACAACTCCTAGATTTGATATGGGTCGCGGCCTAAGACAAGGTTGTCCACTTAGCCCATT
>NC_045739.1:15415843-15433639 GCF_008692095.1 Etheostoma spectabile | reverse complement strand
CTTGTTACACAAATTATGGCTATACATCTTAAAAAGGTAGTTTCCAAAGTATAATTTCCTTAGGTAGAGAGTTTAAATGATCCCAACTAGCAGATGATACAACAATTTTCTAGCTAACAGATATGAAGTGTTAAAAGCAATTAGTCGTATTAAGGAATTCTCTGATGTGTTAGGTTTTAAAATTAATTTGAGTAAATCTGTTTTACTACTACTTAAGGAATGTGACCTATCCAAAGAAGAGGGAATCCCTGTGAAGAATACAAATACATACCTGTTTGTTATCATTGATAAGAATGAAAAACCTATATTCAAGTTAAACAGGTAAATAATAAATTAAAAAATGGAAAATACAACCTATAACCTAAATTTCAGTCCTATATTTGAACAAATAACGATAAAAACCAAATAAAACATAAACAATAAAAATAAACAAATAAAAAAAGATTTGAGTCGCGCATGCGTCACTTTGCGACAAGTAGCATATAAGATGCTAACGAGTGACTTCTGTAATGTTAACACAGCAAAAATGGACCTACTTAACGAAGTTCGTTTACTGCTGGCTAAACGTTAGCATCAAACACAACAACGGCTGTCAGTGGAAGGGCGTTTTGAGCTAACCTTAGCTATCAAACAATCATAGATAGCTAAAACGTTTGTGAAATGACTGCTAGCTTAGCTACAAGCTAGCAATCAAACACAACAAAAGGCAGTCACTGGAATGGCGTTTTGCGCTAACGTTAGCAGTCAAACAATCATAGATAGCTAAAACAGTTTTGAAATGATTCCCATCTTCTGTTATTGTTTGTAATAAGAAAAGTTTATTAATTTTGGGGATTTCACAAACTTCAGTATGAGTTATGTCGTAAACCGTTTAAATCTGAGCATGCGCAACTCACATCTGCACTCCACCAGCGCCATAGACCAGCGCCATAGACCAGAGCCCGGCTCTGGTCGAGTGCAGATGTTAGTTGCGCATGCTCAGATTTAAACGGTTTACGACAAAACTGTGAAATTGTGAAAGCTACATGGGCAGATTTTCACTTTTTATAAGAAAATAAAACATTAAGGACTCATTACTAGACAATAACAAACACTGTTTTAGAAGTTGTTTGTGTTTCTATGAAACACACACACACACACACACACACACATATATATAAAATAAACATAAATTATATAGTAGAAGTATGGAAGTATTCAAATGAAGTCAAAGTACATCTCAACAGTTCCTAAGTACAGTACTTGAGTAAATGTACTTACTTAATTACTTTCCACCACTTGCTTAACTGAACTGTTGTGTTTATGATGCCGCATGCACTTCATCTCAGTAGGTATGTTAAGCAATATTTGCTTAATACACTCATCTACATTCACCATGTAACGTCATAGTTTATCTGTAATGGTGATGATAATAGTTTTATTGTTAGACTCAAAGTCCATTTAAAAATACAACCCAAGGAAGGAAGGACACACTAATTTCAGCAATGTTCAATCCGGTCATCGTGACCATCGGTGAAGAGATTTTTGATAACATGTACATTTACTACACTGGTCACTGATTAGTTAATAACCAAAAACAATGTTTCTGTTATGCAAACATGTTTAATGGCTTATCTAAAAGAACATGTAAATGTTTTGACGGATGTTTGAATTATGAACACTATATATACACACACACACAAAACACACACACCCCAGTACGCACGCACACATTCATGCGCGCACACACACACGACCCATCAGCCTCTGTTTACAGAATCAGTCAGGGACCAACAGCTTGACATGCAGGGTTACAAACGGGGAACAAGGAGGACCAGAGCAGCATTAGTCTGCGTGACTTAAGACCATGTAGAAGAAAATGAAGCTGTATTTCCTGGTTGGCCAATTTAGTTTTTTTAAGGTCAATAGGAGCACACTATTTTTTAGAAATTGAAAGAGAAGAGCTTCTTTAATATCAGATTTACAAACAAGACTTTAGGTATACATATAAATGAGATAATAAAAATAAAATATCAGATGTACAAGTGTATCACTCATTAGTGCAAACGCCAAGCACCATCAATCACCAACTTCTTTTCCAAGACAGAGAGGCATTTTATAGTTTACATTGATATAATCACATTACTACAGTACATACTGCAAAGCTACTACTGTATATTTACAGATGTTACATACAGTAGTTTCCATATAACATTGACATTCACTGTCTGCTACCTACAAGCTAAAATAATATTTCCCCAGTTTCCCAGTTACAAAACAAAAAACCACAGTCCACAGAATAAACAGCCATACTGTGCACACAGTGGTGTAGTTGACTGACATTTTAAAAAGGTGCTACATGAAGCATTTTCTATCATCGGTGCATCGTCTGCAAAATAATTTTGCCATGTTAACATACTTGCCATAAACGAACAAGACCAGTACTGTAAGGAGTGAGAGATTCTGTTAGCAACTTTAGCTTAGTATTTAGCGATGGCTTCTCTCTCTTGCTTGGAGGATATATTCTTTAATGCCTAAATAAAACAAACTTCAAGCAGTGCCTTTTTCACTTGCTTAATATTGCAAAAACTAGTCTGGAGTATTGTAATTCCTTATTATCAGGTTGCTTGAACAAGTCCCTTAAGACTCTCAAGCTGATCCAGAATGGTGCAGCGTGTATAAGCTACTGACAAAAACTAGAAAAAGAAATCATATTTCTCCCGTATGAGATTCACTGCACCAGCTCCCTGTAAAATCCAGAATTGAATTTAAAATCCTTCACCTGACCTACAAAGCTCTTAATAGACAGGCACTGTTATAGACCAAAGAGCTCATATTACCCTAATGCCCCTCTAGAGCACTGAGCTCCCAGAATGCAGCATTACTTGTGGTTCCCAGAGTCTCCTAAAGTCGCATTGATATTTCAGAAGCTGCACCAGTACGCATCAGCTGTCTGGTTACACCTGGTTTGCACCAATGCCTGTGGTCACCAAAATTGCAAAAGATTTTCTGGTCATGCCCATTTTGAGATATTGCTTGCGTTTGCATCTGCACCCTATTTTAGGAAAATAGAGCCCTAAGTCTGACTGTACCAACGCAATATGATAATGTCTGTATATAAAATAATTGTTAAACACACCAGTCATTCCATTGCAAATTAATGGAATAAAAATCATTCATTTGCATTGCATCTTAAAGGTGCTCCTACTTCTTGCGAGCCCTGTATATTTGGTAACACGTTCATGTCAAACTTCGCTATCTCTCTAAGAATAGTCCTGGGACTTCAAGGCAAAAAAGGTTTTATATTTTAATATTAAATGTCTCCATTGCAGGTGGGCTCCTTTTTCTGCTAAACCCTGAAGAGAGAATCCCTACAGTAGTCAAACAGGAGGTACCACATGGAATTCCTACAATGTTACACGTAGAGTACTTATTTTCATGTGACTCAGAAAGGTGTCATCACTCCATAAAATCAATCACCCTGTTTAAACATTTGAACAGTTAAGTCCTGCCTCACAGAAAGCTGTCCTCGGTGGCGACAAAGGAGAACCCATTGAAGGCGTTGTTGCTGCTGGTGTTGAGCTCCGGGGTCCGACTCACCGAGTTAGGAACCACTTCTCTGGTGAACTCTGGATCGATATGCTGAGTGTCAGCTGGGCCTCTCTGAAAGATGAAACAATCTATATAAGTGGTAATGTGTGACAAGTTGTCCTTATACAGTATATCAAATAATGGATGAGGTGGAGTTGAAGTTTCCGCTGACAGGTTTTTAATTTTCTATTAATAGAAACTTGTCAGCCAATCAGGAGCAAATCTTTTCTGTTGCCATGGTACTACGAATAACAGAGCCAGTTGCTCTCAAAACACAAAGCAAGGTCGCCCCCAAGAAGAATTCTCATTTAAGGGATGTTTCTTTGGTTTTCTAAAAGAACTAACAAAGAAAATACATTTTCTTGTTTACTTATGCAGTGATGATTAGTAACCACTATGGCTGAACGACAAAGAAAAGATTTCCAGCTACAAAATATCAAACAATGCTACTGACAGATAATTAAAGGCAAAGCACTGCAGAAGATGTCCAAACCGTAACCATGCCTCTATTGGGCTTTTATGACAAACATCATAAGAGGTGAGGAACGATTTGAGATGATTTTAAAAAAATATTTAAAAAAAGTCCAAAAGTCAAAAAAATTAGCTTGGATTAAATTGTGATTAAACAATATAAAGCCTTACAAACAGGTTGAACTGGTGAACCTTTGTCACCTGTTTATCTGAAAGAGAGAATAAAGGCATTTAAGAACATATGTAAAAGGGACTGAGATTGAGAAAATGATACAAGAGGTTGTTGTTGGCTGATGTCACTGGAAAATGTGTTGAAGGTGAAAAAACCTGAAGGGTAGGTAAATGATTGTTTTTCTAGGCAGGCACACACAGGGACAGACTTAATATGTAAAGACACAAGCAGTCACAGTTCACAGCCGGAAACAACTCACCACATTCGGGTTGTAAGGAGGAGTGATTCTCTTATGGTCAAGGTCGTCCCAGTTGATTGGAGAGAAAAAGATGTGGTTCTTTATTTCTAACTATAAAATAAAGAAAGAAAAGTTATACATGTACTGAATATAGTAAAACCGGGATTGTTCCATTAAATCACTTTTTTTTTTTCATTATTAAAAATTAAGACACATTTATTAGAACAAACGGGCAATCCAATGGAGATTTGTGCAATTATTATGCGGTTGTTTTAAACTATGGAAAAGAAAGTATAGAGGTGATGTCATCTTGGTAAATTTTCTCAGAGGGACAGGGTGCAGATCTGTTCTCAAAAAAGGTCCAAACCCCTTTAAAAATGTCTTATACTGTTCCAGGCTAGTTTCCTAAACATGGAATGAGCCTAGTCCTTGAATAAAGCAACACTTAATGCAGTAGTCCTTTGATCCTCCTTCGTCTAAGACTAGGCTTATATCTTGTCTGGCAAACCATCTGTTTTAACGTGTGGCAACGGTTGAAAGACACTCACAAAGTCGGCGATGGCCCCGAGGCGTCTGTGCTGGTCCTTCTGCAGAAGACCCACCAGCAGAGAGCAGACAGCATCAGACTTTCCCGGGGGCAGTGGCAGGGGTTTGTGAAGGATCCCGTCATACATTTCACCGATGTCACGGCTGTAGAAAGGAGGCTGAAGCGGAGGGATGGGTACAAACATCATGAGTATAAAATGAAACCATTTGTATTCCTTAAGACCATGGCTCCATAGAGTTAACTACAACGTATAACTCTGACAGGTTACATTTCAGATGTGTAAGGCAGTAGAAGGAGGGAAGTTGTTTTACAAATGCCTATACAAATTTGTACATAGTAAAATAGTTATATTTTATATGTGTAAACAAGAGTCTTCAGACAAGCTAGCGGCTCTGTAAGACTGTACATAGTTATGGTACTTTGAGCTGAATGTCAACATCAGTATGCTAACATGTTGATATTTAGCAGATACAGTCATATCTACAATGTTTGGCATCCTAATTTAGTGTAAGTATGATAACATTGGCTCATTACCAAACACAAGTACAGCTGATGGGAATCTGATACATTTTGTATAAATAACTATTTTGACCTGATGATGGCGATAGAGGAAATGTTTAAGGATCACCAGGTGATTACAATTCATTCTGAGGGGAACATGAATGTGTGAACCCAATTTCACGGCAATCCATTCAATAGCTCCGTCTCGACAAAGGTGGTGGCCCGACTGACCTGCTTGCATGGCTACAACGAGGCCAATTTTCTATGAAATCTTTCTGTGGATTTGAGGTCCCAAGAGGATAAATCCTAATATTTTAGAGATGCTCAGCCTTTTCTTTAGCACTACTTGCACATTAAAAATATCAAAATGTGATGCGCACATTACCATGAAATGTACTGCACTTGTTTGTGTTCCCCTGAGCCTGAACCCGTTCTATTTTGGACACTCCATAAGGTTTCCTTTAGCGCCACCCTCCTTCCACACAAGATATACTGTATTTTAGTCAACACACAGATGCTTCCAAAAGGAATCACATACAAATCAGCCTCACAGAAACACACATACCAGGCTGTAGATCATCTCATAGATCACTGCTCCCAGGCACCACCAGTCCACTGTCCTGTCATAGGCTTCCTTTCGAAGAACCTCTGGAGCCAAGTACTGCAGACAGAGAAAAAGAGGGTATGGGCTAATTCTTTTCCTACAAGTGATGTTATATATAATATATTGATGTAATTCTCAGCCCTCTACACCTCGAAAATGAAGGCACGTATGACACAGTATGATAGATAACTCATTTAATGTGCGTTTCCCGTTCATACAGTATGTACATTTTTGACTTACTTCTGGAGTCCCACAGAAAGTCGAGGTGGTTCCCTCCGGCTCTACACCTTCTTTGCACAGCCCAAAATCTGTCAGCACCACATGACCCTGCACACAACCAACCGTATACTATATTTACATTTCAGTAAAATAAATATATTTACAATGATAAATACAAAAAAATTTGGAGGAGTTGAAGTTTACAGAAAGAAATGTGTCGAATTGGACTCACCTGAGAATCTAAGAGAATATTCTCTGGCTTCAGATCTCTGCAACAGACAAGATAATGTCCTGTGTTTATCATGATAGAAAGTAAAAATAGATCATTTGTGAATTGACTGTTTTGTGTTTTACAGTATAACCTTAAAAGGAACACGCAATCGTTTGTTGAAATAGGGCTTATCACGATTTCCCCTAGCTGTAGAAAAGTGAGCCAATGCATTTTTTTGTCTGAGTGCATGCAGTGTTTTACTGTTTTAGTTTGGTGCAGCGCCGGTGTGATACCCCTACTGGTTTCCACAACAACTGGTTACCGTCATAGACAGTTAAAGAAAGAAAAAGGTGTCCGTATGTTGTGTTCAACTAACAGCTGCCGCTGGGCTGCCTGTGGCACCAGATTCGTCAAACAATCACAAACATCCCTAGCGATTTTCGAATCGTTTCCCAAATCTACTGGCGCGAAAATGTTTGTCTAAGTAAGCACCACATCACAGCCACGTACAAAAAAATAAGCTCTAAAAACAATATAATAATAATAATAATAATAATATATTTTATTTATAACGCACTTTCCATTCCAAGGAATCTCAAAGTGCTACACAGGAGAGTAATAATATAATAATATATATAACTTCGGGTCGCGGTGGTTGCGATCTTGTGGCAAAAAAAAGAGTTCCCGCCGCTGCCCGCAGCTTTACGCAGTGAGCTAACAACCTATTTTTTTCGTGTCAGTGCATGCCATAGACCGTTAACGGCATACTGCATGCACGGTCCGGTGCAACACCGGCAGCACCGCCGCTAGTTCGTTTAGCGTAGTGAATGGAATCCTTGGGACAGTGCTTCGGCTGTGCTTCCACCCAATATAGTCCTACATCAATATCTGACTAGGAAATCGTCTAGTCTTAATCCGCATTGCTATTTGTACTCGTTGCGAATACAACAAGAAGTAATTAGGTTGTTGTTGTTTTTTTGTCGACTCACTTTTATTCACAACATGCTAACCGGCAACATAGGATTCCATTCACTACGCTAAGCTAACTAGCGGCGGTGTTAGACTGTGCATGCACTGAGGCGAAAAAATGCGTTGGCCCACCTATCTGTAGCTAGGGGAGACCGGGATAAGCGCTATTTCAACAAGCGGTGGCGTGTTCCTTTAAAGCCACTACGGTTAGGGTGTAATATATAATGAATCACGCCAACCCGGAAGAGCATTTTAATAAATGACTGTCGGTTCTGACCTGTAAACGATGTTGAGAGAGTGAAGATAGCCGATGGCGCTCGCGACCTCGGCTGAGTAGAACCTCGCTCTGGGCTCGGAGAAACACCGCTCTCTCTGCAGGTGGAAGAACAGCTACAGAAAGAGAGAGAGAGAGAATAATGGGAGGATAGATAGACAGAGTATGGAGAAGATGGTGGGAGAAATTAAAAATACATTTAAAAAAAAAAATCTAAATTAAATACTTTCAACAAGAGTCTGGGATAACACGCTTGGCCCTCCGCACAGAAGCACAGCAACGTGTGTGTGTTTGAAAACAAGTCTGCTGACTGCACGCCAGCAAGTTGTGTCTTTTTATGTGTGATATGTAATAAAGGATAACTCATTAGGGGATTAGATGATTTTATGTAAAACCAGGTCGGACTCCAGTTTAATTCAAAATGTGTTTTTTTACATATATAATACCTTTAAAAAAGTATACAACTGGCAGGATAAATCAAATCAAATACTATTCATAGTTTTAAAACTATTTGACTGAAGATGTTATTTGTAGTATTTTAACATATCAAAGCACTAGTTGCAAATGCACTTAGAGCTAGAAGAGAAGATTGACAGTTGCAGGTCCAAAGGGCTTGAAACAGGTTTAATATCCTGTGTCGCTGACACCAATGCTATGCACCTGTAACCCAGTCAAGGAAAGGGTTAACAGAAACGTAGTCTTGGCCAATCGGAGGTGGTTGTGCCAGACTCCTGCCTTTGGCCGAGTCTATCTAATCTGTCAGAGAGAGCAGGAGTGCAGTTCTGAGGTTTATCGTTATTGTAGTCCCCAGAGAAGAAGTTTGTAATTTCATGGCGCAGATTAGAACCCAAATTGAAACGTACGCAACTAAAATTGCTAAATGTTAGACCATTGTGTCAAAGTGGTCGTTATTACTGGGGCTTATAAAGTGTCAGGTTTAGCTCCATCATAGTGTCAAAAAACATTAGCTGACGTTGTGATTCAGTAGCGAGCTCAGAGATGATTGGCTAATGAAATGACTGATTTAGCAGGGGGGGTTAACACTTTTGCAATCAATGTCACATTCTCAGAAGGGGCTGAGTCCCCCTAAAAGTCTGATCCTAGAATCGCCCCTGACACACACACACACACACACGTTATAAAAGTCTACGAGGTGTTGACCTTCATTATAGGAAACAGCTACAATCTGAAAATGTAAATGGTGACTAGTGCTAAAACACCACATCACATTGCGTTTTATTTTGGAAACAATATTTACTCCACACCAAAGTCCATTTCTGATTCTATCCAATGAAAATAAAGCATCCCATGTTTATGTACTGTATGTAGAGTATGTTTTTAGTTTAAGACGCATACCTCTCCGCCATTCACATAGTCGAGGACAAAGTAGAGCTTCTCCGGGGTCTGGAAGGAGTAGTGGAGCCGAACCAGAAAGGGATGTTTGAGACTCTTCAGAAGCACATTTCTTTCTGCCATAATGTTCTTTTGCTGCAGAGGGAAGACATCAGAGTGAGACAGTGATGGCAACATTAAATGAAAATCCCACAATTACACAAATTATAGGCCTACAGAAAACACATTTTGTTAATGTGTGTTGGACATAGATCAACTTGCAATGTTCAGCTGTTAGTTTGAAGTACTGTACTGTGTCACTTAAGAAATTAACATTATCTGTGTTTTTGAGCATCTGCTGTTTAAATCTTTTATTTCTAGCTCTATTTTTACGCTTTTTCAAAATGTTTTTATGTCTTGTTAATTAATTATATGTTAATTATTATTTAATATTACTTTCAGTTCAAATGAGCACACTTTAATTTGTTTCAAAAAAGATTGCCATTTAATATCTTAAAATAAACATTAAAATAATAATTTTATGATCACATTTGGCAAGTCATGTTGTCCAAAACTAAAATGTGGAGGTTCCACACTACATAAAAGCTTTTTGCACAGTGTATTACACAATTTCATTGTTCTTTATTTTTACTTACTTCTTGAATTACAGGTAACCTGAATGACAAAAGTCTTACAACTGCTGAAGAGAGACTATTCGCCAGGTTGCAAGTTAGACTTTGAATGTGTAATAATTGTCTAAATGCTGAAACAGATTCTCTTCCTGTCTGAGGGTAAAACGCAATCTTTGTTAATGAGGGAAAGGTTACCACATTCATCCATTTTCTACATCAGACGTTTAAATTTAAGTTTAAGAAAATAAACCAGAGCAATTTTTTTTCGCTAAATGAAAACTTCACTTCAGTAGTAGCAAATAAGTGCGTTTGATCGGACAAACACAGAAGCGGCTCAGTTCGTTTCCTGGGAGTTGTTCAAATCTGCCCTTTGTTCAGAACAAGCTGTAGATTAGATAAGAGTCAGATCATGTTGCTGGGTGAAAACACTGTTTACTAATAACACTCACTGATACTCACGCCCGCACACACACACGCACGCACGCACGCACACCCACACACAATTTAAATAAAAAAAACAGAGTACGTCTGAAAATGAAAACTCTCCTTTATGATTTTTAAGATGGAGGTTTCAAGCGTTCAGCTTCAGGGAGCTTTGGTTTGTGTCGGTGTGGAGGCTGGGTTCACAAAGGACTTTGTGGAAAGAAAGGATGAAGCCAGAAAGGATCAGCTGGACCCGCTACTTTAATACTGAGATAGCAGAGCCCACCTCTTTCTTCTTCAGGATGACTTTCTTCTGCAGCACTTTGACGGCGTAGAATTTGTTGTCGGCTTTGAGCTTGGCAAGCAGGACCTGCATGAAGGTTGGATTGTCAATGGTTTGTTTCGTAAACAGACTGCGCCACCATCTCGACACACAGCGCTGTCACGACATTACATCAAACCCCTCTGGGAACACAACACAGATATGTGATCTGTGGAAACAGATGACACTGAGAAAACTGAGAAAACGGAGGATGTTGATACAAGGTCTGACATCGACCTGCGGCCAAACATACATTATTAAATTGATTTTTTATGGTGAAATACAAACCTGCTGACAAAGTTGCATTAAAAGTTTATTGTATTCTTTATATAAAATGTCTCTTGTGCTGTCTTATTTCTTAGGGTTTTGCTGTTCCATTGATAATGTTCAGGTAACCTTAACAAGCCTTAGTAGTAAAGTTTATGATTCATGAAATTGGCAGCACATTTTGATCTGACAGTAGTCAGCAGGTAGACCCTCTGTTGACCCTGTCTGCAATGTCAGACGGATCTCTCTCTCTTTCTCTCTCTCTCTCTCTCTCACTCTCTCTCTGATCCAGGCTTATCACTGGATCTCATCACCTGGTCCCAGAGTCTAGTTTAAACCACTTTCACTGCTGGTGAGTATGGGACCTGAATGTGTTGCAATAAGGAAACTGCAAATATATTCAACAATAAAGAGATATGTAGATAAATAAGTAATTGTTTCAGTGTTACCTTTCCAAATGTCCCCTTGCCAATGACAGTCAAGAAGTCAAAGTCAGTTGGCCTGGCACTAAAACAAGACAGAAAGTTATCTATTAAATGGTGGACAAAATTACGTAATAACCTCTAAAGCACTTTATTTGTAACAGTTTACAAATGGTAGAAAAGCAACCAGCAAAAAAAAAAAAAAAAATCAGTGCTTTGTTCAAATTGACCCTTTGCTCGAAAGTGGCCTTTCTTCTCTGGAATCTGTGTTTTTATACATGAAAATAAAGAATACAATATATATATATATTGTTGAAGATTGAGATTTTCAATATTTTGTGAAAAGACCTGATCCAGACCACTGAATATACACTTTTAACAAATACAGTACCAGTTTATTTTTGCTCTATATATTATATATTATAATACATATGTTATATATAGCTGTATTGATGAATACAAAGAGAGCTACATGCTGGTCAGTGAGGGCAGAGAATACTGACTTTGGGTTTGCTGAAGCTCCCAGGTTGACATCATCACGAGGAGAGGAGGATGGAGATCGCAGCTGGAGGACAAATAAATGTGGCGTCAGGTTTATGTCATATCTCAAAACATGTCAGCAAAAGAAAAGAAGACTTCATTTTGCCTCCATATGTCTAAATGAAGATACATAAAACAATAATAACTTGTGTTTAAAAACTTTCATTCACTTGCACCATTCAACATCGGCATTACTCATAATATGTTCTTCTTTCCCCTGTTTTGGTTGGCAAACAACCCTATTGTGCATTACAGCGATCATATGAGGAGTGGGACAGACTTGTTATTCCTCTAACTAGCAGGATTAATATCAGTTTTCCTTGAACAACTTTCACATCCTGAGTCTGGTGTTTTAAGATTTTTATCTTCATGAAAGGCACAATGTGGAAATCTGTTTACCTCCTGAAAACCAAAACTTAAGACAATAGATGTGATTTCAGATATAGCGGATTTAGTTTGAACTTGATTGAAGTAGTGTGACATGATGTAAAAAAAAAAGAAAGAAAAGAAAAATCAAATGCACTTCATTAAAAGTAGTGGCCATTTATTTTTTATTTTTGAGACAAAACGGTCTCCATAAACTGGTAACACTGAACGAACGGTGGCATCAAAAAGGAAGAATATTCAGCCTGAAGATAAAAACACGAGGATCTGTGTCACTTTGCCTCCTATTGCATGATCACAGAGTAATTACAATCCTTTTGGAAAGATTCCAATTTGTTTTTGGATTGTGGAGATGTCTGTGAAATCATGTTGGGAAAACAACCCCATTCACCCCAAACCTCCTGGATACCACTAATTTGGTCACAGACGTTTGATAAACAAACATCCTTTTCTTAAAAATTGAGTTTAAACTGGGATGCAGGCGGATTCCCTGTCACATGGCCTAAAAAGAAATAAACCAAAAGCATAACACTGAAATGGACTCACATTACAGTGTGCCATGGCCATTATCCATTCCACTCCCGCTGATCCAGCATCAGTGAACAGACCTGTGAGCAGAGATGTTGAGAGCCATGAGGTCAGCAGCTGGCCAGAATGCAACTGTGGGGGTGAACCTTTATTACTTCAACCTTTTTTCCATTTCACAGATAAGATGTTCTCAGTGTGTGCGCGTGTGTTTATGTGCGTGTGTGTGTGTGTGTGTGTGTGTGTGTGTGTGTGTGTGTGTGTGTGTGTGTGTGTAGAGAGACTGCATCAGGTAACAGGTTTACATGGTAAATATTGTTGTCATCTCGTATCTGTCAAAAAATAGGGGATGACAAAAGACTCACACACACATGCACACACAGACTTGAAGCAAAACTCAGAATTATTCCGGTTTATTTTCCCATCAGGAAAGCCTGTTTATATAGGCATGAAGACAATAAAGGAGCCAAAAGTATAGCATTTAAGTCAAGAACTTCTCTATCAAATTGCTCGATGCCCAGCAATTTAAGATGTAACACCCACATTTGCTCTGCAGCTTCTGAAAATCACACAAAGCAATAATAACATTAGGAGGCTCATAACTATCTGGAGAAGTTAATGTCTAAGTAGCAGATTAAATACAAATATCAGCATCTTAACCCCTGGGGACAAAAGTATGATCTAAAACCAATTTAAACCCACTTTGAACACTTTAGTACTCAAGTCATAAGCTAAACTTTAATTGAGCAACAATTTATTTCCCCCATTTTTATCCAAACTACATGTTTATGTTAACTTCTGTCTGTTCACTAAAAAAAATACACCATTATTAAGACATCACAGTCTGCGGTGCAACATTTATAATATTTGAAATTGTTAATTTTATCAAGTTGTACCCATGTTTATGGCACTTTCCTCACAATGATGTATACAAGTCGAAAACGTGTGATTGACATAGAAAACAGGGCAAAGACTGGCTTGACTTACATGATATTCAATAACAATGTGAAAGTAAAATGCAATACATAGCCAACACATGCAAAGCATTCTCAATTTTATTTTTTTTCTGTTTGGATTAGTGACTCCCCTCCTGGAGAGATTGAAGTCCAGAATAAATAATCTATGACCATCAATTCTTATTATTTAGGCCTATTTATACTGCCTTTCCATGAATATTTATCATTTTTACTGATATTTATTTAATAATCTTATACTTATGCAATTTATCCCTCCAATTTCTGGGCACACTGAATCTTGTTGTGCATGTACAATGACGATACATCTGAATTTGTATAAATTGTACGAACATACGAAGAGAACATATCTGCAGATTATAAAGACCATGCACAATTCTATATTTTTGATAATGTTGTTTATTATTGTTTATTTTTTTAGCCATCATTAGGCCTATTCTCAATTCACAAAAGTATCTCAGATATCATGACTGTTTTAGAATAGGCTATACCAATTGTTAGCATTACTACACTAATATTAGCAGCAGCACATTAATGTTACTAGCAAGTTTATTAGCTGAACAAGAACAATAGCTACAGAGATAGGCGACAGTAGACCTAAAAATCTACAAATATAATGGCGCATTTTATCCGCCAAAATAGAAAATAATTTAATTTAATTTGGAAATAAACAGGCGCTCTACAGATAATCCGGATAATCAGTCAGAAATCACTGCAGTCTGCTCACCTGCGGGCAGGCGATGAGTTGATCAGTGTGCTGCGTTCAGGACACTGAGGAGACTCAGCTGGCTGGCTCAAGGCTGGCTGCTTTTTTTTTTGTTTACGGTCACGAAGGAAGGTCAACTTCAAGAAGGTGAATACATTGATGAAAGTTACACAAGAGAAAGAGAGAGAGAGAGAGGAGGACGAGAGCGAAGAGAGAGAGGAGAGAGGGAGAGAGAGGAGAGAGAGGAGAGAGGAGGAGAGGAGAGAGGAGAGGAGAGTGGAGTGTGTGTGTGCGTGTGTGTGTGTAGACAAAGAAGAAAGTGTGAGGTGATTAACTTCCGGACTCGCTTTCAAATAAGAGCGATAGCCTATACTTTTTAGGACATTTATTAATTTTAGAAAGTCATAAGAAAGATCATATTTATTTTTTAAATAGCACTTTGTGCAGAGATGATTACGAAAAAACTTTGTCAGTGCTGTACACATACATTGTGGCTACGGCCGACAGGGGAAACGCACACGCAACAAACCGCAAGCAAATTAAGAAAACATCTTCATTAATTTGACAACACATTCGTAGCATTTAGAAAATACGCTGCAAAGAACACAACACACAAAAAGAAAAGCTCAAAATCCTCAGAAACAAAAGCAACAAAAAAACAACACTGATCCAGATTACACAAAAGGAAGTTCCCCCGGTCTCTGGGGGGGGGCGCCTAAATGGAACAGCTTGATTTTAAAACCCCATGAGAGAGAGAGAGAGAGAGAGAGAGAGAGAGAGAGAGAGAGAGAGAGAGTGGGCACGTTCAATGTGTGCACCGTTGTGAAATGGTGAGTAACTGCTTAAAGATCATAGACTGTAAATATGAAGTCTATGTTTGAGATTTGTTTTCTCTCATTTGGTGGGTGTGTCACTAGTTTATTGGCTCAGGTCACAGGGGATGGCTTAAATAGACTAGAGTTAAAGCAGAGTGTTTGCACATACAGGTACATTCAGACAGACAGTAGACTATGAAATAATAATTTGAACATTAAAGCATGTAAACATGTTCTAGTATAAACCCAAAATACAAGTACGCACCTGAAAATAAGCATGATATGTCTCCTTTAAATCTGGGGGAAACAGCTAGCCTATCTCTTCATCTAAAAATTGGATAAAATGTTGTACAAATATGGATATTCCCCACTGGGGACCAATAAATAGTATAAAAATAAAAAAAATACATCTACTTAAAATATATGGGTATTGAGTGGGACAAATGTTTTAACCCACCCTGCTCTCACCATCATTTTAAATAAGCAGCTACATATTTTTTACTTCATAAATTCTATGGAATTCATTTCAATCTTTACTACAGTAATGCTATTTAAATATTCCATCCAGACATTTTTAATGACATGGGTCATCTTTGAATAATAATTTGCCTCTGGTAGTTTTTCCACAAAAATACAGTTAATTAGTAAAAAATGAAATACTTAAAAGTACATCTCCCTTTCCGCTCATTAGAAAATCCAGAAACTAGGACTATGCATTTCAGCTGTTAGAAGTTTCATATTAAACTTGAATTGGCTTCATTGGATTTAAAGTGTGGCTCAAAGTCTAGTTCCCTCCCACCTCTTCCTCTCTGTCTCTCTCTCTTTCTCTCTCTGTGTCCTCACAGCCAGCAAGTCTTTTTTGTTTTGTTTTTGACTATCACCTACACCCAATACTACAACACTAATAATACTGAAATACACATTTCATCATATCCTAAAATATTGTTTAGTATGGGTTAAATTGGTTTTAATTTAATCCGTAATGTTTGGTCTCCCTTATTTTTGAGCTAGTTCATGACAGTGATAAATTAATCAGCAGATTAATGTGAAAACAGGCTTGTAGTGTCAAACTTTGTACATGCATCATTCTGCACAGTGAAGCTGAAACATCAAATAGAAGAACAGTTAGTTGAGTAGTTTAATTTTCTTTCTGGCTGCAGTAGCAGGTTATCAGCTTGTTTCCTGGCCTCTACAGTAGAACAAGAAGATAATCAGCAGAAGCAGAAAGGACATGGAAGGAGTTGTCACCACCATGGCCAACTGTCAACGACAACATGGTTAATAGAGGGATGTCATATAGGCCAAGTAAGTATATAGTCAATAGTACAACACACCTGCACAAGTAGAGGAAATGTAATGTGTGATCCCTAAAAAAAGACAAGAGGCAGCAGCTTTAATCAGACAAGACAGCTTTGGATGTTTATTAATTCCAATGGATTGAATGACATTTGAGACCCAAGTTTACACACACACACACACACACACACACACACACACAGCCACGACACACCACCCACACACACACACACACACACACACACACACACACCACCAGAGAGACAAACAAAGAAGATTCCAAGAGCCCTTAAAACACCAGTCAGTAAATTAACTTTCATATCAAATCGTAACCCTCATGTTGTCCTCTGGTCAAATTTGACCTGTTTAAAAAAGAAAGAAAATTATATCAGAAAAATGGCACGCCAAAAATGTCGAAAAAAGTGAAGTTGGGAAAAGTGTAATCTTTTGTGTGGAAAAGGTGACAGAAACAATGATAAAAAACACTGGAAGAAAATGTTGAAAGTGACAAAAACGTCATTAATAGTGACAAAAATGTTGGAAGATGTAACAAAAATGTTGGATGATGTAACAAAAATGTTGGAAGATGTAACAAAAATGTTGGAAGATGTGACAAAAACGTCGGAAGATGCAACTATAAAAATGTTGTAAAAAAGAGACCAAAACGTAAAAAACAAAAAAACATGTGAAAAAGGAAAAAAAATATGTTGACAAGGAAACAAAAAAACTAAGTTTTTTCATGGTCAACAGGAAAACAACACAAGGGTTAACAGTTTTTTTTAACCAGTTCTGACATGTAATGTAAACATTTTGAGGGACACACTGAATGTTGTTTCTATCACATGTAAACTGCAAAGAGCTCCATTGAGTTGATTCCAAATCCATGTTTATAGTGCTACAACGTGTGTAAAATCCATTTGGTTTTCACAGTTGTGCTAAAACGCCAATGCAAAGTGTCTTTTTCATCTATTAAGACTTAAAGACTTATATGATTATAGATATAAAAACTGAAAACAATGTGTTGTTTCTGTTCTCTGACTCTCTGATTCTATATAAGATGGTCACATTTAAAATTCCAGCTCCTATCACTTACAGGTTACATTAACAGTGCAGTGAGAAAGTACAGTGTGGAAAATGTAAACACAAATAGCTTTCTCTCTGTTTTAACTTGTTCACTTGCCACAAATGTAAACCTTTCTCCAACCGTCTCAACCATGCAACTTCTTTATTTAATTTTATCCTGATACCATAAAGAAGCTGAAACATGTGTTACAGAATACAGAACCTCTGCTTCGACTTCTTTTATTGCACAAAACGTGAGGCTTGTAGGCGCCTCACTGACCAGCCTTGTCTACTGCATTAATTCCTCTTTTTGCCCCCCC
>NC_045739.1:15415482-15415833 GCF_008692095.1 Etheostoma spectabile | reverse complement strand
CCCCCTTTTTTTTTTTCTTCTCTTCTGCCGGGTGATGGGTACAACTTCAACTGAACTGTGTTAAGGCTTGCATCAATAACAACGATTCACATTCAGGAAGTAAAAGTACAAACAGTACTAGTATCTCCTGTATGGCTGTGAGTGGAAGCAAGATGCCGATGCCACGCCGACAGAAGAATAACCAGAAGGTACAGTGGGGCTCGAAAGTTTGGGCGCCCCAGATAAAAAATTGTCTAGTGTGCATAAAGAAGCCAAGAAAAGATGGAAAATCTCCAAAAGGCATCAATTGACAAATTAGACATTCATATGATATGTCACAAAAAGTTAGATTTTATTTCCATCATTTACACT
>NC_045739.1:15397665-15415457 GCF_008692095.1 Etheostoma spectabile | reverse complement strand
TTCAAAATAACAGAAAAAAAAAAATGGCGTCTGCAAAAGTTTGGGCACCCTGCAGAGTTTATAGCATGCACCGCCCCCTTTGGAAAGCTGAGACCTGACAGCGTCATGGATTGTTCTCAATCATCGACCAGGTGATGTCAATCTTAAGGTTTTAAATGCCCAGACTCATCTGACCTTGCCCCAACAATCAGCACCATGGGTTCTTCTAAGCAGTTGTCTAGAAAACTGAAACTGAAAATGGTTGACGCTCACAAAGCAGGAGAAGGCTATGAGAAGATAGCAAAGCGTTTTCAGATGCCAATATCCTGACAGAAATGACAGTCATCAGGAACAGTGGAAGGTAAAGCAAGATCTGGAAGACCAAGAAAAATATCAGACAGAACAGCTCGCAGGATTGTGAGAAAAGCAAGTCCAGACCCACGTTTGACTGCACGCCATCCAGAAAGACCTGGCGCAGACACTGGAGTTGAGTACACCATTCCATATAAAGAGATACTTGTACAAACATGGTCTTCATGGAAGAGTCATCGCAAGAAAAAATCTTCTACATCCTCACCCTAAAAATCAGCGTTTGAAGTTTGCAAATGAACATATAGACAAGCTGATGCATTGTGAAACAAGTTCTGTGGACAGATGAGGTAAAATATAATTTTTTGGCCGGAATGGCAAAGGTACGTTTGGAGAAGAAAGGACACAGAATTTAATTCAATTCAATTTCAATTCAATGAAATGAAAAGAACCTCTGTCCAACTGTAAGCATGGGTGAATCAATCATGCTTTGGGGTTGTATTGCAGCCAGTGGCACAGGGAACATTTCACGAGTAGAAGAGAAAAATGGATTCAATAAAATTTCAGCAAATTTGGACGCTAACTTGATGCATCTGTAAAAAAGCTGAAGTTAAAGATAGGATGACTTCTACAAATGATAATGATCTAAACACACCTCAAAATCCACAGTGGATACATCAAGAGGCATAGGTGGAGGGGGGGGGGGCTGAAGGTTTTGCCTTGGCCTTCATAATCTCCTGACCCAACACAATTGAAAATCTATGGATAGACTTTAAAAGAGCAGTGCGTGACAGACAGTCCAGAAATCTCCAAGAACTGGAAGACTTTTGGAAGGAAGAAGATGGGCGAAGAAACCTCAAACAAGAATTGAAAGACTCTTGGCGGAACAAGAAGCGTTCCAAGCTGTGATACTTGCCAAAGGGGGCAGTACAAGGTATAAACTCTGCAGGGTGCCCAAACTTTGCAGACGCCATTTTTTTGTTTTCTGTTATTTTGAAGTGTAAATGATGGAAATAAAATCTAACTTTTGTGACATTTATGAATGTCTAATCTATCATGTGATGCCTTTTGGAGATTTTCCATCTTTTCTTGGCTTTTTTATGCACATTAATACAATTTTTACCTGGGGTGCCCAAATTTAGAGCCCCACTGTAACACAACAGATATTTAAAGAACTCTGTTTCATCAGCTTTAGCGCACTTTCTTGTATGATAGTGAACCTTACAGACCTCAGCTGAGTGTAGAAACCTTTTTGCAAAATGGGATCTTGGTTTATATTTCACTCAAGCTTTTCAATGCAACAGGTGGTTGGAAAAATACACTCACCTATACACCCTCCACCAGAATTTGAACCATCATCTTTGTGAAATTACTCTTTAAAAATATCTGCATTTTCTTATTTCCCTTCTTCCAGTTTCTCCTTATTCCCTTTAATTTAATGCATCGGACTCCCCTCCCCTCCCCCTCCCTCCTCTCTCGATGGGTACAGGACACCGAACACATGAAAAGGGGTCAGGGTCTTTTCCCTGCAACAGAATGAATTTGGCACATGATGATCTGCAGCCTGAAGGCCCCGGTAGGTGAGGGCAGGTCACTTAGTACCTCTCTCTGTGCTCTTGAACATGAGAATGGCGTTGGAGATCTTGAGGGCGGGGCCTAGCTTGATGCTCATTATCTTCACAATGTCGGTCTGGGTCAGCAGCAGGAAGGCCTCCCCGTCAATCATCTGGGAGATACAGACCAACAAGGTGAGCAACTGGATGTGGAGCTTACAGGTCAGGAAAAGGATTGTTTGTTTGCCGGGGGTCTCTTTTTTGTGGTGTGGCATTTTCGCTTTTATTGGACAATGACAGTGCGAGACAGACAGGAATACTTTAAACTGAAAGACACTTAACAGGCTGTTGTTTACCACTGTTTTCATGTTGAAGTGCAGCATGACTTTAAATACTGCCAAGGACTGCCTACACTGAATATGTGTAACGCAAATGTGACCTAATATGTTATTCACATACTCCACTCCTCTTTGAAGAGACGAGCCTGGTCTTACAGCCGATTAGATTCTGGACAAACATGAAAACCTGTGGCACAGACACTCAGATTCAAATAACCAAACCTATCAGAGAGAGAGAGAATAAAACATCTAGGTAAGTGATAAGGTTGCTCACCTCTCAACGCTCCATGCCGCCACCGGCTGGCGTGAATGCCCTGAACGCCAGGCAGCAGCTTACAGTGCTGCTCCCAACACAGAGACAGAGTCCTGTCTGATGACTGCTCAGGGCCGACATGAACAGTGACGGATACACACCCTCTGAAGACCAAAAACCCACACACAAAATATGCTTGGATTCAACTGTTGTAGATTTATGATCACTTGGACAAATATTTCAGATTGAAACTGCCAACAGGTCTTTCACGGCATGCGTTTTGACACATCATAGCAGGAAAGAACAGGTGTATATGTTGATGGCTTTATCCCATTTAGGTGATCTGGCTTAACTAAGAAACAGAGCCACCTATTTCCTTCCTAAAATGAGTTGACTGCAGAGCAGCAGACTGTGTTGCATCTTGGGACAGCTTGAGCCTGAAAACACATTCATACTGCAGTTTCTACTGAAATCATTTAAGCCCCTTAAAGCAGGATTAAGTTTCAAGTTTGACGGGCGGACACCTCTGAAGGTGCAGAGTAAAATCCTCACGTCAAAGTGGATTGTGTAGAGCATTTAGAAAACTCACCTGGTAGTCTCTCTGCGGTTCTTCCTGTATTTGGGAGGACGGCCAATCCTGATAACAGAGAATGAGATTAATGTGGGACAAAAGCACACATACACACACACACCACACACACAACATACACACACACACACACACACTTTTACCTGCCACGGTAATGGGTCTTCTTGGTCCTTGGCCAAGAAGAGGGTCCTCTTGCACTCTGAGTCGGACAGCTCGGCCTTCAGCCTCCGGTTACGCTCAGCCAATGGGCAGCGGATATGCAGTGATGGGCAGTAAAACGACCGGTAACGTGGCCTGAACATCACAACCAGGAGTTGGACACTTCCTGTTTCAAAGATAGAGCCCCACAGTGCATTTTAAGGAGATTAACATTATTCAAAACTGTTTTCTTCTGCTTAAAACTGAGTAAGGTTTGATCTGTATTTTGAATGGTTAGCCTAGGAAACCCCTCCATTAAATGACCTAAGGATAGAGAATTAGCTGACCTGTTGTGGAAGCTGTACTTGTTGGCTCTGGGGTGGCTGATGGGTTTACAGGGAACAGAGGAGGGGTAGGTGGACTGACCTATAGCAGGAGGATCCCTCACACCTAAATACAAGAAAAATACACACAGATTAAACCCTCACATAAATACAGGTTTTGTTCACAAACCTTCTTGCAATGTTGCAGTATGGGAGATTATGCCTACAGCTAACAGGTAGGGTAACGCCAAGAGGCCTTTCACAAAAGACATTTAACATGTACAGCAGGAAAAGCACAGGTGTTAACCAATACATGAACGGTGGCTCTTTTTGTCCCAGTAAGTCAGTACAGTGAGCCAGCATGCACAATAAAACGACCCTGAACTGAAGCAGCTAAATGGAATTAGCCATTGTATTTTAATTTTGTGTGCTTTTGTCCTACTGTGACTAGTCAAAAAAGGCCATTTACAACATAACCATACAGTATATGGAAAAAAGTTCAAAGAAACTGGCAATAAAAAGAGGAATTGGTAATATGTGAAAATGTATAAATCAATCCACCCAAAAAACTTAATATAAATCAACATAGGTGATTTAATAAATAAGCAACAGAGTAAACGAAAATTTATCAATGCATTATAGTTAAAGCGGCAAAAAATTGGTGAAGTCGTAATGCAAAAAAGGAAACAGGTGTATAAATACTTACTAAAAACGTTATTTATACAGTATTAAAGCAAGGTTCTCATTTTAATTAACATTACATTGGTTGCACCTTTCTTTTCCTTTTGCTAGTTTAATTTTAATTTACATGCAGGGCTAAATTCAGCTATGTCAGAGCAGATTTATGCTAGTTATCAGAATAACTGATTAGAATTTTGAAGAAAATCAACTTCCAGTTTTGACTGAAGTGCTGGTTGCTACCATGAGGCTGCATTGTTTTGGTCTCGTGGGGGAACTTTGAGCGGGTGATTGGTCGCCTCACACCGCCTGTGGGTGGATGTCGGGGTGATCTGAGTCCATCCACTCATCATAGACATGACTCCAGCCGTCATAATGGACCTGTAGGAGGAATAGTAATGAAATAATACTGTATATGCACACAACGCTTAATACACACCGCTCAACTATAATATGGTATAAGGGTCCGGGGTGGTTAGAAAGATGTAAATGTAAATGGACTGTTTTTATCAGGGCTTTCTAGTCTCATCGCTACTCAAAGCATTTTTACATAGTCAGGAACTATTCACCATTCACACAAGTTGCTACATGCTCATCAGATAAAACACTCACACACATTTACAAACAGATGGGGCAGCATTGGGGGAAAATCATGGGCCAGGGATCAAACTTCCCATGTGCATTACAGTATCAGTACATGTAAGCTCTATAAACTATTGCCCAGGCCACAACTGACAAGTACACTTGGTCTAAGCTGTAATGGACTTGAGGGAGCTCAAGAAACATTTTAAACAATATCCACACATACAATTACAACCTACCTTACCTCAGACATTATACAAGTGACAACACAAAGCAGAGTAATACCTTAATGCGATGAGTCTCGACTTCCTCCAAGTAGCCACTCTAATTAGACCAGGACTTCTCTTGTCCACAGCCTCCAGTTTCATTTGAGGCTGGAAGCTGTGCGGCGCACGCTGGAGACAGAGCAGAGGATGATGGGAAAACACAGTAACTTGTACGTTCAGCTAAACAACCGCACATGTCAAAATACTTTTCATAAAGCATTGGCTATACTTGCACCAAACATAATGTCTAACTTGGGGCATTTATGCCTTTTATCAGAAAATTTACAGTTGAGAGATGACAGGAAATGAGAGGAGAGTGAAAGGGAAATGACATGAAACAAAAGTCCTTAACCCCTCGCATTAGAATCTGTTATATATAAACACCTAAACTGTGCTGATGTAATTACCGCAGCACTGTTAAAGATCCGTCAGCTGTAATGACACCCATGATATACTGTAACTGATTTGACCAGGACGTAACAAACCATGCTCTCCATGATTTTTAATTACTTGATATTTTTAGTCTCTTAACTATAGCTTTGCCTCTCTGTCGCTGTGGTTCCTGCCAGCCCATACCACAGAGCCACATTACAGTTAGGTGTAATCATTTCATATCATACTGTGCATTGGATCAAAAATTGTACATACAGTCTTTGTTCTTACCACTTTAAAGGCATCAGCAGCCACCGCCTTGGAACCAGTCTCCTCCAGGTATAGACCAGAGAACTGTCCCTGGTCTGGGTAATTGGTGCAGCAAAAAAAAAAGTCAGTAAATACAAACATAACAATTCATCCTCTGTACTTCTTCTATTTGTGCTAATCTTTGTAATTATGTTAAAGTTCAGTTCAAAAATCCATTGAAACAGGTACATTATATATTATAGTATATCTACACGCATACAGTGTGTACTGAATGAATCACAGTTTAACAGAAGAGGAAGGAACAATAGAACAAGAGCGATAAGGGGCGAGTTGTTTTAAGGGTATGACCCATGTTATGACTAACGAACATTAATTATGATTAACATGGACACACTTGTCACCTTGGGGTGGTGTTAGGGGGAGGGTCCCTTCCCTGGCACCAGCCAATAGGGTGAATGTACGGACTGCTGGAATCACACCTGCATATTTTGAAAAACAACATTGTCCAGCAGTTGATAGTTATTTGTAAGAAAACTTTGATGCTGAAACAGCTTTAACTGTAGATTTTGGATGCCTATTTAAGATGTGTGCTAACACTGATTCAAATGACTAAATGTAACATGAAAGGCATAACTCATGATGACAAACCAGAGAGAATTATCACACAACTGTACAGCTCTACTAAACTCTCTCTATCCTTTGAGATTGTTTTGGGTTCATGACATCTTAACTGGTTCAGTTGCAGCACCATTATTAACCCAGTTCCAGCAGTAGCAGCTCTTGTAACACCGTGAATATAATCTTGTATGCTATATAAGAAAAAACTGTATTAGACCAACAGGGTTAGCCAGGTGATGCAGTAGAGCATATATATCTTATATTGAATATTCATCAGGTGAGCAAAAGCACAACTCCATAATGAATGCTACTGTTTCTATTTTAGCCATAACAACTCTTATGGTGATATATGCTAGTGTGCGAGTTGTTCTTCCTTAATGGCCACATTTAGATAAGCACCCTACTAAACCTGTAGTTCGGTTCATTTGGTCCAGACTAGTCTGGTGCAACGGAAGGACATTTCCAGGATAAAGCCTGGCATCCTGTTTTGCCCCTCCCCTCTGTCATTCTGTGTTACCCTTCTTAAAGTCTCTTTGCTAAGGGAAACAAATCAACAACAACCTGCGAGCTAGCAAGCTACACGCGTGAAAATGGCAAATTTGACAAGAATTTGGATTGTGCAATAAGGCGAGGCTGTTGGTTCTTTTGGTAAATTTCCGGCATATACAGTGCTATCTAACAGGGACGTGCTAGCATTCTTCAGTCATTTCCTAAAGCCATTACATCCCAATGTGTTTAAAGCTTACCAGTAGTCGTATGTGTCATCCCAGTTGTCAAAATGAACCAGGAAACGGGTCGTCCACGACGTCAGTGACGGTTGCTACACAGATGAGGGAGGGGTTCATACGGTCTACAGCCTCCAGCTCATTCCTATCCGAAACTGCACTTCACATCGATCTTAACAGAACAGCGAAATATTGAAAGTGCACATAAGGAAGTAGAGACAGACAGAGCTGCAGACTAGCTGATAAATGTTAATAAAAAGTACAAATTAATTGTAAATTAACCAATATCAGACAGGACATCAGCCTGACTTTGGCACAATGGTCTGCAACTATCACTTTCTACTTAAAGTGAAAATGTTTTCAGAGAGAGATAGAAGATGCAAATAGCTAAAAGAAATCGTCTTATAACTGCTTCCCATAGAAGTTTTCCCACCCTAGATCATAACTCATCATTCATGCTTGTAGATAATACAACTACCGAATATATGTAGCAGTTACCCTCCCAGGATGGCAAAGAGTTCTTGGACGCCACTTGGTGCTTTAGTCATTTTCAGGTAGTTGGTCCAGGTAAACTCTTCCTCTTTACAGCCTGCAGGAGCAAGAGATACAAGAGAGAAGATTGAAATGACTCGTACTTGGTAAAAAAAAAAAACATTGTTCGACATTTTGGGAAATACCGTAAGCTTATTTGCTTTCCTGCAGAGAGGTGATAAGGACATACTACTCTTACATTTGTTTGTTTAATATGAAGCTACAGGCAGCAGATGGTTAGCATAGCTTTTTATAAAAACTGGAGACGGGGAAACTATTAGCCTGAATCTAAAATGTAACAAAATTACCTACCAGCCTTAACACTATATCTTGGTTTAATACATAAAAAGAAAATTGGGCTCATCCACTTCCTGGAATTGCGTTGTCAACGTGAGGTTGCCAAGCAACCAGTCGAGATTACCGAATGTTACGCGCCCGGCCAAGAAATAGTTCATTAGTGACTTTTAGAGGTTCTGGTAGGTGGATTTTGTTACCTTGGACAAGGTAAGTGAAAGTGAATGAGTGTATTTCCCAAAGCGTCTGAAGATTATCCTATGAAATGTTAGGTTAAACATAGTCATATCCTTGACGTTCCACTTCTGGATTGCTCCGTTGCCTCAGGAAAATCAGCCGGATATCATCATTTAGGCCGGATAGCCATGCCTGGGCGCCTTGGTGTGGGCATTAAACGCTGGTATTTATGAGGACTATGGTAATGCTCCTCAGATCTGCAGGGTAAATCCAGACAGCTAGCTAGACTATCTGTCCAATCTGAGTTTTCTGTTGCAACTAAAATAACTTTTAACGTAAATATATTCCACCGAACCAGTTCTTTGAGCCTATTTGCAGCGGCACCGTGGCTTTTCTCCGGTACTTAGCACCGCCAAAGCTGATTGTGACGGTTTGAAAATAGCCAATAAACCAGAGCACGTTTTCCTCCTCCCGGAATGCTATGTGAAGTAGCAGACCCTCCTCCAGCGCGCTTGGACAAGGGTCTGGCAAGCGGACTAGGTTAAATGTAAAAGAAGCATGTTTATTTGTCCGTGCTCTCTTATTCTCTTAGATCTCATCACTCTCAACAATATGTCCCGAGTGTTGTGACCTCTGACCTTTGGGAGTGGGCAGTTGTGTCCCGTGCTCTCACACACCAGCCGTAGGGGATGTCCGGGATGTGGCATTCACCCAGAAGTCATGGAGTCAGAGTATCCGTCAAATGAAGCCGACAGCCGGTGTCACACACAGACTAAAGAGGACATCATACATTAGAGAACGAAAGCAGGTGGAGAAGGCAAACACCGGTGCTGAACTTCACCGCATGCAATGCAGCGTGAGTATGATGTGTTTTAATAATCCGCCTGACCATAAATCCAGAACTGTCTTATGTGGTCTGGCTCAACTCGGCCACATGAGAACGAAGGACATTGACGGATGCTGCGGGTCTATGCTTCCGCTTCATCCCGCTCTAAAACCGTTCTCTCACTGTTGGCACTCTCGGGTCGGACACATGGGATAATAAAAAGCTAATTTCAATAGAATGCAGAGATTGAAAAAAAGGATGTGAAAATATAGGATGGAGAAAAATGAATCAGGACAAGAACAAAATAAAGTACAGCAAATGGAGATTCCAGAGTTGTTTTATCATTCTCATACTACTCTCATCGAACAGAAAGTCTCTTTAAGAAAAAGGTTGTGTTGTAAAAATGTTTAGACTTTTAAATGAAACTCCCGAACCCACACTCCATGTATTACTGTCACAAAGCAGGAGAAGGCTATGAGAAGATAGCAAAGCGTTTTCAGATGCCAATATCCTGACAGAAATGACAGTCATCAGGAACAGTGGAAGGTAAAGCAAGATCTGGAAGACCAAGAACAAATATCAGACAGAACAGCTCGCAGGATTGTGAGAAAAGCAAGTCCAGACCCACGTTTGACTGCACGCTCATCCAGAAAGACCTGGCGCAGACACTGGAGTTGAGTACACCATTCCATATAAAGAGATACTTGTACAAACATGGTCTTCATGGAAGAGTCATCCAAGAAAAAACTCTTCTACATCCTCACCCTAAAAATCAGCGTTTGAAGTTTGAAATGAACATATAGACCAAGACTGTGATGCATTGTGGAAACAAGTTCTGTGGACAGATGAGGTTAAAATATAATTTTTTGGCCGGAATGAGCAAAGGTACGTTTGGAGAAGAAAGGACACAGAATTTAATTCAATTCAATTTCAATTCAATGAAATGAAAAGAACCTCTGTCCAACTGTTAAGCATGGGGGTGAATCAATCATGCTTTGGGACATTTGTAGAAGTCATCCTATCTTTAACTTCAGCTTTTTTACAGATGGCATCAAGTTAGCGTCCAAATTTGCTGAAATTTTATTGAATCCATTTTTCTCTTCTACTCGTGAAATGTTCCCTGTGCCACTGGCTGCAATACAACCCCAAAGCATGATTGATTCACCCATGCTTACAGTTGGACAGAGGTTCTTTTCATTTCATTGAATTGAAATTGAATTGAATTAAATTCTGTGTCCTTTCTTCTCCAAACGTACCTTTGCCATTCCGGCCAAAAAATTATATTTTACCTCATCTGTCCACAGAACTTGTTTCACAATGCATCAGCTTGTCTATATGTTCATTTGCAAACTTCAAACGCTGATTTTTAGGGTGAGGATGTAGAAGAGTTTTTTCTTGCGATGACTCTTCCATGAAGACCATGTTTGTACAAGTATCTCTTTATATGGAATGGTGTACTCAACTCCAGTGTCTGCCCAGGTCTTTCTGGATGAGCGTGCAGTCAAACGTGGGTCTGGACTTGCTTTTCTCACAATCCTGCGAGCTGTTCTGTCTGATATTTTTCTTGGTCTCCAGATCTTGCTTTACCTTCCACTGTTCCTGATGACTGTCATTTCTGTCAGGATATTGGCATCTGAAACGCTTTGCTATCTTCTCATAGCCTTCTCCTGCTTTGTGAGCGTCAACCATTTTCAGTTTCAGTTTTCTAGACACTGCTTAGAAGAACCCATGGTGCTGATTGTTGGGCAAGGTCGATAGTCTGGGCATTTAAAACCTTAAGATTGACATCACCCTGGTCGATGATTGAGAACAATCCATGACGCTGTCAGGTCTCAGCTTTCCAAAGGGGGCGGTGCATGCTATAAACTCTGCAGGGTGCCCAAACTTTTGCAGACGCCATTTTTTTTTTCTGTTTTTTGAAAGTGTAAATGATGGAAATAATCTAACTTTTGTGACATTCATATGATGTCTAATTTGTCAATTGATGCCTTTGGAGATTTTCCTCTTTTCTTGGCTCTTTATGCACACTAGACAATTTTTTATCTGGGGCCCCAAACTTTCGAGCCCCACTGTACCTTCTGGTTATTCTTCTGTCGGCGTGGCATCGGCATCTTGCTTCCACTCACAGCCATACAGGAGATACTAGTACTGTTTGTACTTTTACTTCCTGAATGTGAATCGTTGTTATTGATGCAAGCCTTAACACAGTTCAGTTGAAGTTGTACCCATCACCCGGCAGAAGAGAAGAAAAAAAAAAGGGGGGGGGGGGGGCAAAAAGAGGAATTATGCAGTAGACAAGGCTGGTCAGTGAGGCGCACAAGCCTCACGTTTTGTGCAATAAAAAGTCGAAGCAGAGGTTCTGTATTCTGTAACACATGTTTCAGCTTCTTTATGGTATCAGGATAAAATTAAATAAAAGAGTTGCATGGTTGAGACGGTGTGAGAAGGTTTACATTTGTGGCAAGTGAACAAGTTAAAACAGAGAGAAGCTATTTGTGTTTACATTTTCCACACGTACTTTCTCACGCACTGTTAATGTAACCTGTAAGTGATAGGAGCTGGAATTTTAAATGTGACCATCTTATATAGAATCAGAGAGTCAGAGAACAGAAACAACACATTGTTTTCAGTTTTATATCTATAATCATATAAGTCTTTAAGTCTTAATAGATGAAAAAGACACTTTGCATTGGCGTTTTAGCACAACTGTGAAAACCAAATGGATTTTACACCGTTGTAGCACTATAACAGGGATTTGGAATCAACTCATGGAGCTCTTTGCAGTTTACATGTGATAGAAACAACATTCAGTGTGTCCCTCAAAATGTTTACATTACATGTCAGAACTGGTTAAAAAAAACTGTTAACCCTTGTGTTGTTTCCTGTTGACCATGAAAAAACTAGTTTTTTGTTTCCTTGTCAACATATTTTTTTTCCTTTTTCACATGTTTTTTTTTGTTTTTTACGTTTTGGTCTCTTTTTTACAACATTTTTATAGTTGCATCTTCCGACGTTTTTGTCACATCTTCCAACATTTTTGTTACATCTTCCAACATTTTTGTTACATCATCCACATTTTGTTACATCTTCCAACATTTTTGTCACTAATGATGACTTTTTGTCACTTTCAACATTTTCTTCCATGTTTTTTATCATTGTTTCTGTCACCTTTTCCACACAAAAGATTACACTTTTCCCAACTTCACTTTTTTCGACATTTTGGGCGTGCCATTTTTCTGATATAATTTTCTTTCTTTTTAACAGGTCAAATTTGACCAGAGGACAACATGAGGGTTACGATTTGATATGAAAGTTAATTTACTGACTGGTGTTTTAAGGGCTCTTGGAATCTCTTTGTTTGTCTCTCTGGTGGTGTGTGTGGGTGTGTGTTGTGTGTTTGTGTGTGGTGTGTGTGTGTGTGTGTGTGGTGTGTGTGTGTGTGTGTGTTGTGGTGTGTGTGTGTGTGTGTGTGTGTTGTGTGTGTGTGTGGTGTGTGTCTCTGGTGGGTGTGTGTGTGTGTGTGTGGTGTGTGTGGTGTGTGTGTGTGTGTAAACTTGGGTCTCAAATGTCATTCATCCTTGGAATTAATAAACATCCAAACTGTCTTGTCTGATTAAAGCTGCTGCCTCTTGTCTTTTTTTAGGGATCACCATTACATTTCCTCTACGTTGGCGGTGTGTTGTACTATTGACTATATACTTACTGGCCTATATGACATCCCTCTATTAACCATGTTGTCGTTGACAGTTGGCCATGGTGGTGACAACTCCTTCCATGTCCTTTCTGCTTCTGCTGATTATCTTCTTGTTCTACTGTAGAGGCCAGGAAACAAGCTGATAACCTGCTACTGCAGCCAGAAGAAAATTAAACTACTCAACTAACTGTTCTTCTATTTGATGTTTCAGCTTCACTGTGCAGAATGAGCATGTACAAAGTTTACACTACAAGCCTGTTTTCCACTTAATCTGCTGATTAATTTATCACTGTCATGAACTAGCTCAAAAAATAGGGAGACCAAACATTACGGATTAAATTAAAACCAATTTAACCCATACTAAACAATATTTTAGGATATGATAAATGTGTATTTCAGTATTATTAGTGTTGTAGTATTGGGTGTAGGTGATAGTCAAAAAACAAACAAAAAGACTTGCTGGCTGTGAGGCACACGAGAGAGAAAGGAGAGAGACAGAGAGGAAGAGGTGGGAGGGAACTAGACTTTGAGCCACACTTTAAATCCAATGAAGCCAATTCAAGTTTAATATGAAACTTCTAACAGCTGAATGCATAGTCCTAGTTTCTGGATTTTCTAATGAGCGGAAAGGGAGATACTTTTAAGTATTCATTTTTTACAATTAACTGTATTTTGTGGAAAAACTACCAGAGGCAAATTATTTTCAAAGATGACCCATGTCATTAAAAATGTTGGATGTATATTAAATAGCATTACTGTAGTAAAGATTGAATGAATCCTAGAATTTATGAGTAAAAAATATGTAGCTGCTTATTTAAAATGATGGTGAGAGCAGGGGGTGGTTAAAACATTTGTCCCCTCATACCCATATATTTTAAGTAGATGTATTTTTTTTATTTTTATACTATTTATTGGTCCCCAGTGGGAATATCCTATTTGTACAACATTTTATCCATTTTTTAGATGAGAGATAGGCTAGCTGTTTCCCCCAGATTTAAAGGAGACATATCTGTATTTTTTCAGGTGCGTACTTGATTTTGGGTTATACTAGAACATGTTTACATGCTTTATGTTCAAATTATTATTTCATAGTCTACTGTCTGTCTGATGTACCTGTATGTGCAAACACTCTGCTTTAACTCTAGTCTATTTAAGCCATCCCCTGTGACCTGAGCCAATAAACTAGTGACACACCCACCAAATGAGAGAAAACAAATCTCAAACATAGACTTCATATTTACATCTATGATCTTAAGCAGTTACTCACCATTTCACAACGGTGCACACATTGAACGTGCCCACTCTCTCTCTCTCTCTCTCTCTCCTCTCTTCTCCTCTCTCTCTCTCTCTCTCTCTCTCTCTCTCTCTCTCGCTCTCTTTCTCTGCTCTCTCTCTCTCTCAGTGGGGTTTAAAATCAAGCTGTTCCATTTAGCGCCCCCCCCCAGAGACCGGGGAACTTCCTTTGTGTAATCTGGATCAGTGTTGTTTTTTTGTTGCTTTTGTTTCTGAGGATTTTGAGCTTTTCTTTTGTGTGTGTTGTGTTTCTTTGCAGCGTATTTTCTAAATGCTACGAATGTGTTGTCAAATTAATGAAGATGTTTTCTTAATTTGCTTGCGGTTTGTTTGCGTGTGCGTTTGCCCCTGTCGGCCGTAGCCACAATGTATGTGTACAGCACTGACAAAGTTTTTCGTAATCATCTCTGCACAAAGTGCTATTTATAAAAATAAATATGATCTTTCTTATACTTTCTAAAATCTAATAAATGTCCTAAAAAGTATAGGCTATCGCTCTTATTTGAAAGCGAGTCCGGAAGTTAATCAACCTCACACTTTCTTCTTTGTCTCACACACACACGCACACACACACTCCACTCTCCTCTCCTCTCTCCTCCTCTCTCTCCTCTGCTCTCTCTCTCTCCTCTCTTCTCTCTCTTCCCTCTCTCTCTCTCTCTCTCTCTCTTTCTCTTGTGTAACTTTCATCAATATCACCTCTGAAGTTGACCTTCCTTCGTGACCGTAAACAAAAAAAAAGCAGCCAGCCTTGAGCCACCCAGCTGAGTCTCCTCAGTGTCCTGAACGCAGCACACTGTCAACTCATCGCTGCCCGCAGGTGAGCGACTGCAGTGATTTCTGACTGATTATCCGGATTATCTGAAGCGCCTGTTTATTTCCAAATTAATTAATAATTTTCTTTTTGGCGGATAAAATGCGCCATTATATTTGTAGATTTTTAGGTCTACTGTCGCACTATCTCTGTAGATTTTCTTGTTCACTAATACTTGCTATAACTTAATGTGCTGCTAATATTAGTGTAGTAATGCTAACAATTGGTATAGCCTATTCTAAAACGTCATGGATATCTGAGATACTTTTGTGAATTGAGAATAGGCCTAATGATGGCTAAAAAAATAAACCATAATAAACAACATTATCAAAAAATATAGAATTGTGCATGGTCTTTATAATCTGCAGATATGTTCTCTTGTATGTTCGTACAATTTATAAAATTCAGATGTATCGTCAATTGTACATCACAACAGGATTCAGTGTCCGCAGAAATTGGAGGGATAAATGCATAAGTATAAGATTATTAATAAATCAGTAAAAATGATAAATATTCATGGAAAGGCAGTATAAATAGGCCTAATAATAAGAATGATGGCATAGATTATTTATTCTGACTTCAATCTCTCCAGGAGGGGAGTCCATAATCCAACAGAAAAAAAATAAAATTGAGAATGCTTTGCATGTGTGGCTATGTATTTGCATTTTACTTTCACATGTTATTGAATATCATGTAAGTCACCAGTCTTTGCCCTGTTTCTATGTCAATCACGTTTTCGACTTGTATACATCATTGTGAGGAAAGTGCCATAACATGGGTACAACTTGATAAAATACCAATTTCAAATATTATAAATGTTGCACCGCAGACTGTGATGTCTTAATAATGGTGTATTTTTTTAGTGAACAGACAGAAGTTAACATAAACATGTAGTTTGGATAAAATGGGGGAAATAAATTGTTGCTCAATTAAGTTTTAGCTTATGACTTGATTACTAAAGTGTTCAAAGTGGGTTTAAATTGGTTTTAGATCATACTTTTGTCCCCAGGGGTTAAGATGCGATATTGTATTAATCTACTATTAGACATTACTTCTCCAGATAGTTATGAGCCTCCATGTATTATTGCTTTGTGTGATTTCAGAAGCTGCAGAGCAATGTGGGTGTTACATTCTAAATTGCTGGCATCGAGCAATTTGATAAGAGATTCTCTTACTTATGCTAAACTTTTGCTCCTTATATTGTCTTCATGCATATATAAACAGGCTTCCTGATGGGAAATAAACGGAATATCTGAGTTTTGCTTCAAGTCTGTGTGTGCATGTGTGTGTGAGTCTTTTGTCATCCCTATTTTTGACAGATACGAGATGACAACAATATTTACATGTTAAACCTGTTACCTGATGCAGTCCCTCTACAACACACACACACACACACACACACACACACCCCACACACACAACGACATAAACACACGCGAACACACTGAGAACATCTTACTGTGAAAATAAAAAAGGTTGAGTATAAAGTTTCACCCCCACAGTTGCATTCTGCCAGCTGCTGACCTCATGGCTCTCAACTCTCTGCTCACAGTCTGTTCACTGAGTGCTGGATCAGCGGGAGTGGAATGGATAATGGCCATGGCACACTGTAATGTGGAGTCCATTTCAGTGTTATGCTTTTGGTTTATTTCTTTTTAGGCATGTGACAGGGAATCCGCCTGCATCCCAGTTTAAACTCAATTTTAAGAAAAGGATGTTTGTTTTATCAAACGTCTGTGACCAAATTAGTGGTATCCAGGAGGTTTGGGGTGAATGTGGGTTGTTTTCCCAACATGATTTCAACAGCATCTCCACAATCCAAAAACAATTGGAATCTTTCCAAGGTTGTAATTACTCTGTGATCATGCAATAGGAGGCAAAGTGACACAGATCCTCGTGTTTTTAATCTTCAGCTGAATATCTTCCTTTTTGATGCCACCGTTCGTTCAGTGTTACCAGTTTATTGGAGACCGTTTTGTCTCAAAAATAAAAAAATGGCCCCTACTTTAATGAGTGCATTTGATTTTTCTTTTCTTTCTTTTTTTTTTACATCATGTCACCTACTTCAATCAATTTCAAACAAATCCGCTATTCGAAATCAACTCTATTGTCTTAAGTTTTGGTTTTCAGGAGGTAAACGATTCCACTTGTGCCTTTCATGAAGATAAAAATCTAAAACACCAGACCCAGGATGTGAAAGTTGTCCAGGGAAAACTGTATTAATCCTGCTAGTTAGAGGAATAACAGTCTGTCCCACTCCTCATTGATCCGCTGTACACAATAGGGTTGTTTTGCCACCAAACACTGGGAAAGAAAACATATTAGAGTAATGCGCGAGTTGAATGGTGCAGCGTAATGAAGTTTTTAAACACCAGTTATTATTGTTTTATGTACTTCATTTTGACATTGGGGCAAAATGACCGTCTGTCTTTTTCTTTTGCTGACATTTTTGAGATATGACTAGACCTGTCCCCACATTATTGTCCTCCCAGCTGCGATCTCCATCCTCCTCTCCCGGATGAGTCACCTGGGAGCTTTCAGCAAACCCAAAGTCAACTTCCTCGGCCTCACACCTACATGTAGCTCTCTTTGGTATCATCAATACGTCTATATATAACATATGTTATAATATAATAATATATAGAGCAACAAATAAATAACTGTCTGTATTTGTAAGTGTATATTCAGTGGTCCTGGATCAGTTTCTTTTTCACCAATTTGAAAATCTCAATCTTCAACAAATAGTATATCTTGTATTCTTTATTTTCTGTATAAACACAAGATTCCAGAAAGAAGGGCCACTTCTCGAGCAAAGAGGGTCATTTGGAAACAAAGCCACATTGATTTTTTTTTTTTTTTTGCTGGTTGCTGTTTCTACCATTGTAAACTGTACAAATCAAGTGCTTTTTAGAGGTTATTACTTTTTGTCCACCATTTATAGATACTTCCTGTCTTTGTTTAGTGCCAGGCCAACTGACTTTGACTCTTGACTGTCTTTGGGCAAGGGACATTTGGTAAGAACACTGAAACAATTACTTATTATATCTACATAGCTCTTTTATTGTTGAATATATTTGCAGGTTTCCCTTATTGCAAACCATTCAGTCCCATCTCACCAGCCATGAAAGTGTTTTAACTAGACTCTGGGACCAGGTGATGAGATCCAGTGGATA
>NC_045739.1:15387389-15397640 GCF_008692095.1 Etheostoma spectabile | reverse complement strand
ATGGATAATGATCCTAAACACACCTCAAAATCCACAGTGGATTACATCAAGAGGCATAGGTGGAGGGGGGGGGGGCTGAAGGTTTTGCCTTGGCCTTCATAATCTCCTGACCTCAACACAATTGAAAATCTATGGATAGACTTTAAAAGAGCAGTGCGTGACAGACAGTCCAGAAATCTCCAAGAACTGGAAGACTTTTGGAAGGAAGAATGGGCGAAGACACCTCAAACAAGAATTGAAAGACTCTTGGCTGGAACAAGAAGCGTTTCCAAGCTGTGATACTTGCCAAAGGGGGCAGTACAAGGTATAAACTCTGCAGGGTGCCCAAACTTTTGCAGACGCCATTTTTTTGTTTTCTGTTATTTTGAAAGTGTAAATGATGGAAATAAAATCTAACTTTTTGTGACATTTATGAATGTCTAATCTATCATGTGATGCCTTTTGGAGATTTTTCCATCTTTTCTTGGCTTTTTTATGCACATTAATACAAATTTTTACCTGGGGTGCCCAAACTTTAGAGCCCCACTGTAACACAACAGATATTTAAAGAACTCTGTTTCCATCAGCCTTTAGCGCACTTTCTCTGTATTGATAGTGAACCTTACAGACCTCAGCTGAGTGTAGAAACCTTTTTGCAAAATGGGATCTTTGTTTTACTATTTCCACTCAAGCTTTTCAATGCAACAGGTGGTTGGAAACATACACCCTCCACCTATACACCCTCCACCAGAATTTGAACCATCATCTTTGTGAAATTACTCTTTAAAAATATCTGCATTTTCTTATTTCCCTTCTTCCAGTTTCTGCGTTATTTCCCCCCTTTAATTTAATGCATCGGACCTCCCCTCCCCTCCCTCCCTCCCTCTCTCTGATGGGTACAGGACACCGAACACATGAAAAAGGGGTCAGGGTCTTTTCCCTGCAACAGAATGAATTTGGCACATGATGATCTGCAGCCTGAAGGCCCCGGTCAGGTGAGGGCAGGATCACTTAAGTACCTCGTCTGTGCTCTTGAACATGAGAATGGCGTTGGAGATCTTGAGGGCGGGGCCTAGCTTGATGCTCATTATCTTCACAATGTCGGTCTGGGTCAGCAGCAGGAAGGCCTCCCCGTCAATCATCTGGGAGATACAGACACAACAATGGTGATGCAACTGGATGTGGAGCTTACAGGTCAGGAAAAGGATTGTTTTGTTTGCCGGGGGTCTCTTTTTTTTGTGTGTGGCATTTTCGCTTTTATTGGACAATGACAGTGCAGAGACAGACAGGAATACTTTAAACTGAAAGACACTTAACAGGCTGTTGTTTACACTGTTTTCATGTCTGAAGTGCAGCATGACTTTAAATACTGCACAGGACTGCCTACACTTGAATATGTGTAACGCAAATGTGACCTAATATGTTATTCACATACTCACCTCCTCTTTGAAGAGACGAGCCTGGTCTTCACAGCCGATTAGATTCTGGACAAACATGAAAACCTGTGGCACAGACACATCAGATTTCAAATAACCAAACCTATCAGAGAGAGAGAGAATAAATACATCTAGGTAAGTGATAAGGTTTGCTCACCTCTTCAACGCTCCATGCCGCCACCTGGCTGGCGTGAATGCCCTGAACGCCAGGCAGCAGCTTACAGTGCTGCTCCCAACACAGAGACAGAGTCCTGTCTGACTGACTGCTCAGGGCCGACATGAACAGTGACGGATACACACCCTCTGAAGACACAAAAACCCACACACAAAAATATGCTTGGATTCAACTGTTGTAGATTTATGATCACTTGGACAAATATTTCAGATTGAAACTGCCAACAGGTCTTTCACGGCATGCGTTTTGACACATCATAGCAGGAAAAGAACAGGTGTATATGTTGATGGCTTTATCCCATTTAGGTGATCTGGCTTAACTAAGAAACAGAGCCACCTATTTCCTTCCTAAAATGAGTTGACTGCAGAGCAGCAGACTGTGTTGCATCTTGGGACAGCTATGAGCCTGAAACAACATTCATACCTGCAGTTTCTACTGAAATCTATTTTAAGCCCCTTAAAGCAGGATTAAGTTTCAAGTTTGACGGGCGGACACCTCTGAAGGTGCAGAGTAAAATCCTCACGTCAAAGTAGGATTTGTGTAGAGCATTTAGAAAACTCACCCTGGTAGTCTCTCTGCTGGTTCTTCCTGTATTTGGGAGGACGGCCAATCCTGATAACAGAGAATGAGATTAATGTGGGACAAAAGCACACATACACACACACACACACACACACATACATACACACACACACACACACACTTTTACCTGCCACGGTAATGGGTCTTCTTGGTCCTCTGGCCAAAGAAGAGGGTCCTCTTGCACTCTGAGTCGGACAGCTCGGCCTTCAGCCTTCCCTGGTTACGCTCAGCCAATGGGCAGCCGGATATGCAGTGATGGGCAGTAAAACGACCGGTAACGTGGCCTGAACCATCACAACCAGGAGTTGGACACTTCCTGTTTCAAAGATAGAGCCCCACAGTGCATTTTAAGGAGAATTATTACATTATTCAAAACTGTTTTCTTCTGCTTAAAACTGATGTAAGGTTTGATCTGTATTTTGAATGGTTAGCCTAGTGAAAACCCCTCCATTAAATGACCTAAGGATAGAGAATTCAGCTGACCTGTTGTGGAAGCTGTACTTGTTGGCTCTGGGGTGGCTGATGGGTTTACAGGGAACAGAGGAGGGGTAGGTGGACTGACCTATAGCAGGAGGATCCCTCACACCTAAATACAAGAAAAATACACACAGATTAAACCCTCACATAAATACAGGTTTTGTTCACAAACCTTCTTGCAATGTTGCAGTATGGGAGATTATGCCTACAGCTAACAGGTAGGGTAACGCCAAGAGGCCTTTTTCACAAAAGACATTTAACATGTCACAGCAGGAAAAGCACAGGTGTTAACCAATAACATGAACGGTGGCTCTTTTTGTCCCAGTAAGTCAGTACAGTGAGCCAGCATGCACAATAACAGGACCCTGAAACTGAAGCAGCTAAATGGAATTCAGCCATTGTTAATTTTAATTTTGTGTGCTTTTGTCCTACTGTGACTAGTCAAAAAAGGCCCATTTACAACATAACACATACAGTATATGGAAAAAAGTTCAAAGAAACTGGCAATAAAAAGAGGAATTGGTAAATAATGTGAAAAATGTATAAATCAATCCACCCAAAAAACATTAATATAAATAACAACATAGGTGATTTAATAAATAAGCAACAGAGTAAATCGTAAAATTTATCAATGCAATTATAGTTTAAAGCGGCAAAAATATTGGTGAAGTCGTAATGCAAACAAGGACACAGGTGTATAAATACTTACTAAAAAACGTTATTTATACAGTATTAAAAGCAAGGTTCTCATTTTAATTAACATTTACAATTGGTTGCACCTTTTACTTTTCCTTTTGCTAGTTTAATTTTAATTTACATGCAGGGGCTAAATTCAGCTATGTCAGAGCAGATTTATTGCTAGTTATCAAGAATAACTGATTAGAATTTTGAAGAAAATCAACTTCCAGTTTTGACTGAAGTGCTGGTTGCTACCATGAGGCTGCATTGTTTTGGTCTCCCGTGGGGGAACTTTGAGCGGGTGATTGGTCGCCTCACACCAGCCTGCTGGGTGGATGTCGGGGTGATCTGAGTCCATCCACTCATCATAGACATGACTCCAGCCGTCATAATGGACCTGTAGGAGGAATAGTAATGAAATAATACTGTATATGCACACACACGCTTATAATACACACCGCTCAACTTATAATATGGTATAATGGGTCCGGGGTTGGTTAGAAAGATGTAAATGTAAATGGACTGTTTTTATACAGGGCTTTTCTAGTCTCATCGACTACTCAAAGCATTTTTACATAGTACAGGAACTATTCACCATTCACACAAGTTGCTACATGCTCATCAGATAAACACTCACACACATTTACACACAGATGGGGCAGCATTGGGGGAAACTCAGTGGGCCAGGGATCAAACTTCCCATGTGCATTACAGTATCAGTACATGTAAGCTCTATAAACTATTTGCCCAGGGCCACAACTGACAAGTACACTTGGTCTAAGCTGTAATGGACTTGAGGGAGCTCAAGAAACATTTTAAACAATATCACACACATACAATATCATAACCTACCTTACCTCAGACATTTATACAAGCTGACAACACACATGCAGAGTAATACCTTAATGCGATGAGTCTCGACTTCCTCCACTGTAGCCACTCTAATTAGACCAGGACTTCTCTTGTCCACAGCCTCCAGTTTCATTTGAGGCTGGAAGCTGTGCGGCGCACGCTGGAGACAGAGCAGAGGATGATGGGAAAACACAGTAACTTGTACGTTCAGCTAAACAACCGCACATGTCAAATATACTTTTCATAAAGCATTGGCTATACTTGCACCAAACATAATGTCTAACTTGGGGCATTTTATGCCTTTTATCAGAAAATTTACAGTTGAGAGATGACAGGAAATGAGAGGAGAGTGAAAGGGAAATGACATGAAACAAAAAGTCCTTAACCGGACTCGCATTAGAATCTGTTATATATAAACACCTAAACTGTGCCTGATGTACTTACCGCAGCACTGTTAAAGATCCGTCAGCTGTAATGACACCCATGATATACTGTAACTGATTTGACCAGGACTGTAACAAACCATGCTTCTCATGATTTTTAATTACTTTGATATTTTTAGTCTCTTAACTATAGCTTTGCCTTCTCTGTCGCTGTGGTTTCCTGCCAGCCCATACCACAGAGCCACATTACAGTTAGGTGTAATCATTTCATATCATACTGTGCATTGGATCAAAAATTGTACATACAGTCTTTGTTCTTACCACTTTAAAGGCATCAGCAGCCACCGCCTTGGAACCAGTCTCCTCCAGGTACTTAGACCAGGAGAACTGTCCCTGGTCTGGGTAATCTGGTGCAGCAAAAAAAAAAGTCAGTAAATACAAACATAACAATTCATCCTCTGTACCTTCTTCTTATTTGTGCTAATCTTTGTAATTATGTTAAAGTTCATGTTCAAAAATCCATTGAAACAGGTACATTATATATTATAGTATATCTACACGCATACAGTGTGTACTGAATGAATCACAGTTTAACAGAAGAGGAAGGAACAATAGAACAAGAGCGATAAGTGGGCAGAGTTGTTTTAAGGGTAATGACCCATGTTATGACTACGAACATTAATTAATGATTAACATGGAACACACTTGTCACCTTGGGGTGGTGTTAGGGGGAGGTCCCTCTCCTGGCACCAGCCAATAGGGTGAATGTACGGACTGCTGGAATCACACCTGCATATTTTGAAAAACAACATTGTCCAGCAGTTTGATAGTTTCATTGTAAGAAAACTTTGATGCTGAAACAGCTTTAACTGTAGATTTTTGTGATGCCTATTTTAAGATGTGTGCTAACACTGATTCAAATGACTAAATGTAACATGAAAGGCATAACTCATGATGACAAACCCAGAGAGAATTATCACACAACTGTACAGCTCTACTAAACTCTCTCTATCCTTTGAGATTGTTTTGGGTTCATGACATCTTAACTGGTTCAGTTGCAGCACCATTATTAACCCAGTTTCCAGCAGTAGCAGCTCTTGTCAACACCGTGAATATAATCTTGTATGCTATATAAGAAAAAACTGTATTAGACCAACAGGGTTAGCCAGTAGTGAATGCAGTAGAGCATTATATATCTTATATTGAATATTCATCAGGTGAGCAAAAGCACAACTCCATAATGAATGCTACTGTTTCTATTTTAGCCATAACAACTCTTTATGGTGATATATGCTATGGGTGTCGAGTTGTTCTTCCCCTTAATGGCCACATTTAGATTAATGCAGCCTTACTAAACCTGTAGTTCGGTTCATTTGGTCCAGACTAGTCTGGTGCAACGGAAGGACATTTCCAGGATAAAGCCTGGCATCCTGTCTTTGCCCCTCCCCCTCTGTCATCTCTGTGTTACCCTTCTTAAAGTCTCTTTGCTAAGGGAAACAACATCAACAACAACCTGCGAGCTAGCAAGCTACACGCTGAAAATGGCAAATTTTGACAAGAATTTGGATTGTGCAATAAGGCGAGGCTGCTTGGTTCTTTTGGTAAATTTCCGGCATATACAGTGCTATCTAACAGGGACGTGCTAGCATTCTTCAGTCATTTCCTAAAGCCCATTACATCCCCAATGTGTTTAAAGCTTACCAGTAGTCGTATGTGTCATCCCAGTTGTCAAAATGAACCAGGAAGCGGTCGTCCACGACGTCAGTGACGGTTGCTACACAGATGAGGGAGGGGTTCATACGGTCTACAGCCTCCAGCTTCATTCCTATCTCGAAACTGCACTTCACATCGATCTTAACAGAAAGCAGAAATATTAGAAAGTGCACATAAGGAAGTAGAGACAGACAGAGCTGCAGACTAGCTGATAAATGTTAATAAAAAGTACAAATTAATTGTAAATATTAACCAAATATCAGACAGGACATCAGCCTGACTTTGGCACAATGGGTCTGCAACTATCACTTTCTACTTAAAGTGAAAATGTTTTCAGAGAGAGATAGAAGATGCAAATAGCTTAAAAGAAATCAGTCTTATAACTGCTTCCCATAGAAGTTTTCCCAACCCTAGATCATACACCTCATCCATTCATGCTTGTAGATAATACAACTACCGTATATTATATAGTAGCAGTTACCCTCCCAGGACTGGCAAAGAGTTCTTTGGACGCCACTTGTGCTTTAGTCATTTTCAGGTAGTTGGTCCAGGTAAACTCTTCCTCTTTACAGCCTGCAGGAGCAGAGATACAGAGAGAAGATTGAAATGACTCGTACTTGGTAAAAAAAAAAAACATTGTTCGACATTTTGGGAAATACCGTAAGCTTATTTGCTTTCCTGCAGAGAGGTGATAAGGACTTATACTACTCTTACATTTGTTTGTTTAATATGAAGCTACAGGCAGCAGATGGTTAGCATAGCTTTTTATAAAAACTGGAGACGGGGAAACTATTAGCCTGAATCTAAAATGTAACAAAATCTACCTACCAGCCTTAACACTTTATATCTTGTTTGTTTAATACATAAAGAAAATTGGGCTCATCCACTTCCTGGAATGTCGTTGTCAACGTGAGGTTGCCAAGCAACCAGTCGAGATTACCGAATGTTACCGCGCCCGGCCAAGAAATAGTTCATTAGTGACTTTTAGAGGTTCTGGTAGGTGGATTTTGTTACCTTTGGACAAGGTAAGTGAAAGTGAATGAGTGTATTTCCCAAAGCGTCTGAAGATTTATCCTATGAAATGTTAGGTTAAACATAGTCTATATCCTTGACGTTCCACTTCTGGGATTGCTCCGTTGCCTCAGGAAAATCAGCCGGATATCACTCATTTAGGCCGGATAGCCATTGCCTTGGGCTGCCTTTGTGTTGGCATTTTAAACGCTGGTCGATTTATGAGGACTATGGTTAACTGCTCCTCAGATCTCTGCAGGGTAAATCCAGACAGCTAGCTAGACTATCTGTCCAATCTGAGTTTTCTGTTGCACAACTAAAATAACTTTTAAACGTACATATATTCCACCGAACCAAGTTCCTTCTGAGCCTATTTTGCAGCGGCACCGTGGCTTTTCTCCGGTACTTAGCACCGCCAAAGCTGATTGTGACTGGTTTGAAAAATAGCCAATAAACCAGAGCACGTTTTCCTCTCATCCCGGAATGCTATGTGAAGTAGCCAGACCCTCCTCCAGCGCGCTTTGGACAAGGGTCTGGCAAAGCGAGACTAGGTTAAATGTAAATGAAGGGCATGTTTATTTGTCCGTGCTCTCTTATTCTCTTTAGATTCTATTCACTCTCAACAATATGTCCAGAGTGTTGTGACCTCTGACCTTTGGGAGTGTGCAGTTTGTGTCCCGTGCTCTCACACCAGCCTGTAGGGTGGATGTCCGGAGAGTTGGCATTCACCCAGAAGTCATGGCAGTCAGAGTATCCGTCAAAATGAAGCCGCAGCCGGTATCCACAGACCTAAATGATGACATCATACATTAGAGAAACGAAAGCAGGCTGGAGAAGGCAACACCGGGCTGAACTTCACCTGCATGCAATGCAGCCTGTGAGTTATGATGTTGTTTTAATAATCCGCCTGACCATTTAAATCCATCGAGCATGTCTATGGTGGTCTGGCTCACCTCGGCCACAGTGAGAACGAAGTACATGGACGGATGCTGCGGGTCTATGCCTTCCAGCTTCATCCCCTGCTTAAAACCGTTCTTCACTGTTGGCACTCTCTGGGTCTGGACACATGGGATAATAAAAAGCTAATATTTCAATAGAGACTGCAGAGATTGAAAAAAAGGATGTGAAAATATAGGATGGAGAAAAATTGAATCAGGACAATGAACAAATAAAAGTACAGCAAATGGAGATTCCAGAGTTTTTTTTATCATTCTCATACTACTCTCATCGAACAGAAAGTCTCTTTAAGAAAAAGTTTGTGTTGTAAAAATGTTTAGACTTTTAAATGAAACTCCCTGAACCCCACACTCCATGTATTAATGTCTGGCCTTCAGCTGCATACGTCTCTTTCTACCAGGTAAATTAACATTTCTCATTTCCTTCCTTAACAATGCCGCATTATTTTTTCACCAGTGCGATAGATTTGGCCCTGTGATAAAGCTGCAGTAGTAGCAAAAAAGAGTACTAAGAAACCATGGGTATACTGTGTGAACCTGTGTGAACATGGCAGTAGCTGATCCGGAAAACTACAGTCTGACTATTAAACTCAAACATACCTCTTGGAAAAGCTTGTTGGGTGCAGCAACAGCTTTGGTTTCCTCCAGATATTGAGTCCATGTCCACAGCTCTGTCTTACTGTCCCCAGCTTCATCAAAAATAGAAGTGAAGTAGTTAGTTGATTCATGTATGCAAGGAAACCGGGAAAGGATATTAATTTAATGAACAGAAACCCAAAAACAAGTCAGGAAGGAGAAGGGAAACAGACTCCCTATGCGACTAATGTTTGAAGATCTGTAAAAAAATTAAATAAAAGTTCTGAGGTAAAATGTTCATGTAAAGCACATCCATTCGTCGCATTAAGGGGAAAAAAAGGAAGAAAAGAAAGAAGTACTTAAAGGTTGAGAAGGACAAAAGAAAAAGGTATTAAAGACATACAAGGCTGAATGACTTTACACTAAAACACAATTTAATGCAGCAGCCCTATAATAAATACAACCCACACCATATTGATAGTGTCAGAGAGACATTGGTTCAACTTCATAATTTGTGGTGTTGTTGTACGGAATTGCATTATGTTGTCAGGAATATGTTATTATGACTTGACATTACATCTGTGTGTAATGGGGAAAGAACGGAAGAAAAACAAATACTGCAAACAAATGAGCAAAAAAGTGCAAAAAGGGATGAAAGATGATAAAACAGACAAATGTAAAAAAAGATGAAAAAAAAGATTCATCCAACCTCCTCTGATGTGTCTGCAGTCTGCTTTAGAATCATCAATTTTCTCATCCTAAAAAAGCATGGAACAGATATCACACGCAAGAAGAAAGCCAATGAACTCAAGGAAAATACTTTCAGTAACAATATGCCATATTCATGCTCATCTGACTGAACTCATCAGATATGAGAACATCTGGCTATCTCTGGAATGTTAAAGGGAAATAACAATGCTGTCCCACCGTGCCTTCGATGTCAGAGTCTTCCTCAGAGGGACTCAGGTATTCCTTCCTCTTCCTCTTCCTCATGGGCTTCAGGTGATCCGGGTTAAGGGAGGAGACCCTCCCGCCTGCTGGCACCTTCTCTACCCCGACACTCCTCCTGAGGTGCAGAGAGGACAGGCACAGTGTTCCTCAGGTAGAAACACATCACCGGACTCTAGTCTCTTTCCATATTTTCTATTATCATGGGATTCATTTCAAGAATGCAGGATTTTATTGTACTTTATAGTTCCCTTGCGCCCTTTTTGTCTACATTTTTTAGTAAGTGATTTCTGTGTTTCATTAACCCCCCAAAACAGCCTTTTAAACAGTATGTGTGCCAGGATATGTGATTGAGCATAAATAAATGTTTGATTTTAGAGTGTTAAAGATTGTGTGCATGATTGTGTTTACACGTGTATATAGAGATGCATCCATCCATCCATCCATCCATCTTCATCCGCTTATCCGGTATCGGGTCGCGGGGG
>NC_045739.1:15374473-15387364 GCF_008692095.1 Etheostoma spectabile | reverse complement strand
CAGCAGCTCCAGTAGGGGACCCCAAACTTCCCTTTCGAGCACATCAACAGCTCCGACTGGGGGATCCCGGCGTTCCCAGGCCAGGTTGGAGATGTAATCCTCCACCTAGTCCTGGGTTTTCCCGAGGTCTCCTCCAGTGGAGTGCCGGAAAACCTCCTAGGGAGGCGCCCAGGAGGCATCCTTACCAGATGCCCGAACCACCTCAAATGGCTCCTTTCAACGCGAAGGAGCAGCGGCTCTATCCCGAGCTCCTCTCGGATGACTGAGTTCTCACCCTATCTCTAAGGGAGACGCCACCCCCCTCGAGGAAACCCATTTCGGCCGCTTGTACCTTGATCTCGTTCTTTCGGCCATGACCCAGCCTTCATGACCACAGGTGAGGGTAGGAACGAAAATTGCCGGTAGATTGAGAGCTTTGCCTTCTGGCTCAGCTCTCTTTTCATCACAACGGTGCGATAAACGGAATGTAATACACGCACCGGCTGCTCGATTCTCCGACCAATCTCACGCTCCATGGTCCCCCACTCGCGAACAAGACCCCAAGGTACTTAACCCTTCACTTGAGGTAAGGACTCAATCCCTACCCGGAGAAAGCACTCCATCGGTTTCCGCTGAGAACCATGGCCTCAGATTTAGAGGTGCTGATCCTCATCCCAGCCGCTTCACACTCGGCTGTGAACCGATCCAGTGAGTGCGAAGGTCACAGACGATGATGCCATCAGGACCACATCATCTGCAAAAAGCAGCGATGAGATCCCGAGCCCACCGAACCGCAACCCCTCCCCGCCCCGACTACGCCTCGATATCCTGTCCAAAATATTACAAACAGGATTGGTGACAAAGCGCAGCCTGGCGGAGGCCAACCCTCACCTGGAACAAGTCGACTACTGCCGAGAACCCGGACACAGCTCTCGCTTGGTCATACAGAGATTGGATGGCCTGAGAAGGGACCCCCCCCATATTCTCGCCGCACTCCCACAAATTCTCCCGGGGGACCGGATCCAGATCCACAAAACACATGGTAGACTGGTTGGGATACTCCAGGCCCCTCCAGGATCCTTGCGAGAGTAAAGATCTGATCCGTTGTTCCACGGCCAGGACAGAATCCGCATTGTTCCTCTTCAATCCGAGGTTGACTATCGGCCGAACCCTCCTTCCAGCACCTTGGAGTAGACTTTACCAGTGAGGCTGAGAAGTGTGAGCATAAAGCATGTGTGAGCATAAAGGAGAAGCAGCTTACTTATCATGATGGTCTCTCGACCAACTCGTCTGTGTAGTCCTCTGAGCTCTGGGATCATGGATCAGTGTCCCAGTCAACCAGGACTTCAGGTTTGACCGGCACCAACCTCTCTGGCTCCACAGCTGCACCTCTCACGGAGCCGACAGGGGCTGACACATCTGACATACAAGAGACGGCTTCAAGTAATTATGCTCAAGTGATCATTGAAATACTGCAAATAACAGTGAGCAGTAGATAAAGTAACAATCCTTAAAGAAGAATATCACTGCTCATTTTCAGGTTATACTTGATTTTGGGTTTGTACTAGAACATGTTTACATGCTTTAATGTTAAAAAAGTACTTTATTTTTTCTCAACTGATGTCTTAATTTACCTGTATCACCCTCTGTGTGAAACGCTCTGTTTTAGAGCCTGCCTCTTTAAACTCCACTCCCAAAAAGCCCAGCTGCTCCAAATGGCTTGCAAACAATATATGGTGCAGTAGTTCTCAAGCTGTGAGTGGAGATACTCAAATGGGGGTCGGTGGGAGAGAGATGGGGGAGACATGCTGCAAAATGCCTCAGCCTAAATGGGGCACACAGTCTTGGGTGAGCTAGAGGTCCCCCCAAAGGGGAGCCAAATCTGAATGGCTTGTTGAACCCAAGTTTTCTGATTAAAGCTATAGTGTGTAGTTTCTGCTACCCCATGAATAATTGGATAGTTTTCAATGTTACAAGCCTTCTGTGACCGGCAACCATAACGGTAGTGGACTCTCATAAAATCAAAAGTAGCACTAAAGCTTTAAGGCAGCCACAAAAAAACGGACATCAAGTTCAGTTTGTGGGTTGGTAGGTACTCGGATACACAAATGTATGTGCACAAGCACTGAAAAGGAGTTTTTCATGATATGCCCCCTTTAACTACCATGACACCAGGCAATACACTAGGAAATCAGATCTTTTATTCTATCATACAAAAGTTTTATCCATCAACAAGGGCTATATGTAAATGTGATACACCAAAAACCAAGGTGCTTCAAGGCATCTCATTTTGATAAGGCATTAAAATTGGCATTAAACTGCAGTATTTTGTGTTCAGTCCCTGACGTTACTACAGCCTTATGTAACCATGACTCTACCTGGCTTGTCTGTAGAGCAATTTCTGCGTCAGCGGTTTTCCCAGAAGTCTCGATGCTGGTGCAGTGGCGCTGCGGTGGTCGCTGGGGTGATCAGTGTGCTCAGCGTTCCCACGTCACTCACACAGAACTACAACACACCGTCACTCCATCTGTTAAAATGTCTTAATGTGTGATGAATGGGTTTTGTCTATTCAACCATTTTTCCCCTCAAAACAATGTATCAGACAATTTTGAAATATGTAATGTTGCCGGTTGTGTTTCCATGTCCTAACCTGCTCCCGTGCTAGCACACCCTCTTTTTCATGTGAGAAACATGCGTCACATTAGGTTTATCTAGTAGTAGTTCCACTCACCAACAGTCTACATATAAAAAAGTTCAATTTACCAAAGTATGAAAGAGAAAAAAGTAACAAATCTTCGCATTTGACATTAATATTCTGTATTTTTACTTAATAAATGACTTTATGTATAATCGGATAATCACAAATAATTTTCGGTTTACCCCAATCATAACAGCAATAATCGATGTAATATGTTTTTCATAAATATTTGCCTGTTCCGACATTGACTGATGTGCACCTCGTTAGTGTCATCTTGCTGAAGGAGATGTTGTGAACGAGGGTTTCCAATGATGTGAGTTATCTAACTGCTGCGGAAAAAGATTATTGAGACATTACCAAGGAGCCACCAAGAAAATCATAAAGTTTTAAGAAGAAAAAAATTCCATTTTGATCCGGTGAAAAACAACTTCAATCCTCTCTAAAGAGATGCGTGAGGGAACTGTAGCTTTTTGGCGGCTACAACAGGAGGAACCAAAAAGTTCAATTTACAACAAATAAGCCTAACGCACTCACCTTGAGGTTGCTGCTGGGCAGGATGGCCATCCCTCCTTCACTCCAGAACGTGACGATGCTACAAGCCCCACCACCTGTGCGCAGGGTGGTGGGACGTTCATTGGCCGCCTCCTTACCTGGGTCTCCAATGGCAACAGGAGTCACCTCCAGCTTCTGATGGCCAGCAGCAGGAGCTGAAAAGAGAGATGCATTCAATGCACTAACTTTCTCTCTTTTTCATAAACTAATGATACAACAAAATGATGAATGCAAACAAAATGATGCGTTACTAGACCATCTTCTTCAGCTACCTAAATAAAAACATTTAAAAGGTCTTCTACAGATTTAGCATTGCGCTCATGTAACATTGTTGGAGTCACAATGGACACTTTAAATAAGGATCAAATTGGTACTGCCGAACTGGGATGTGTCTTTTTATTTCATTGTGTTCATTATGCAACTGGCTGCCGACAATGTTCAGAGATTCTCGTTGTCCTAAAGGTCCCATGAACTGGTGCTCTTGGATGCTTTTATATAGACCTTAGTGGTCCCTAATACTGTATCTGAAGTTTTTCCCCACAAATTCGACCTTGGTGCAGAATTACAGCAACTAGAGCCAGTTCCACAATGAGCTTTCCTTAGTATGTGCCATTTCTGAGTCTGTAGCTTTTGAGGAGGAGGAGGAGGAGGAGGAGGAGGGGGAGGTGGGGGGTGTCCTTGCAACTTTCACTTTGCTCGTTTGAAAGCCATGATGTTCTCTCTCGTGGGTGGGCCAAATTCTCGGGCGGGCAAAGCAGGAAGGGGGAAGTAACTTTGCCCCTATGACCTCATGAGGAGCCAGATTCCAGATCAGCCCATCTGAGCTTTCATTTCTCAAAGGCTGCAGGATACCCAAGGCTCGGTTTACACCCTATTCTCATTTCTAGCCACTGGGGGAACATAGGCAGGCTGGGGGAACACATAAAAAAAAAAACTCAAATCACTTTTCACGCCATGGGACACAGGTAAAGTAGCATTGCACCACTCGTTCCAAGCAGAGAGATCTGGTAAGCTCTTCTTTTTAACTTGGAGTCTTCAGCCCCAACCAACATGACTCAACTGACATCACTTGAGGACGCAGCCCCTCTGGAGCCACAAAAGGCTGTATACAACATTTTCACATAGCAGTAAGACCTGTTAACACATTTGATTTGAAAGTTCCTCTTTAAGTTAAGTTTCCAGTAACACTTTATAGCCATGTTAATCAGACAAACAGCCTTGTGGTTGTTTCAGTCCAGAAACATGGTTATCATTATATTATACTGAATTTCTTTTACCTTTATACCTTATGTTATATCTGAATACTGACTCAGAGCCAAGAGACCATCCGGTCCAAGTATCTCCTTTTAGATATTGCATTTTTACATCAACAAATAAAATGTAAATATTGAACATACCGTTAAGGTTCAGCTACCAAGGCACTCTGATCTTCTACCTCTTTGAATTGATCCTCAAAAAAAGATCAGGGTCCCTAACAGTGTACTTTGACACAGTAGCTTGAAATTGCATCCCGAAATTAAAGGATGGGCTCTGTAAACCCATGGCAGCAAACTGCTCCCCTCAGATCTGTGCTCACCTGGTAGGGGGAAAGCTGTAGTGGTGTGGGGTTGGGGCCGAGCCTTCTTGGCCATACCATCACTCTCACAGATAAGGACGTCCTCGCGGGGAGGCGATGAGGACGGGTCCAAAGTGTGTGATCGGGTTCTTTTGGTGGAGCCTCCATGTTCACTTTGGCACTCATAACGTTACTCGGAGCGGGAGAGCAAAAGAGTGTCTATAAGGAACAAAACAAAGCAATGTGTCTGGTGCTAAGAAGTACACAAGTACACACACATAACTCAGTGTTGCAGTCAAGATGACCTAAACGACTCAAGTATCACCAAGACCAGAGTGTAAGAGGGGGAGGAGAGGGACGAACAGTAACACATTTAATTAGAAATGAGTCAAGCATTGGTGCTATTGAATCAGTAAGTTTTAAACCAATCATAGTAATGATCTTAACACATACAATTAAACAAAACAACTTAGGGATATCCCTGAAGTTGCGGTCTATACTGTCTTCAAATAAAATCCAGTTCTTTTATGCAAAACCAAGACAAGAATAAAAGTAAAGTGTGGAGACCTTTAAAAAGTGGTCTTGAGACCAGTCTTAAGACAAGAGAGATATTGAGTTCAACAACAATATATCCACTATTAACTAACTCCTACTACAGTCTAACTAGATGTACTGTCAGATGGTTAGTACCTATGTGGAGTGAGCCATAATACAAGTTTGCTGCCCCTCAGTCTACTAACCCGTAAGACATCTTCGTGCTGTGAATGCATGACTGCTCAAGACACTTATCTGTACTGAAACTGCTTGATCCGGACAGAACGATCAGAGTACGTCAGGCAGAGTGTATGATTTATCATCAACACACGAGTCCATTGTGCTCTGAGAGCTCTATTATTGTTCCATGTGTAACGATTTATTGAAGCTATATGCATACGAAAGAAAGGGGGGAGGAAAAGAGTAAAAACAAAAAGAAGAGGGAAGGCGGGGAGAGAAAGGAGGGGAGGGGGAGAAGGAAATGAAGAGAAGAAGGGGGAAGGGAACAAAGGAGAGGGGGGAAGGAGGGGGGGGAAGAGGAAGAGAGGAAGAGGGGAAAGAAGGAAAGAGAAAAAGAGAGGGGAAGGAAAGGGGAAAAAGGGAAAGCAGGGCAGAAAAGGGAGAGGGGGGAGAGGGGAAAGAGTAATAGAGAAGGGAAAAGAGGGGAAAGAGAAAAGAAAGAAAGGGAGGGAGGGAGAGGAAGGAGAGGGAGAGAGAGGAAGGGGCAAGAAGGAAAGAGGGTTCAGAGAAAAAGAGGATACGGAGATGAGCCTCAGAAGAGGCATAAGGAGAATATGCAGGAAAAGTATCCAAAACCGAATGGAAGTTTCCCCCCCCCCCTGACGTTCTAAGCTGCCAGAATTGTACGTGAGTATGGGGGGGAAATTTACTATATATTGTTTTGCTATATTTTATTATGTGTTTATGTAAAAAAGGTGGACAATGTGTATGTGAAGGAAAACGGGGGAAATACTATGTGACTAAAACAGTGCAGGCAGAGAGAGGCTGCGTTTAGAAATTGCGAGTTCCCGTGAAACGACGTATAACGCAAGAGACTTCTGGAACGGTTGACAGAGCTCAATCAGGAGGAGTGGAGAGAAAAGAGGACTGTTACTCGTCAAAAATTGCACATCCATATTCCCAGCTCATCGGAAATACGCTTCCACTATTCATCCTAATATTCCTTTCAGTTTATTCTGTACCTTTCGTTGTCCCCGGTTATCCAGAGATCGTATCGAGAGGATGATAATTTATTTTCACGCTCCATGCCAGGTCCCTTCCTGCTTTTCTCCTCATGATCTGCTGCGTTTCCTTTGACCCCCCCCCATGGCAGTGAGAACCCGCCCTCCCCCCGCTCCCGTCCGGCGAGAAGGAAGAGAGGAAGATTGAGGGAAATGTGAGTGTGAGCAAGAAAGATATAACGGGCTTCATCCACGCCAGACCAGACCGAGCCCAAGAGTCCTATTCAGAGACGCATATGACCGTCAGTTGAAACAGGAGCCCAGTTTCAGATTAAAATGGACAGGTAAATGTAGCATTTTTGTAGCCCTGTTGTTCTACATCACAATAATCAACGTATGAACATGAATTGTGTGAGAATTAAAAACAGACTTAATTACGTTGTCCTCTGTAGATGGCGATATACTCTCACAAATGTCTGAAGTGAATCAATCCAAGCGTGGTCACTATGTGAGGTTAAAAGGAAACACTCGTGTATGTTATCACGAAAAAGTGCTCCTTTTGTAACGGATGTTGAAAATGATTATTTTTAAATTTTCCATAGTAAACGCCCACCATTTCACTGCTGTTTTCAGTTCACCAAAGAATGAACAGCTTCGAAGAGAGAAAACATGAGGCATCTCTGATCTCATCTAATCAATTCGCAAGTCTTCCTCTCTTCCCTCCTAACCAACCTTCCCTATATGCTTTATTTTACCTAATCCTACAAGTCCCTCCTCATTGCCGCATACCTCCGCTACTTATCATTTCCCTATCCTCCTCTCACTCCTCAGCCCTCATCCTCATATCTTTTCATCATCTCCGTGCGCTGCGTTTGTGCTGCTCGCGGACGATCAGGAGAGCAGGGAAGAGAAGCTGGTTAAATCATATTGGTGGAATGAGGAATTTGAGGTCAAGCCCACGGACAGTCTCACTGAGGATGCAATCGGGAAGTGAGAAAAAGAAGCACTGGTTGACGGAAGAAGACGGGTAAGTTATAAGATGTGATTGTGTGCAATGTTTTCATTTTGCTTTCACTAAGTGTTATTGAAAACCACCCCAAATCTAATCTTTGACATTTGTCTTGTTTTTCCATCATAAAAACAATGTTCAATCATGTGATTTCCCAAACATCCAATTTTCTTATTGCTGCATTTTTCTCCTTTCTCACCTGCAGGGGCTCGGGGTGGTGGATACCCCAGGATGGTTCTGGTTCAGCACAAACTCCAGATGAGGTGCCGAGCTCAGATTCATCCTGTGTAGCTTTACACCAGTCCCGGTCCACACGCCTTCCTCCTGTGCGCCCCTAGACCAGCCTGCAAGACCGAGCTGCAGGCTCTCAGGGTCCGCGACGGGATGTTTTGGACAGAAAGCGGTCCAGAGACACACTCTGCCTCCTCTTACTCAACGCGATAAACTGAAGAGAGAGGGGAGGGGGGGACGGCAGGAAATTGCAGTGGGTAGGAATACATCGCTGGTCAGCGGGGGATTTGGTAAAGCTTGGGAAAATGCGGGAAAGGTTTCATGTGATGGAGATGGAGGGAAAGGTGGAAGAGGGGACAGAAGAAATGTGGCACAGCTGCTAGCGAAGGTGGAGCAGACAGTGAAGAAAGGTGCAGCGGACATGCTATTCCCATACTGCTTTTCAGGAAGCGGAGAAGGAACCGAGTAAGGAAGGAGACAGTGGAGATTGAAAGGGAGAGAAGGGGTGGGGGGGACTTGAGCAAAAAGAGACTGGGCGACAGACAGCTAGCTCTGAAAGCAGAGGGACGTATCCCTACAAGCAGCTTGGCTGACGGCAGACAGAAGAGGAAAGTAACGAGGATGAAGATTGAACAAATAGGGGAGGATGCAAGATGAGTGTGAGTACATTGAATAGGACAGCCTTCCATCATAGCATCTACCATGTCTCTCATTCTCCGTTCCATTATGGAGAAGACATGGATTGAGCAAGTGCAAGGATGTTACCTAACCTGGCCGATAGCTCTGTGTGGGTAGGTGAGGGAGCAAAGAAAGTGAAAAGATAGTCCGGTTGTGGGATTCTTTTTTTTACGGTCAGCGGCCAGGCACAAAAATGTCCAGAAGATGGTGGTTGAGGTTCTTATGGGAGAAGGTTGGAGCTAAGTTGGGCATGTGTCCCAAACTAGTAGGAGATAGAGGTTCCCACGGAAATAGTGGACGGTTTTCTGGGTGGGATCCACGGCAAATGGCAGCAAGCAGCAGTCCTATGTGGGCGAAAAGTAGGACTGCGGCAAAAATGGAGGCTAAAAATGAGTGATGGCTTGTGCAAGTGGGAGCTAGACCTTTTACCGGTGCAAAGATGGTGTCTCAGCGTCCTGTGTGGGGGTAAGGTGGTTTCTGGGCCAAAGCAGGTGCCAAAATGGTGCAGAGGCTCAGTGTGGGGAAAATTGAGGAACTACTAGCTAAAACAGGGGGCCATGGTAGTCATTAGGGGGTGCAATTGCTGTGTCTGGTGCTCGTTGTGATTTTAGGGGGTGTGGAGATGGCGGAGCTGCGGGAAGTAGTATGGATTGCGGTAACTGAGGTGGGAGACGGAAAAAGCAGAAACCAAAAACATGTTAGAAAAGACAGATTAATGTGGAAGAGACCCAGTGAATGAAAGCATAGGACCTCTCTGGTAAAACAAGGAGAGAAAAGTATTCAAACCGGAATGAAAGGCTGGATAGATCATGTATATAAAATGCTAAAATATTTAGTTGTGAAAAGTAAGATAGAGTGTATAATTAAACAGTGGAAAAATATGTATTTTAAATTATCGCAGCAAGATGGACATCTTTAAATCACAGATCTTTTATATTAGATTTCTTTCTTTGGTGTTTTTCTTTTATACAAATAAACCAAAAGTCAAAGGATTTTAAAATACTTCTGTCAAATGTATGACGTTTTTTTTTTAAAGGGTGAAATATGCACACTAAATTATGTTTTCACAATATATCTCATTTTGACAAAATAAACTCTGCTAAATTTGGTAATGGATTTTGGTGAATTGCAATATGAAAACAGTTTTAGTGCTTCTTTACTGTTTGCGAAGATATGTCAAATTATGTGAGAAAAAGATAAATGCCAATTATTATTGAATGAGAGTTATTTATGTTATCTCTATAAGTGGTTAATTTAAACATTAAAATATTAAACTTATGTAAGAATTTTACCAAGTTTTTAGTCTAGATACAGTATATGGGCACTCAGCTTCACTGTGCACTAGCTACTAGTACATAATTAAAAAACCTTATTGTATATGAGTGGGGTCTTGTCTGTTTTTAGTGTCACAATAAAAATGATGGAAAGTTTTACTGTTAATCTTTTAAATACTTTTCACACTCCCACTGACTTGTTTTTTTTGCATTTACAAACCTCAACCTTGCTTAAGCTCTGCATTAAAAAGTTTGTTCGTGTTATCAGCAAGTAAAGTGCTTTAGGACAATGAACCTTCTAACAGTACAATCCCACATGAGGACATGAGGTTTAGTGGTAATGGCATGTGGGAGGCTTTTGTTGTAGCAAGAGGGCGGAGGAAAGGAACGTAATCTTAAGTCCCAGGCTGGCCACCATCACACTGCTTGGCCCTCCTGTATAAAAAGAAAGAGAGAATGGGTCAACAACCCCAGCAGTCACAAAACCAATATATATAAACAAGTTTCTTTTCAGGACCTACATGCAATTGAATATTTCGTTCCTAAAACAAAAACACACAAGCTACCCTTATCTAAAAGATGAACAGTAAAAGTTAAGGCAGAAGCTGTGATTTTAGTTGATTTCAATAAAGTAATATTTTCACAGTGACCCACCAGATTCTTACTAATCTTGTGTTGCCAGACCTTTGTGTAGCAGACCTTACCTCCCCCCGCTTAGCGAGGTTGCGCCACACAAAAACAAAGGCTCTGGTTGTTAGCATTCTTTTAAACCACAAAGAGCTATTTACAAAACCTGATAGGGATGAGCTGGGATTCCTTATTCTGGCCCCAAATTAGCCTTGATCTGTTTTCACAAAAGCAGAGGAACCTAATTTACCATGGAGATCTATTCTGTGAAGCTAGCCTTCTCCTGACCAGGATTGTAGGATAATAATACAAGGATATCCTGGGGCCTTTTTTGTTCACTCAGTGGTGTTACAACAATTAAGTTCAGCACTGATTATATTGAAAGTTATGACCAGTATTCTTTAGAAGTATTTGTGTGACGTGTCATTGTTTACGTTTTATGCTTGATGGAAAACTGCGGAAATGTCGTTTCAAATGACCGTTTCGTTACCAAGGGGCAACACCACATGACAATGCTGTACATGCTGTGTTTTTCATATAGGGGACCAGCACCTAAAATTATTTTTAGTTGATAATTTTTTTTGTATTCTTACGCAATAATGATCATGTCTGTCCTCTTCCTGGCATTATATTCTGGCATATTAGCAAAAATTTGTGTTTGTCAGTAACTGGAACAATAATGAAGGTTATTATATCAAATTGTTAAGCGCATATCCCAATTGTATAATCCTACCAAATCAGAGTTTTTTGTTAACTGAAACAATATAATAGTGTAGGATAGGAACATGAATACTGTAAATTCCTGCCAACAACAGGGAAGGCCACCTCAATGGTTTTTGACTCTTATATTGCTCTGGGGGAATTTATTGATTAATTTTCTGGGCATTCTTTCCTGGTTCGGTTTAAAACAACATCCCACTAATCACAGCCCAATGAACAGGATCAGACTCATCTTCTGACTAGATCTGAGTCGGGCCATATCAGGTAGTGAATAGCCTTTTTCACAGAAGAAAATTTTGAATATCACAGAAGGAAAGGGTCATACATATATAATACAATTAAACGGTGGTCATTCCTCAAGCCTGCCTTCCGTTTCCGGGTGTCCACGCTGGCTCATGGGCCCCTTCACTAGCACAAAGACATGGTTATAGCAGCTATACTCATTTTCTATCCTCCTAATCTCCTCCTCTGTCTCCCTGCCCATCTGGCAATGGTTTGCTCCTAGCTGATGTGCCTGCTCACTTTCTTGCGCGGAGGCCCGTATTGGTTGATTGGTCTGCCCGTGTGTTCTCTAAGGGAGACGCCACCCCCCCTCCTGAGGAAACCCATTTCGGCCGCTTGTACCCTTGATCTCGTTCTTTCGGCCATGACCCAGCCTTCATGACCACAGGTGAGGGTAGGAACGAAAATTGCCCGGTAGATTGAGAGCTTTGCTTTTGGCACAGCTTATTGTCACAATCACAACGGTGCGATAAACGGAATGTAATACCGACGGCTGCTCCGATTCTCCGACCAATCTCACGCTCCATGGTCCCCTCACTCGCGAACAAGACCCCAAGGTACTTAAACTCCTTCACTTGAGGTAAGGATCAATCCCTACCCGGAGAAAGCACTCCATTGTTTCCTGCTGGAACCATGGCCTCAGATTTAGAGGTGTGATCCTCATCCCAGCCGCTTCACACTCGGTGTGAACCGATCCAGTGAGTGCTGAAGGTCACAGACCGATGATGCCACAGGACCACATCATCTGCAAAAAGCAGCGAGAGATCCCGAGCCCACCGAACTGCAACCCTCCCCGCCCGACTACGCCTCGATATCCTGTCCATAATATTACAACAGGATTGGTGACAAAGCGCAGCCCTGGCGGAGGCCAACCCTCACGGAACAAGTCGACTTACTGCCGAGAACCCGGACACAGGCCTCTCGCTTTGGTCATACAGAGATTGGATGGCCCTGAGAAGGGACCCCCTCACCCCATATTCTCGCAGCACCTCCCACAATTTCTCCCGGGGGACCCGGATCCAGATCCACAAAACACATGTAGACTGGTTGGGCATACTCCCAGGCCCCCTCCAGGATCCTTGCGAGAGTAAAGATCTGATCCGTTGTTCCACGGCCAGGACAGAATCCGCATTGTTCCTCTTCAATCCGAGGTTCGACTATCGGCCGAACCCTCCTTTCCAGCACCTTGGAGTAGACTTTACCAGTGAGGCTGAGAAGTGTGAGCATAAAGCATGTGTGAGCATAAAGGAGAAGCAGCTTACTTATCATTGATGGTCTCTCGACGCAACTCGTCTGTGTAAGTCCTCTGAGCTCTGGGATCATGGATCAGTTGTCCCAGTCCAACCAGGACTTCAGGTTTGACCGGCACCAACCTCTCTGGCTCCACAGCTGCACCTCTCACGGAGCCGACAGGGGCTGACACATCTGACATACAAGAGACGGCTTCAATGTAATTATTGCTCAAGTGATCATTGAAATACTGCAAATAACAGTGCAGCCATGTAGATAAAGTAACAATCCTTAAAGAAGACATATCATGCTCATTTTCAGGTTCATACTTGTATTTTGGG
>NC_045739.1:15372208-15374463 GCF_008692095.1 Etheostoma spectabile | reverse complement strand
AGAACATGTTTACATGCTTTAATGTTAAAAAAGTACTTTATTTTTTCTCATACTGTATGTCTTAATTTACCTGTATTCACCCTCTGTGTGAAACGCTCTGTTTTAGAGCCTGCCTCTTTAAACTCCACTCCCAAAAAGCCCAGTCTGCTCCAAATGGCTTGCAAACAATATATGGTGCAGTAGTTCTCAAGCTGTGAGTGGAGATACTCAAATGGGGGTCGGTGGGAGAGAGATGGGGGATGACATGCTGCAAAATGCCTCAGCCTAAATGGGGCACACAGTCTTACTGGGTGAGCTAGAGGTCCCCCCAAAGGGGAGCCAAATCTGAATGGCTTGTTGAATCCCAAGTTTTCTGATTAAAGCTATAGTGTGTAGTTTCTGCTACCCCATGAATAATTGTAATAGTTTTCCACATGTTACAAGCCTTCTGTGACCGGCAACCATAACGGTAGTGGACTCTCATTAAAATCAAAAAGTTACGCACTAAAGCTTTAAGGCAGCCCACAAAAAACGGACATCACAGTTCAGTTTGTGGGTTGGTAGGTACTCCGGATACACAAATGTATGTGCACAAGCACTGAAAAAGTGAGTTTTTCATGATATGCCCCCTTTAACTACCATGACACCAGGCAATACACTAGGAAATCAGATCTTTTATTCCTATCATACAAAAGTTTTATCCATCAAACAAGGGCTATAATGTAAATGTGATACACCAAAAACCAAGGTGCTTCAAGGCATCTCATTTTGTATAAGGCATTAAAATTGGCATTAAACTGCAGTATTTTGTGTTCAGTCCCTGACGTTACTACAGCCTTATGTAACCATGACTCTACCTGGCTTGTCTGCTAGAGCAATTTCTGCGTCAGCGGTTTTCCCAGAAGTCTCGACTGCTGGTGCAGTGGCGCTGCTGGTGGTCGCTGGGGTGATCAGTGTGCTCAGCGTTCCCACGTCACTCACACAGAACTACAACACACCGTCACTCCATCTGTTAAAATTTGTCTTAATGTGTGATGAATGATGTTTTGTCTATTCAACCATTTTTTCCCCTCAAAACAATGTATCAGACAATTTTGAAATATGTAATGTTGCCGGTTGTGTTTCCATGTCCCTAACCTGCTCCCGTGCTAGCACACCCTCTTTTTCATGTGAGAATCCATGCGTCACATTAGGTTTATCTAGTTAGCTAGTTCCACTCACCAACAGTCTACATATAAAAAAGTTCAATTTACCAAAGTATGAAAGAGAAAAAAGTAACAAATCTTCGCATTTGACATTAATATTCTGTATTTTTACTTAATAAATGACTTTATGTATAAATCGGATAATCACAAAATAATTTTCGGTTTACCCCCTAATCATAACAGCACTAATCGATGTAATATGTTTTTCATAAATATTTGCCTGTTTCCTGACATTTGACTGATGTGCACCTCGTTTAGTGTCATCTTGCTGAAGGAGATGTTGTGAACGAGGGTTTCCAATGATGTGAGTTATTCTAACTGCTGCGGAAAAAAGATTATTGAGACATTACCAAGTGAGCCACCAAGACAATCCATAAAGCGTTTTAAGAAGAAAACAATCAGGTGAAAAACAACTTCAAATCCTCTCTAAAGATGATGCTGTGAGGGAACTGTAGCTTTTTGGGCGGCTACAACAGGAGGAACACAAATAAAGTTCAATTTTTACAACAAATGTTTAAGCCCTAAACGTCACTTCACCTTGAGGTTGCTGCTGGGCAGGATGGCCATCCCCTCCTTCCACTCCAGAACGTGGACGATGCTACAAGCCCCACCCACCTGTGCTGTCAGGGTGGGTGGGACCGTCTCATTGGCCCTGCCTCCTTTACCTGGGTCTCCAATGGCAACAGGAGTCACCTCCAGCTTCTGATGGCCAGCAGCAGGAGCTGAAAAGAGAGATGCATTCAAATGCACTAACTTTCTCTCTTTTTCATAAACCTAATGATACAAACAAAATGATGAATGCAAACAAAATGATGCGTTACTAGACCCATCTTTCTTCAGCTACCCTAAATACAAACATTTAAAAGAGTCTTCTACAGATTTAGCATTGCGCTCATGTAACATTGTTGGAGTCACAATGGACACTTTAAATAAGGATCAAAATTGGTACTGCCGAACTAGGGATGTTGTCTTTTTTATTTCATGTGTTTCATTATGCAACTAGGCTGCCGACAATTTGTTCAGAGATTCCGTTGTCCTAAAGGTCCCATGACATGGTGCTCTTTGGATGCT
>NC_045739.1:15364469-15372198 GCF_008692095.1 Etheostoma spectabile | reverse complement strand
AGACCTTAGTGGTCCCCTAATACTGTATCTGAAGTTTTTTCCCCAAAATTCGACCTTGGTGCAGAATTACAGCAACTAGAGCCAGTTCCACAATGAGCTTTCCTTAGTATGTGCCATTTCTGAGTCTGTAGCTTTTGAGGAGGAGGAGGAGGAGGAGGAGGAGGGGGAGGCTGGGGGTGTGTCCTTGACCAACTTTCACTTTGCTCGTTTGAAAGCCATGATGTTTCTCTCTCGTGGGTGGGCCAAATTCTCTGGGCGGGCAAAGCAGAGAAGGGGGAAGTAACTTTGCCCCTTATGACCTCATGAGGAGCCAGATTCCAGATCAGCCCATCTGAGCTTTCATTTTCTCAAAGGCTGCAGGATACCCAAGGCTCGGTTTACACCTATTCTCATTTCTAGCCACTGGGGGAACAAAGGCAGGCTGGGGGAACACATAAAAAAAAACTCAACTCAAATTTTCACGCCATGGGACACAGGTAAAGTAGCATTGCACCACTCGTTCCAAGCAGAGAGATCTGGTAAGCTCATTTCTTTTTAAACTTGGAGTCTTCAGCCCCAACCAACACTGACTCAACTGACATCACTTGAGGACGCAGCTCCCTCTGGAGCCACAAAAGGCTGTATACAACATTTTTCACATATGCAGTAAGACCTGTTAACACACTTTGATTTGAAAGTTCCTCTTAAAGTTAAGTTTCCAGTAACACTTTATAGCCATGTTAATCAGACAAACAGCCTTTGTGGTTGTTTCAGTCCAGAAACATGGTTATCATTATATTTATACCTGAATTTCTTTTACCTTTATACCTTATGTTATATCTGAATACTGACTCAGAGCCAAGAGACCAATCCGGTCCAAGTATCTCCTTTTAGATATTGCATTTTTACATCAACAAATCAAAATGTAAATATTGAGACATACCGTTAAGGTTCAGCTACCAAGGCACTCTGATCTTCTACACTCTCTTTTGAATCTGATCCTCAATTACAAAAGATCAGGGTCCCCTAACAGTGTACTTTTTGACACAGTAGCTTGAAATTGCATCCCGAAATTAAAGGATGGTCTCTGTAAACCCATGGCAGCAAACTGCTCCCCTCAGATCTGTGCTCACCTGGTAGGAGGAAAGCTGTAGTGGTGTGGGGTTGGGGCCGAGCCTTCTTGGCCATACCATCACTCTCACAGATAAGGACGTCCTCGCTGGGGGAGGACGATGAGGACGGGTCCAAAGGTGTGTGATCGGGTTCTTTTGGTGGAGCCTCCATGTTCACTTTGGCACTCATAACGTTACTCCGGAGCGCTGGAGAGCAAAGAGTAGTCTATAAGGAACAAAACAAAGCAATGTGCTCTGGTGCTAAGAAGTACACAAGTACACACATATACTCAGTGTTGCAGTCAAGATGACCTAAACCGACTCCAAGTCATCACCAAGACCAGAGTGTAAGGGGGGAGGAGAGGGACGAACAGTAACACATTTCTAATTAGAAATGAGTCAAGCCATTGGTTGCATTTGAATCAGTAAGTTTTACATCCAATCATAGTAATGATCTTAACACATACAATTAAACAAAACAACTTAGGGATATCCCTGAAGTTGCGGTCTTAACTGGTCTTCAAATAAAATCCAGTTCTATTTATGCAAAACCAAGACAAGAATAAAAGTAAAGATGTGGAGACCTTTAAAAAGTGGTCTTGAGACCAGTCTTAAGACAAAGAGAGATATTGAGTTCAACAACAATATATCCACTATTAACTAACTCCTACTACAGTCTAACTCACTGACCTGTACCTGATCAGATGCTTAGTACCTCATGTGGAGTGAGTCCATAATACAAGTTTGCTGCCTCAGTCTACTAACCAGTTAAGACATCTTCGTGCTGCATATTGAAGACTTTTTGACTGCTTTGACGGCCAACACAGAGCAGCTGTGTTGATCCTCTTTCTCTGAGGTTTTGTAATGTCTTGCAGTATCTGCTTAATGTCACATGGCAGATAGAGTAGCCTGGACTCTTTGTTAATGTCCTTCCCCGCCTCACTTCATCTGATGCAAGTTTTAGTATGTGAGTCCACAAGACCTCGAGCTCCAATCAGTTTTTCTCATTAACAATTTTTATTTAACTTTGAAACACAACACACAAAACATACAATTTGCAACATGAACTTACCTCCCCATCATAACTAACCACCCAGACAAAAATCAAGAAAAAACAAAAATAAAATATTAATAACATAATAACAAATAACAAATTATAAAAATAATAACAAAATTGACACTATATTGACATATGTATAAATGGCACCACCATGAGCCCATCATACACATCTCTCCCCAGCACAAAGCTTCCTTGGAGCCTTCCAGGAAGACCCCTATCAGTTGTTGTTACCAACTGTCTTGGCATTAGTGCTGGCGAACAATTCATTCAATTAATTACATTTGCTTTGTTAACAAACTGAATCACTTTCTAAAACAATACATTCATTTCTCAGTTCAGTTGAGCATGATGAATGAGCGGTTGATTCAGCACTCTGAAAAAAACAGCTTTGCCCATCACTGCTCGGCATACTACGAAAGTAACACAAGCCTACTTTTATACCTCAAAATCAGTGTTTTTGACAACCAACAGTTTAAGATCATATGTTCATAGAGCCTTTTTTTTCTCATCATGTATACCTCCTGCTGCCTTCAATTGTTTCCTAAAATGGCTCTGAAACATATGGATTTGGATTTATCAAATGTAAAACTACCAAGAAAAATACTTGGGGATAACTTAAAAAAAGAAGAGGTAAGTAACTTTTAATGGTGCCATTTACAGAATGACGACAGAGGCAGAGCCTTTCTCCATCAACAGCCATGACCCCTTGTGACTTTTTAACAGCCATCCATTACCTCCACAAATCAAGGCAATGATGGTGACTGAAGCTTGAGTGTAAAAAGCCTAAGTCTACACACAAAAAAATACATTTCAGTTAAAATGGCGGAGGCAAAAAAAAACATGAGGCAACAAAATGTATAAAAGCTGTCTCGAGCCTGTGAAAATCCCATTTAGTGAAAACTGAACCTTGTCACCCATTCCGGCTGCATCCAAAATGAATGAGCAACATTACCACCTCAAAAGCATGTTAGATATTTCAAAAACATCGGCGCGACTGCTTATATTTATTCAAAAGTATTTAACTTTAACCCGATAGAATAATTCAATCCGTGGCATTATCAAATAAAGCTAAGTCTATATATTTTAAGGTGGAAAGCTTTGTGGTTGATTATATACACAATGCTAAAACGCTTTCCCTCAACAAAAAAACACACTTACACTTGTACATTTTAAAACGTATGTGTACGTGAAAGATGCTCGTGACTGCCACAATTATGAGTAAAATCCTAAATGAGAAATAAATTCATGGTTGCAGATCAATTCGCAACTGAAATTTGGCTTACCAGCTATGATCTCCTGCGGCTCCGGGGCTCCGACTGCGCATGCGTGAGCCCCCAGTACAGTCAGCGCTCGTTGACTATAATAAAGACTTCCAGAGCAACCGCTCCACCTTCTATATGAAAATGATTTGTAGTGGACTATAAATTTGTCTGGAAACGGAGCACGGCCGCTTTTAATCCAAAGTTAAAAACAGCTTTTGCGTACATCTGCAACACTTTGATCCTGTTCATTTATCAAAAAGAGCCGCCCGTTAATGATAAAACATTGATTACATAATTAGCAGGATATAGGTCACGTCGATACTGCAGTCAGTTTCTGTAATGCGGACAAAAAGCGACCTCACACTGCAAGATTTTTTCATTAAGATCTTTTATTGAACATACAATAAAAAAGGACAATTTTCTGTTAGCTCTCAATCGAAAGGAGAAAAAAAAATGGTGTCCCACAAGATGGAAAGAGGGGGGTGCATTCATTCAGTCAGATGGTGCTCTTTATGAACCCACAAACAGACCCTCCAGAGATTTTAATGGTGTACCTTACAAGTACAAAAACTCCAATGCTAGCTGCACATTTTAAATAAGCATAGGCTTGACAAAACCCTTAACCTCTGTATTAACCTGGCAGGAAAAGAGATGAAATACAAATTGAAAATGACTAAGAAAGCAGTCAGAACAAAATCAGGAAAGGCGAGAAAAACGGGACATCGTATTTGAGGCCTTGAAGCTCTAGGTAAACAGAAATCTAGAAAGTAAACAGGGCCTTCCACAATTTACCTGCTCAAGGTTACAAAAAACCCAAATAGACAGCAAAAAAAAGGGAAGAGATCAGTTCAATGCTAATCACACAATCTATGTACAAGAGGTTAAAAAGGATCATAATAGTCCACCTACAATGCAAGTTCAAACATGAAATACAAACCCTTGTTTTATGTTCTTGCATCCCAGTTGTGCATTTTAGAGTGCCGCAAGACATTAAGATCGGCCTATTCCTTTAGAAAGCAATTGAGACTGCCGTTCAAAAAAGGGAAACCGCTCCAAGGCTGTAGCTAAACGCTACTTTTCTTCCACAACCACGTAGTTTGAATGAACATGAAGAAAAAAACGTTGCATCAACCAGGGACGGTCCAGACATTTATGGACTAGGGACACTTTATGCTAGCAAATTGTATTTACCTACAAACCAAATTAGATCTGTTGCAAACTGAAATGCATTAATAATATACAAAGACAACTCAACTTTTGCTAAGCAACAATTTTTGATTCAAACAAACTGGTTGGTGTGACAAACCTACAACTTACCAATCAAGTTGAATTATTTGGGAAAGTGACTTTAACTATCTCAGGTTGCAGGTCTAAAGATTTTAAGACTAGCACTTAAAAATAAAAGGATGTGTTTTTTTGGAGTTGACGATTCATTGACCAAAATTACTTTTTTGGTAGCCCTCACTGTGGTGCATCCTCTAGTAAAACTGCATCTTTAAGACAAGTGCACACTTGGAGAAAAAGTAAACAAGCAAGGAAGCATAAGCCAGTATGACAACACTGCTCATTATGTACAGCATAGGGATCAAGCTCAACAACGCCTGCTTTTTTTCTGATTTCTCTAATTCTGGGAAGCGGATCTAGACCTCGAGCGGGACTTTGAGCGGGACTTTGAGCGGGAAGCTGAACGTTTCTCCCTGGACTTAGACCGGCGGTCTTCTTCGTGTGGGGATGGAGAACGGCAAGGAGATTTGGTGACGCGCTCTCCTATCCCGTTCTCCATGGGGGAAGCTGAACGACTGCGGGACTTCTTGTGACCAGACATATCCTTGGATCTACTGCGGGAATCCCGCTCTGACTTTACCTTTGAACGACTCTTTGAGCGGGATTTTGATTTCCGGTCGGCCGAACGAGACTGGGATTTGTGAGAGCGTGAACGAGATTTAGATTTGCGGGAACGCGAACGAGACCTGCGGTTGCGAGATCGTGATTTGCTTTCTCCTGACTTGGAGCGAGACTTTCTTCCAGATCTGGAGCGGGAGTGGCGACGTCTTTTGTTGCTATGGGAACGAGACCTGTAATGAATAAAGAAATGTTTTACTTCATGCTTTGACAGTGTTAATTCACAAAAAAATTGATTTGTTTCTTACACAATACCAAATACATAGCCTACCTATCAATAACAACACTTTAGCTGGAACTGCAATCTGGATGCAGTCTTTACTTTTTATTTTAGAGAAGACATATTCTCACCTGGAGTGGGATCTGGAGCGACTCCTGGAGCTCCTGCTTCTGCGGCTCCTGCTGCGGGAGCGGCGGTGACTACGAGATCTAAGGACAGAAAAACAAAGTCACAAACAGAACTAGAATCACTTCCTGTGGCAGATATCCGTGTTAAGAGTTTTGTTAACAACACAGAGGATACAGAAGACCTTAGCGTGTATTTTTCCAAAAAGTAAAGTGTCAAGAGCTTATTCCGAAATTCCCACCTCGAGCGGCTGCCAGAGTAAGACCTTCGTTTGCGAGGTTTGTCCTCCACCAGACGAATCTTCCGTCCGTTGATGTCCGTACCGTCCAGCTTGTCAATGGCCCTCTTCATGTCTGAGTGGGATCGAAACTCAATCACACCCTCATTTGTGCGTTCCTTGTGGGCATCTGCATAAGTCACCTCTCCTGCCTGACGCATGAAGTCCTGCGGGATGCCAAAAACAAGGAGAGATTAATGAAATTTATTGACATATTCAGTCAGAGCAGTTACATTGTAAATCCACTTGATCCAACAATGCAAAGTTATCTGAACCCTGAGGGAAACAATGGCTTGTGTTCGAACATGTACCTTGAGGTCCTGCCAACTGCAGCGGCTGGACAAGTTCTCCACGATTAGACGGTACTCGGTACGGACCGGAGGTCCATACTTATCCCTGCCAGAACGGCTCCGGCTGCTGTAACCGCTACCTTTAAAAACAACAGCACATGAGAAAAGTTAGAAACGACAAAAGTGGCCAAGAGACAAAGATCTACTTGCCTTGGTTATCAAATGAACAAAGGGCAGTGACTTGCCAGATAAAAGTCCAAGGGGGGTATGAATTTGAACTTAATTATGAAAAGGAGTCCCTCTGATCCCATATTCAAACACAAAGCTTCAGATAAGTGATCTACAGGCCACTGCACGGGGTCTTTCTATTATTTGTATTGTACAGCATTTTGATGTTGTTCTCTGCTGCAAAGAGCACCACTGTATCTGTTTCCGGCAATACAAAGCCTGTCTTACTACGGTACATCACACTGTGATGCTTAAGCTGCATAAACAAATGAACAGTGATGTTCTTTCAAGACCGCCAAACCCTGTAACACAAACAGAAAGGAAGTATCCACATAGGTTGCGGCCAAGGACACGGTTCAATCAAATTGAGAAAGAACGGTGCAAAGAAACACACCAATCTTTTGGTATTTGACCAGATGTCGGTCTGAAATTTTGTTTCCCAGTTTTCTGACTTACAACATTACTTTGATTGTAAGTTCTTTACTTGAGCCGCTCCACTTATGTTTGCTGTCAACATAGAAACCAATGGCAATCCTCACCATCACCCCTGGTCTATTGGCAAAAGGCTGATGTCATCATGGCTTCCGGTTAGGTCAGCCAAGGATCAAGGGGGGGCAAAGGTCACACACACATTGTAAGGTGAAAGCCAAGGCCAAACGGGACAGGCAGTCATCTTAGCCAGTCATCTTTAGCCTCAATGGACTCTCAGCCTCAGCCCGCAACTGGACTCTTTCAAATTGAAACATCAAGGACTTTTGTTAATGTTGAATATAAAAATATATACCAAAGTTAAAAATACACATTTCACATGAAAATGTTACTATACTAGCTAGCTTTGTAGCGATCATGTGATTAGCTTTCATCTGTGGTGCAAACAATTTGGAATTGCACTCCTTCAAAACATTGTGCACCCAATTAATTATGATCCAAGAGAAATTCCGCAAAAGGAAAGCCTTGCTTTCAAGCTATCTTAGCTAATGTCAACTCTACAGCATGAGTTCTGCTTTTTGAGGGCTCTGACTTGCATATTGTTGTTCCACCCCATAACCCACAGACCAATCAAGGGTGGCCCATGATCACCAGGGAGGAACAAAAACCGGCAGGTCACCAACCCTTGGTGGTAGAACATGAGAACTGTTCAGCAGGATGAGGCCGCACACGCGAACAAAAAGAAAGTTAAACTGAGCAAGAAGCATGTTGATCAGGAACTTCTCCATGTAGACGTACTTCTACATAAGTTAACATGAATAGAGTAAAGTAGCTCTATAAAAAA
>NC_045739.1:15340566-15364459 GCF_008692095.1 Etheostoma spectabile | reverse complement strand
AAGCAACTTTAAATTTTGCATGCAACTTGAACCATAGTAAACGAATAACCATATGATTAAAGACGTCTGCTTATAACCGTAATAATGTACCTGAAAATCAAGAGTCAGTAACAGTCAAATATCTATGCAAGTCTGTTCATTGGCGCCATTATGAAACCAACAGCTCTCTGTGCAGTCCACATCGCCACTTCACCCCAAGGGGAAGCGGAGGAGAGGGCATCTTGTAAAAGACTACACTTACTGCGCCCACCACCCCCGTAACCCCCACTATGGCCATCTCGGTCTCGCCGCGGGCCCCGGGCATGTTCGACGATCACGCGCTCCCCACACAGCTCCTTTCCGTTGAGCTCGTACACGGCATCGTCGGCGTCCCGGTTGTCCTCGAACTCCACGAATCCATACCTGGAAGGGAAAGACGGAGTTTAAATGTAAACAAATAAGAACACATCAATAACGGTTAAGTCATATCAGTTTAAAACACGCCGTATGTCCATTTACATTAAACCAGCTAACGTTAGTTATGGTGAGTTGGGCCCGCTAGCTCCGCACTGTAGCAAACACAAAGACGCCATGTTGGCCATGCGACATTTGCCACACGAGCAAGACGCCAAGATGAGGAATCAAACACAAAAACTAACGTTACATGTTATATTCCAACAAAACAAACTCGCTGGTTTAACTTTACAAGCTGATTGACTGAAGAGAAGAAAAAAAACATTTGCTTAGAAGCGTAAATTGTTTTTGCACTAGCGTTGACGTCGTTAACATTAATGCTAACTTAGCTGGAAAATACTTGCAACAAACTCACCCATTTTTTAAATCGATTTCCATGAGCTTTCCGTATCCGCTAAAAAATCGTTGGATGTCTTTTTCGCGGACATGATAGCTCAGTCGTCCAATATACACTCGAGGCATGATTTCTCGCCTAATGTTTATTCTCGACTGTTCTTCGCGACGGCTCCAGTCGTTACCAAGCTCGGGCTAGTTGCCTACCGTTAGCACTGTAAGCGATGGGGCCAAACTAGCCAATCAACGCCAAGCTTACGATGGGAGATTTCCTGTATTATACTTCAAAATAAAAGCATTAATGTATATTAATAACTAATTAAAACTATTAAAAATATTAACTGTTCCCGTTTTTACATTTGATCGCATACTGTTGGGATGATTATGACATCAACAAAAAAACAATACTAAAAGCCCTTTAGTAACAGAATGTTGGCTATTATAAAAGAGATTATATTTTATTATATGATATGATGATATGATTATATGATCCAGCAAAGTGTCAAGTGCATTCTAAAATTAAAGTATCCAAATGCCAGTGTTTTAAAGATATAAATCGGTTATACTATGTATTTTTTCCCTCACAAGCATTTAGCAGCAACTTAAGTTTTGTTTTTGTTAATTAATGACACTTATTATGTAACCATGACCCTAGTTGTTAAAATCTCAGCTATATGAATGCAATATTTGCAAGTAACACTTTATGGCCTGCGGAAGTTGCAGCAACACAACATCCATGACAAGCGAGTAACAAACAAATCTGCTTCTGGGTAATCAGTCATTGACATCTAAAAGCAAGTATGATTAGATTTTCAATAATCGTGTCATTTTTCTGTGCAAAACAACGTTTGTGGCACCATGGATGTACGCACAAAGAGAGAGCAGTAATGGAGAGAGAGAGATAACCATTTTATTTTTTTGTAAAAACCAGGTTTTAAAATGATTCCAGCCAGACCCTTTCATCAACAGCCTTCTCAAACAAGAACAGAACCAATATCAAGTAAATCGTGTAGCATCTAGTATCATTGGACTAAAACTTCATATCCTGACTCGCTTGTGGTGTAAATTTCTTTAACCACCCTTAAAAATAAAGACCTGTCAGAGAAGACTGATCTGAGGTGCCTTCTCACAGGTTGTTTTTAGAGAAGCATTTGGGTGTTGGGGGAATGGCATGAGCTCAAAAAAACCTGCTCTTCTTGACAAAATTGATTTTATTAATTTTCCCGTAAAATTTCCAATGTTTGATAAAATGGGTTGATCTTAACTTCAGAAGTCAAAGCAAGAAATAATGAAATACACAATTGTTCATCAATGCCACAAAAGCACTCACAAACACACTGTATAATTCTATGTCTGTCAAACACACAACCTCTTAAAGTAAAGTATTCAGTTGGAAGTTGTTTTCTCCTTTATCAGTCCCTGGTTGTTCGACTTTGTGTTCATCTCCTGCTATAAGATGATCAAAATGAGGTCTCTGTAATGATCCGGTCACAGACTAGCTACAGTGACAAATCTTCCTGTACATACTCCAGCCCGGTCATTTTGAGTTCTATCTTTGAAAAGCTAGAGCACAAAATTCTGGACTGGCAGTTTTGTAATTTCTGGCCAGTCCAAAAACAGTAAAGACCTTAAGTTTAAGCAATGTGGAATTTAAGAATAAAGAGATGACCACATTAGCCACACAACTACAAATACCAGAGCAACCACGCTTTTGTAATTGTAGATCAAGTTAGCTTTACTGCAATTTGGCAGGTTGCATGGAGAAATTATTCCTTATCCAAATAAACATTCATGTTTGGTGTATGTAAATTGGGAGAAAAGAATGAGGAAGCCACATTAAAGCAGGGTTTTCTTGCAGAAATCAAGAATCACAGCAAATAAAAAAAAACAAAAAACTAGGAGGTGGAGGATTCACAGCCAGATCACAACAAATCAAATGTATCCATCAGTGTATGTGGTACACATCATCTGCTTACGGTGCCTGAACCCCATCTGTTCAGCTTCAGATACTCTCTCAATCCCTGGCCTGTCAGGCCACGACAAAACTTAACAGCCAAACCCTCCCGCAGTTCGATTCAGAGAGTCCTTTTAGAGAATCAAAGGGGCGTCCAACCCCAGCCGCGGCCCCTCTGAGGGGAAAGGGGAGGCCGAGAGAGGAGGCGGAGCCCAGTTTCGGTGGTCTTTAGTTGGCTTTGGCGCGGAGCTGCGCCCTCTTGCCCGTCACAGCCTGGAAGCCGGTCTTGATGCTTGCGACGGAGCAGCGGGAGTGGCACGTTTCACACTGCAGGAAATACAGGCGAGTGTCCTTCTGCAGGATGGTCTCTGGGGAGCGGCAGGTGTGACACGTCACGTATTCCTCTGCGGGGGTGGGAAGACAGTTGTTAGCACGGCAGTACTCACAGGGATACAGATATGAGCGAGTTGGTGGGAAAGTTTAAAACCAGAGTGTTAATTTCAAAAGACTGAAGTAATTAATTGCTATTTGCTAGGTGTAATTGTTACTTACTGATATATCTTCTTAACACATTTTCTATCTGTTTCTGTTGAAATCTGCCTTTGATCACAAGCTGGTTATTTCCGTCTATGGAACCACTGAACAGGAAAAAAAAGGCACAAAGAAAACACACAAATCAAAGCTTTCATTAAAAAATGCACATGAGATGTTTCCTTTAATTTTTAGGAACTACGGGCCTGAAATTGACACAAAACACTGTTTATTCATGATTTTGAATACAAAAAAAACATACCTTGTTCCCAGCTCGGCCAGCAGGAAAGCGAGGAGATGTTTAGGCTGACGATGCAACCTGTGATGAAGTGCATTAAAGGTCAGTTTGTAGATTTAAAATGTAGCATTGGTGTCAGTGACATTGACAATAACGGTGTGAGAAGTGCACAGGTGTGTACAAGGTGGGAGAGTGGGGCTCACAGTTTGCAGATGTCTGTGAAGTTGACAAAAGAGGTTTTCTTGGTTCCCACTCGGACCACCTGAGGAGGCTTCATCACAAACTTCCTCTTCTCTCCGGCCACCATGTCCGGATTCTTCTCTCTCATAATGTTGAAGACTCGGTTCAGGAGCTGAGACACAGAGGGTACAAAGAGTCATGCCAACTATAATTAGGATAAAACCATAAGAAGCATTTGTGTTTTGGCCTTTTTTGTGGATAGAAGAGACTGTCAGTATTACAGAAATGTAAAAAACATTTTTTTTTTACATTTCTGTAATACTGACACTCTCTTCTATGAACTTTCATCTAGTGCAAGATAAAAAGTTCATATTGATGGATTTTTCCTATTAGTCTTTGTCTTACTTCTACTTGGTCACTAACATGTTTCATTCGGTGGATGTGAATAAAAAGTATCATGTTGCCATGGAGTTAGTGTGTTAGCCGAGGGCTACCATTTTTAAAGCCTTTATCTTTTACATTTTGGCAAATCGGCACAATTAAAAGCGTGGTGAACTAACAGCAGTTCCTTTCGCAACATACCCATGGGTGTGCAGACAGCCATCATTAGGTAACTTTGATGCTTAAGAAATCTTTAAAAAATGTGTTAATTCTCAGGCAAGTTCTGTAGTTGTAAGGAGCGTCTTTTCCCTGTGATTTCTACATGTTCATTCACGATGGACATCAGATATAACAATGTCCAAAAAGATTATGCGTTTTTTCCAGTTTACAGGAAATGAAGAAGATAACAATTGAGATACCTTCCTCTTTTGCTTCCCCCTCTTTACATTCTGTGATGCAACTTATTTTTTCTTGGTGTGTGGGTGTGTGGGTGTGTTTTTACAGCTGTCCTACCTCATCATAAGTGTAGTCTCTTTCAGTGCCGGCCCAGGTTGGTCCTGTGGAGGAGCTGAATGAGATCCCATCATTGTTCTTCCCTTCATCATCCTCTAATGCTGAAAACAAGTCATACAAACATATTATTACACACACGTCTTCATTAAGTTGGCGGCTTTAAACATGAGGCAACTTATTCTTACTGTCATCCTTCTCCAGCAACTCTCCCTCATCAAAGTCCACTTTCTTTGACTTCTTCTTTTTTGTAGGAAGCATCAGGTCCAGATTGTCCTCCTCCATCACCTCTGGCAGCTCTCCTTCAATTTTCAGCTCCTGATTTGGACCAACGAGAAGTGAAATTCAGGGAGGAGATGATGATGAGAAAGGAATGTGGTTACAACAACAAAAAGCAGAGTGATGGGAAGGCAACGGTAGAAGTGGAACAACGAGAGACAAGGTTGTGGCTTCACAGGGACTGACCTTTAATCCCTCCTCGACATCATTCTCAAACACTTTCTTGGGTTTCTTCTTCTTTTTCTTCTGGTTGAAGAAGTTCAAGTCGTTTAAATCATCGGACGGCTCTGAAAACAAAACAAACTCTGCTTAATTCCAACTTAATGCAGGCTGGCGATTACATGTATAATGTTACATCCCTCCTGAAGAAGGGACACATTTATGCACTGACACATCTCTATTATCGTTCAAACCTTTCTTCCTGCATTCATCTTCTTCTAGATCCAGTTCCTTGTCGTCTCCCGGCTCTGGTTCGGCCTCCTTCGCCTCCACTTCTCTAGCCTCTTCTCCTCCCACCCCTTCTCCTCCTTCCTCATCTAGCATGAAGGGCTTCTTCTTCTTCTTCTTTTTCTTGGTCATGTTGGGATCAAAAATCATCTGAAGGAAAGAAATAGAAAGAGAAAACATCAATAAGTTTCTAACTAACATTTTCACCTGTGAGAAATGTTCTTTTATCAATTCAACCAAGATTGGTCCCATCTTGCTTTGGCAAGTGTTTCATGCATTACAACTTAGTTTTTCTTAAAATAACTTTCAATCCATTGGGTCCGTACAGATGATTTTAAGTGTGTTTCACTGTAATCCTTATCAATTTTGGGATAATGTGTCCTCATATACAAAAGTACCAGATGAGGTCAAATCTATTATTTTCCTGTATTATTACTACATTACTACTTGCCATTTACAGGTTAGGGTTAGTTTCATTAATGAGAGTCGACTGGTCATAATAAATGAAAGGTAAGTGCGGTAAAGATACTTTGTGCTCTGACATTAAACAGTGATTCAACTGCTGATCAACACTGATGAAAGCGTCATGTAACGGACAATAATTAAATAGTCAATCAACAGACAATTAATCCGCAAAATTAATCTCTGTTAATGTCATGTTTTTCAAAGATTCTCTGGTTACAGACAGACAAATGGGACTATTTGACTTTAATGATAGCTAATGGACAATCTTACGAGTTTGGACGGTTTATGGGACAAAACAAGAAATGTGAATGTCCATTTGGAATCTGGGAAGGTCGGATTTTCCCCTTTTTACTGCCATATTATGTAGTAAACCGTAAAGAATATGGATTCACAGATAAGGAAAATAATTGAGATGCGGCCACAGCAGACACCTTCCAGCCATTCAGAAAGTAGCATTTTGTGTGTCTGGGGTATAAATAGATTAATAGCCTTCATATAGATATTGTGATATGAGACTTGTTATGCAATATTGCAATACATTTCCTCGTCTTAACGGCTATTGTTTTATCTCACTTTTTTTATTCATGTATTGACAAATGACATGAAACAGAAAATGTACAAAAACAGAAAATGCCAGGGGATCAGAACATAGAAAGACATACTAAATCATTTCCTTAAAATGTTAAATAGGGTACAAAGAATTAAGGTGGTTTATGGTGGGAATAATTTAGATTTGTGAATTATATGAAATTAGTGGTGTAATATTTGTTTTCTTATCTCAGTTACGCATTTTCCTTAAATACTGTAACGTTGACTGTTAATTGAATTACTGCACTAGCATAGTAAGTCATTGCAACCAGATTAAGTTACCATGATAGTTAATAAAATTGACAGTCACAAAGTTAAATTGATCTAGAGCCTGTATATAATTCATAAACAACTCCATTTCGAGATACTTGATTTTGATAATGTTGCCGAGCATCATTCTGACGGTTGTACCTGTCAGGTCTCGGTGTGAACGCTCGTTTTGTTTCTGGTAACGTTAAAACCCTTAGCCGTTAGCTCCGTAGCTTAGCTAGCTAGTTACCGGCCAGCTAACGCTAGCTAGCTAACGCCAACCTATCAATTTGAGTTGTCCATCAGCTATGACGGCGCGGATTGATAAACCACGGCGAGAATATATAATAAGTACGATGTGACATATCGTAATTCAGTGGTGTACTGAATGTTTTCTTGTCATCTTGGCCGGTCGGGCCGTTGCTAGCTCGATTGCAGCCATGTGAGAGCTGGTGCGGACAGGGAGGGGAGCGTGGATGTATTAAGAGAACGGAGGGGAGCAGCAGTGCCGAGGCCCAAAGTCATCCTCAACACCGATCTGACCCGATAATTCGCCCAATTTCACCCAACAAGTCTACACACCAACACATACTAACCAGCGGATAACCCGAGATGACTTACCTCGTCTCCTGACATATTTGCGGCCTGAAAAGTGACTGCAATCTGGCTACTTTTTGTCTCTCGCTCAGCCCCACAATGCTGTTCCGAAAATGTCTTGCATCAGCGTTGAATCCGCAATACGCAAGCGTGAAGTCTCCAAATCCGGACGTCATTACTTTGCGACGTCGCGTTTAAGCTGGGCGTTCAAGAGCAAGATTGCACAACCAAAACTCTTGCTAAATATGTAAATTGTGAGTCTGTCGAGGTATAATAGCCCTGTTCCATCACGGATCTTGACAGTCAAACTAAACGTTTATTTCTAATACTGTGTGCGAAAACTCAGGATAATCTCCCTTTTCACTGCTCTTCTCTTCCCAATGTTAGTATTTATACCAAGTTAAGCAGAAGTATACACCCGTCATAATGCACTGTGTAAATATTAAAGCCTTGCATCTAAAAGCTGTGATCAGGTAGCATCACCGGCAGGATTTATTTAGTAACTGTTGTCTGTTACAGGTGTTTCACACTAGGGATTTCATTTTCTAATACTACTGTGTACTTAGAATGTTTTTACTCGTATGCTGTTTGACATTTATCAGAAAATGTTGGTGTCCAAAACAGTGTAGAGTAGACGATGTCAATAGTCCATTGACAGAATATTAATCATTGGAAAGTATTCTGATTTCAATTATTAATTTATATCAGTTTTCAAGCTAAAATGCCACACATATGATGGCTCCAGCTTCTCAAACGTGAGGATTTGCTGCTTTTCTTTTGTCTTCTTTAACAGTAAATTGAATATCTTTGGGTTTTGGCAAGGTGGTCGGACATCTTCTAGGGCTCTGGAAAATAACGATGGATTAGGATGTTCTAACATATTATAAATGACAAAACTACAATAAAAGAATTGAAAACCTTTAATGATTTTGCAAATAATATTCTCATCTGGATAAATAAAACATAGAAATGCAAACATGCTTGTCCATCCATCCTTGTGTTATGTTTTTTTGTCTATGTAAAAAATGTACATGATGACTTTGAAAAAGAATGTACTAACTCTTTAAAACTCCAAAATGTTGTAGATCAATTATAATCTAATCTTTTACAAACCAGCATCTCCTTTTAAGATGCAGTTAATATGGTGTGACAATACTTTATTATTATTATTATTCAACATTATACAGTTTGAAACAAAAACCCTTATGAGAAGGACCGAGACGGACAGAGCAGGATGAAATGGAGGTTTAACATCTCCTTCTAGCCGTGTATTGTGATCTGTGTTGTGATTTCCCAATGTTGCATGCTTCACACAACCTCAATAAAACCTCTCAGTGATGACAGAAATACAGTATATAAAAAGAGACACATTTGGGATATTTACACCAAATAACAAGAACCACTGGTGAAAACGCGTTTGAGGGAGGTAAAAGTCGCTGAAATGGCGACAGGAGTGGAAGAGGAGAGGAGGAGGGAAAGGGACAAAGCACACAACCTGAAACAAAAGTAGAGGTTCGGATCAGCTGTTCTCCTATTTTAAACAGCGTCAACAAAAAACAGAGAGCAAAGGTTATTTTTGTCAAGAAGAAAAAACAAACATCGAGCCAGTTTAACGCCACAAACAGGTAAACATGTGAGTTGGACACGGATCTTTGAGGATTAAGCCCCGATGAAAATTCCGCCCTGTCGTCCAGTGACGTTGGCAACGTCACACAGCCTGTAACACTGATCCGACTACAACTCTGTTTTTGCACCACAGAACTCATATTATTACACCTCAGTATGAACTCTGTGGGTGCTGAAATAGCCCAGCCCAGTCAATGACCATTAAGTGCTAGTAGTGTGGGTAAAATTGAGGGTAAAAATATTGTATACTGGCTCGTTGGCTGAGCAACCGGGGGGGTCTCTGTATTCGTGAAGGGGACATGAAAACAAAGTCTACAGCATTTTTGCTTTTTTGTAGTGTTACATCAAGTCAGCTCTCTTCAGATGCACAAAAATATACTCATACACAACATCCTATCAGTCCATTCATTCCACTTGCTCCTTCCTCTTCCCTCTCTGATGCAGGTATGATGTGGCAGATGCTGCGTTTACATGGCTTCCATTGCCCAGCGCTGCAGGTCCTCCATATCGTCCTCGTCCTCCTCTTTCTTGGCTTTGGGGTGAAAAGACAGAAAGAAGAGTTGTGAGCGATGTAAAGGAATAGGTACGGTTATGTTTAACTGTTCTCAGCAGGTTTGTACTCTGCCTTATTAGCTGAGCTTAAAGCAAGAAGCCTTCTGGCAAAGAGTTACATGAGAAGACTAACTCTCATGTGTGTACTAGTGATGCAGAAGACATCGGTGGTTGGTACATTAGTGGCCGATAAGTAGGAACATTAAAATGTTATTATGGTTTTGAGTGGAATTTCACATGGTAAATTAGGTCCGATAAGGTGGATGACAGCGGACGGCACTTCAATTCCAGTTGTGTATGGGGATTTCTCTACTAGCGGAACCTGTCAGCAATAAGAGTTTAACATCAGCAGCAGAGTCAGGACGGAGGAAAGGATGAAAGATGTCACAGAAATGTAAGCCAGTTTTATGTAAAATAAACCTGCCGCCTTTCTAAACAGTTGAGTTCCATAGCTGTCATTAACCATTCAGTAGTCAATCAGAATGTCATGTTATTCTACTAGTTCTTGTAGCCTATACATGCTTGTCAATAATGAGATCAAGTATGTCATTGATTAGTCTATCTATAAAATGATAAACTAAGATTAATACAAACAAGTTTTTAATAAATGAAAATGAATGAGAAATGAATGATTTTTTATCCTCGGGATGGTGAAGGCGGTCAAAGTATAGGTGGTATATTAGAAAAATCAACTTTTCAATCCAAAAACAAATATCTATATATATCTCTTCACAATTTTGGATTTGTAAGATTAATATCATCAGCCAGTAAGCGCATAACCATATTTCCCCAAAGTGTCAAACTATTCCTTTAACAACAACAAAATTAAATTAGTTGTTGTAGATGTTGGAGTCAGGCTCACAGAGTTGCTCTATCAAAGCTCTTACCAGGTCTGGAAGGTAATGAAGTAGAAGGCACGTTGGGGAGGGGGGCGTTCTCTGGTCCCCCGATCTCCAGCAGGTTTTTGTCCAGCTCCTCCTGTTCCAGCTCATCCAGCTCCGCCAGCAGCTCATCCTGACAAACACAGCAAGCAACGCTAAAGATGAGGATAATCCCAAACTAATTCATGTAAAACCTAGTCTATATCCACGACCTGTCACTTCCAGGATTGCTCCATTGCCGCCGTAAATCCCGCTGTATGTCCTTCTTTTCAGCCGGATGTCTGTTTCCTTCTGCTTTCTTTTAGAATTTTAAACTGCGGTGGATTAATGAGGAGAACGGTAAACTGCTCCTCAGATCTCTGAAGGGTAAATCCGGTCAGCTAGCTAGACTATCTGTCCAATCTGAGTTTTATCTCGCACAACTGAAACAACCTTTGAACACAGGCATTCCACCAAAACAAGTTCCATCCTGTGGCTATTTTGCAGCGGCACCAGGGCTCTGTGCGGCGCCCATGATGATGATTGTGATTGGTTTAAAGTAATGCCAATAAACCAGACCATGTTTCTCTTCCATCGCGGAAAGCTGTGGGCCTTCCACTGCAGCGCTGAGGAGGAAGGTCTGGCAATGTGAGACTAAGTAAAACCCAAACCACATAGATATCGATCCTAGTCAAACATTAAAGAATATATATATTTGTTTTAAATTAGAGTGGGGTGGTATAATCTGGTCCTAATCGTGTGTGTCTGTTCACATGGTGAGTAAATCATCTCCCTGAGAGTTTAATCAAAATACTTCAAGTCAGTTGACTGAGAATTTGAGAAAGAGCATATTCATTTTTTCTGCCACACTGTCCCCTAATGACTGCATACCATCAACTGTGGTGAAGTTGGTCTATGAATGAGACCATTGAAAAATAAGGCAGCCCTAATGTCATGTCAACAAACTGTGTTTAACCTGGTGGGTGTCAAAACAATGCTGGGCAGCATTGAGGATGATGATGACCCTTGCTCTACTGGGTTAACCCTGTGTTATCATCAGTTCATCATGTATTACACGCAATAATGCAAAAATCTAGTATCTGAAAAGTGTTGCCCACCTCATCAAACTCCTCTCCGAAGCCGACAGGTTTAGAGATGGCGTCAGAGATTTCCTGGGCCAGCTCCTGCTGCTCGGTAATGTCCTGCATCAGGTCGTCCACCTTGTCAATGTCCCTAAAACAACCAGCAGGGAAGCATTACACCTTTTAACCAAGCCTCATTTTCCTACACACACTGGCAACTTGGCAGAATTCAAAGTATTTTAGCAGGGAAATGTCTATGGAATGCCTGTTTTAATATAAATTCTTCATATTATTTCACTGATAACATAATAAGATCCAGTGCTGATTGGTTTGGATTAGGGAGGTATTATATATGGGTCAAATCCTTTGGATTTTGTTATGAGCAAAGCATATTCTGAATAATCTCTTTATTGATTTACTGACTCTTTTTTTTTACTCTCCCTGTAGTCCCATGAAGACAATTGAGAAGCAGCAGGCTACAAATATAATATTTTTTATAAACAGGCTTTGCTATAGTCCAATCTATCCATCAATAAAATGGTTAAATAACTTAATCAGTGAGTGGGTGCTGGTTCTTACATGTTTTCATGGGCAGACTTCATGGCCTTGGCAGCGAAGCCCATGTTTTTGAGCACTTCAGTGTTGGTGTTGGCGTTCTCCAGAGCCTCTCTCTGGAACTCGATGGTTGACAGCGTGCCGTCGATCTGAGCGAGCTGCTTCTCATACCGCTTCTTTCTTTTCAAAGCTTGCAGAGCCGCTGAGGAGAGAAAGACGGGAGGAAAGGAGTCAGGATGAATAGATTGGCACAAAAAATAGATTGATTGCGTAGAAAGGACATTCAATGACAGTACAGTAAAACTGTAAATCATCATCATGGGGATTCTTTTGTCCTTTAACAGGAATGACAGCCTGAATAAGTGGTTCAACATCTGCAGGGTTAGTCAGCATATCTTTTGCTGTGCAATACTACAGTGATACACCACTGAGAGAAATCATAAATAAAACGCTGACACACTAATTTACCATGTTAGTGACTATTAGGACAATTAGATATATATATTGTGATTGGAACTTGGCAGATGAGATTGAGAAAGTGGAAAGTAGAAATGAATCAGCCACAAAGTAGTCACATAACCATAACCACTGACTCACACCTGATAGGCTGTAGCAAAACTACCATTGTCATGCTGGGTTGACTCATTCTGTCAACCTTTGTAGAGCTGGAGAAGGAAATAATAAGGGTAAGGTCAATGTATACAAAGTATTCAAGCCAAGTATAATATTCTTTATCAATCTTCAGTGATTCTTTACTTGATGGATAACCTAAAGTTCAAGTTATAAGTTTTTCTCTTTGATGATGATGATGGCCTTTGATTTTGGTGACCCGCTGACCTACATTGCTTTTAACCACTCTCAGGTACAAAATTGTATTCTCAATCAACACTCTCATGCTTTTAAGGTGTCTTCAAAACTTCTGCCCAGACATCCCCATTATACACTATGGATAGTCATAATCCCAGAGGATTTTATACTACGTATTTGCTGACCTTTTGATCAGTATTCCAGCAGTGTCATTAGCCCAACATGTCCATTTGCACACAAGTAATAATCATAACAATTTAACAACCAACTAATGAACTAACCTGCAGCCATTATCAGGCCAAAATATCAAACTTTACCAACATCACATCAGTTTGACTTCCTTGCCCTGATTGACAAAAATGTTTCCATGTTAGCCGTGGTAATAGAGAGCGTGACGTTTCTGGGTCTTTGTCCTGGTGTTGTGGCTGCTGTAGGACCTCTGGACGCGAAGAGGTCTCAGACCTCTGACCAAGGTGCAGACACGCCCACCTCTCTGACAGCGATTTCACGTCCCGTTAACATGTGCAACTCATGCTCAACCCTTGTCCTGACACACTGAGCCAATACCTCTCTCGCTAGTCTCAGCAGTATCTGACAATTAACTGTATCCGCACCGCTAGCCACACCTTTCTGACGTTCAATCAGACGAACGAATTATCATCACAGATATTTTCGGGAAAAGACAAGGCTCGCGTTACCTTACCTCACTGAAAATAAGTTAGCGATAATCAATAACGAAATGTAATCTCTCACACAATCGATAAAACGTCCACTCTCTCTCTGGCGGCCACCGTGGCCGTGAGAACGACGGTAGCTGAGGCAGCCAACAGTTCTGACAGCTGAGCAAAGTTAGCCAACTTAGCTAACTTGCTAACATTTATATTAGTGTTGTTGACCAAACAATGTGACGTTAAAGCATAGAAACTAACAGAAAATACGCTCTGATATCTCACCTCTTTTGTTTTTCGTGCCGTTTTTCTTGGCAATTTGTAGTTCCTGATCGATCTTTTTCTCTAGAAATTCCTGTTTCTTCGTTAGCATTTCCTCCGTCTCTCGGAGTTTCTGGATCGCCTCCTGTGGGCTCGGTCCCTTTCCTCCTTTTCCTCCTCCTCCAAATATCTTAGCCAACAACGACATATCTGGAGTGCTACAGTTAACGTTACACTAATTCTAAAAAAATAAATAATAAAACAAATCTGCGAAAACCCCAAGAAAATCAAGCTTAGCTACTTCGCTGCTAGGCTACACTGACACTTCGCCCTAGCCAGGAACCTGGAAGGATTGTTGATGTTTTTCTACTTCCTGGATAAGGCCCAATGACGTCATGTTGCCCGATGAGGTGGGCGGTGCTTGTTTGATATCTGTCTCCATCTGCTGGACAAAGGGAGCACTCGTGTCGCGTTACTTTGTACTTCTTTTATTATCTGAGCTATTTATTTTTTGTACTCACTTACACATGAGTAATACGCTTTCTATTTTCTCTGTACTGTGCTGTGTGCTGTTCTGGCATTTTGTTCTTGGGATTGTTGATAATTTAATCCATAAAAGAACTGCAGTTAATTTCAGAAAGATTTTAAGAGAACCTGGAGATGTACTGGCCTGTTGCCTGGATCCCGGTGAACCTGTGGCCACACCCAAACCAGTGAAGTCGTGCAGGTGGTTTCCATCAGCTGTCAGAGACATCCAACTTAAAGAGGCCGTGGTGGAATGTTAATAAGTAGCCTACATTTCCTCAAGTGCTGTACTGAAGTACAAATTTGAGGTAGGCCTACTTCTTGTACTGTATTTTAGTCTTTTCTTATCAAGCCACTCCTACTACATTCCAGAGAGAAATATTTTACTTTTTACTGACAGCTTTATTTACTTTACAAATTAAGATTATTGCACACAAAACATGGGCCTATATAGACCTCTAAACAGGCTAAAATGGTAAAACGATTAAACACAGAAGTGTTTGGATCGTTTCCAGCTTCTAAAATGTGAGGTATCTATTTCTAACAGTACTTTTACAGTGTGGTAGCCTATTAGTACTAGTAAGTAAAGGATCCGAATATTTTTCCACCACTGTACAAAGGCTACAACAGAGATGGTTCTGTAACCGAGACAGCTTACTAATACGCGCTGCAGCTGTCTCTAATAACAATTTTCCCACTTTCAGGCATGTATTGTAGAAAAGTTCTCGTAACTTTGACGTATGTTCATGTTTTAACAAAAATACTGGATTTATATATGCTTATTTCATCATTTCAGGCCAGGTACTTTGTGGGAGGAAACTTATTTTTAGACAAAAAGTATTTTAAAAGTTCTTATATGCACTTTAACATGTCAGGAGGATATCTATAAGGTTTTAACATTTCAAAAATACGCTACTTGTTAATTAAGTTGGGTGACTTGGAACAGAGAGATTAAATAAACAACTGTCAAATTGAGGCAGCAGAAGCCTAAATATCCAAAAGTCCAGTCAAGCTCCTAAGACCCTAGAATCCTTTGTAATAGAGGCTCTCTGTTAAGAATTTAGTCTTAAAGCCCCTGATCACGATTAACTCCCTTCATGAACCCAGAAGACAAAGTACAACTGTTTTCATATTGAGTAAACTGACCTACATGTGTAAAATCAGCAGAGTGCTCCTTTAACCTATTAAAAGCAGTTCACTTTCATTTCAGCACTGAATGACCACTAACTCAGAGGAACATCTTAGTGGTTCTGCACCACAGATATTTGCTACTTACTTACTATCTCAATTTCCTTTTCACACACACCTTACAATCTGGTTTTAAATCTACAATTAAATACACAAAAGTGCAAGCTTTTCACAGAAGCAGACAGTTGGGGAGAAGTGTGGGGGGGGGTATATATTTTAATTCTGATGCTACATGATCCATGGTGGTTGTTTAATTTCTTCCTTTACAACAGTATGTTAATAACTTTGCCAGTTATATTTTTATGTACATACAAAAGAGTATCCAATTTCTGTGTGATTACATTGTTGTGTGACTGTATCTTTGCATGTGTGGTCTGAAGCCTTTTTTACTTTGTCTTCTTGTATGTAGTGTGTATTCACAGGTCAGTCCTCCTGCCAGCCATCCACATTCCCACTTCTCTGCTCCCAGAGATCCCTCAGGCAATGAAAAACAGATACTTATTCTTTTTTTTTTCTTGAACAACCTGGTAGGGTGGTCATGAGACAGCCGAGATAATACAGCTGTGTTATCTCAGTTACCGCAAGACCACCAGAGCCCAACAAGAAAGGAAAAAGATAATCGAAAGAAAGAGCGCGCACACGCGCCACACACACACACCTCAAGATGGTGCCTTTTAAGAAGATGGTATTTTCTTGTTTTGCCAATATAGCTTCAAAACTCAAAAAAAGAATAATAATCATGTATTGGGGTCATTTCATGCAGACTGCAGAGTGAACACTTGAATATAGTGCATTTGAATATTATAAACAACAGAAGCATCATGGCTACATGATGAGAAAAAAAGGCAAACAGCTGTAATACAGTAGGACGCAAATACAATACTTCATGGGCAAAATTAAACAAGGTGGCCAAAGCTATTGTTACATACTGTATGTTATGTGTTGGAAATATTTGGGAGTGTCTCTCTCAACCTGATGAAGTATCAAGACAAGTAAAAATGTGAACTAGTAAAATCTGATGTATTTTAGTAAGTTACAGCTTTGTTTTTGTTTTTGTAAACAACATCATGCAGCATAAATTCTTGATATCTTGAGGTTTACCACATTATCATTTTATAAATGGCCAAAAAAATTGATTTATCAGATTTCTATTGATTCCTTGGGCTGGTAAGCGACAAACATGATCAAGTTTTAAACTGATTTCCTACAAAGACCCCCCATTTTTCTGTTGTGTACAGGAAATCTGTTTAGGTGACAGTTTTGTTTTCAAACCACCCTTCTTCCTCCATTCTAAAACAGCCTGTTATTTCATCGATTGTGGTCTACTCACAAAACATCCACACGCAGTCACATCAGCAAAATCAAGAAGACACACACACGCACACACACACACGGCTTCTAACTGGCTCACATTTTTATCACATACTGTTCAGAAGACAATACATTTAGTTTGAATCTAGAAAAAGTCTTTCACTGATCACTGTTCACCTCTCTTTGCAGATTATCACTAATAAGTGGAAGAGAGATTATCAGAAGAGGAGTGTTAGATCTTTCTTATAGACAATGTGAGTGAGGAACTTGAAGACTTAAGAATCAAAGAAAAATCAATGAAAGACTTGACATTCAGCCAGCATGAAGCCACTCCCACACACAACTAACTGTAACCTGTGCAAGTTGCGGAAGATCATTTAGGAAGGAGGGATGGACAGAGAAGAACAGATCAGAGGTGGTGATTATTTCACAAAAAAAAGAAAAAGGAAAGACCTGTGACAAAAACACTCGCACATGGTTTCACTTGGGATTGCCTTCCTTCGTTCTCTTTTTACGTTAAATCATTTTCCATCCTGACAAACCATTATGATATTGCCTTTAAAAAAAAGAAAGAAAAAATCAACATAAACCCAGAAGACATCCCCGTTGCCGTCATTGACACATGTCCTCCCGAGCACGCCATCCGCCCGTCTGTCACTGTCTGACTGTGTCTCTACAGGGCCAGCTTGCCAATGATGACTCCAATGACAAAGAAGAGCACACAGAGCGCCAGGATGCGGGTGCTTAGGCCTTCGTCCCTCATGCCTGAGGTGGCCATGGCGGCGGAGGAGGAAGAAGAGTAAGGCGCGCCCATTGAGGTCACCTTTCTCTTCCGCAGCCCGTCGTCCTCCTGCGTTCAAAAGAGAGGAATCAGAGGTACAGTTAAAACAGCTCAGCACAAGCACTTGTTGTTGCAAGCATGTATTATAATGCTGCCTTAAGTGCTCAAAAATGTCCAATCACAAGCTGAGTAGTATAGTAGTAATATAGTAGTACAATACATTTATTGCCTAGGTGTGATGAGGGGACAAGCCTTGACATGAAAATGTAGATGAGCATAGTTCATGGTTTTTGCAGTTTAGGCCTTTATTTGATTGAAGAGCTTAGACATGAAAGGGAAGAGAGGGGGGGGAAATGACATACTGCAAGGCGGCTAAGGTTGGAATTGAACCTATGTCACTGTATTTTAACCTGTTTTAGTTTCATGACCGTTTTTAAATTGCGCTTTAATGATTTATGTAAAGCACTTTGAATTGCCTTGCTGCTAAAATGTGCTTTAGAATTAAAGTTGCGTTTCCCTACAACCTGCAGTCTGTGACCAGGGCATAGTGAACACTGTTGTGCGCTGTCTGCGTAGAATTTTGAAAACTGCAACCACACTTGCAACAGCTTTACTGGCATTGGCGTGACTAACTTTGACTTGAACGCTGCGGAGGCGATGTAACATTAGTCCCGCTCCGTCTGTAGCACGCACGCACGCACGCGCTGATCTAGAGGAACAAGATCTCGTCACACCTCTAGGGTTCGCGCTACGCAAGCGGCACAACTTTGTCGTTAGCTGGAGGCTAACTGCTTGTACTGTGACAGCAACCAACAAATAACAAAAAAAATCATTTGTTTTTATGTCAGATGTTTTTTTTTCTCCCTCCAAACCATAAACACCACTTTCACGCTTTCTGGCTAAAGTGCTGGAGTAGAAAATACGAGGCAGAAAGAAAAAGGAGACGGATTGCATTTTTGTATTTGTGTGTCTCACCCTGATCTGTTTGTTTTCTTCCCGTAGCCTCTGCACCTCCATCTGCAGCCGCTTGCACTCCTCCATGATCTTCTTCACCTCGCCGTCATCCAGCGAGGCACTGGCTGACTTGGGCAGTGTGGAGAGCTCAGTCTTAACAGAGGAGGCAGAGGAACACACAGTTTTGTTGGTTTCACTCTCATGCTGTGGAGAGAGAGAGTGAGGGTGGGGGAGGGCCGCGGGGCGAGAGGGAGGAAGGGGATGAAGACACATGCAGATACGTGGTAGGGAGTGAGATGTAAGTACAAACAAATGAATCATAGATGAATAAATAAAAATAATGGATGATACAGTAATGTGTTGTTGATGGGTAGGAAATTGAGAAAACTCAAAAGAAACATGCAATGTGAATGTTTCAATCAGATTCTTCTGAAATGGCTCTTATAAGTCTGTATTCGTGTGAATCTGTAATTTAAAAATGTGACTTTTGTGGATCTACACCTGACACTTAATGGTTGAATGTGTAGTACAACACATGCCTATTGACCAAAAAGAGTTAAACTTACAGTTTTGTCATTTTCTATAGGCATCTCAAATGCACATCTCAACTTTGAATCCATCAGCTCATCAGGCTTTGCCTCCTTCCACTGTGGAACAAAAACATCGAGAGGGAAAGAGAGACAGACGAGAAGAAAATACAGTGAAAGTTTATACAGGGACTCTTTAGCATCAGATCAGTTCTGTCTGTATTTTTTGTGTAAACTATAAGTCATTACTTTACAGGCAATGCTCAGAATTTTCAGAATTGGGGATGTGTATTATAAAATGATTACGAAAGGTTTCTGCCCAACATGACAGACAGATTTAACCTGCCATATTTAAGAGTTCATCTTGAGGTAGTGAAGGTTTCTGATAGATGGAGATGCCTAAAGTGTGGTTTAACACAAAAAAACTAAGAGCAACAGTCAAAAAGTTTAAGGAATAAATAAATAAATATACCAACTAGAGTATAATCCAAAATCAAATCTTGCACTCTGGTACTCACAACTCCTTCCATGTCAGTCATGTCGTATGGAGCCAGCATGGACTGCACCATGAATTTGTGTTTACTCTTTTCATTAGGGTCATAGTCAAACGGTTGTAGCATAACTGTGGACCAAAACAACAACAGAATGGAGAGCATGAACATTAGGGAAAGAGTGACTTCCTATTTTGACCCATAACAACGATTACACTACAATCAAAAGATGTGGGTCAGGTTTATGAATTGAGTTACACTATGACCTGCCTGGATGATCATTTACTTAGAATACAATGATACAAGTAAAATGATTCTGTTCATAACTTGTTAGAAATTCAGTTTATTTTTGTTCATTCAAATAGCAATATAACGGAGCAGGGAAGAATCAAAACTCAAGTTACAGCTGTTTTTTTTAAAAGATATATGGAGTTGTGAAGACTTCAACCAGAAATCACCTTTGAGGGTGACTGCTTAGCTATTTGGGAAAAAAAATCAATATTAAAATATCCATAACACATTATTTTATGTTCAATACAAATACAGAGTCTATATCATGATAGGTGTGATTATGTCTTTGATTTAATATTACTTCAATTGAACAACCCAAATATATTACTCAGATTATTTGGAACACAATAGGCTTTGTGCAGGTATTTTTTATCTTTTTAACCAGATGTAGTTACCCAGCACCTGCAAAGATTTACAGATAAGCCTCCAGAGGATTTCTTAACTATATTTCTAACCTCAACATACTGCTGTATTAGTACAATGGCTGGTAGAACTGAGGGTAGAAGATGTATTGCTGAAACACAATACATGCTGACTGATATAGCTTTAACACTGTCTTCTTATTGTGTTATAGCCTGCATTAAAATGTCCTCAACTTATTTTAGTGTTACTGCTGGGTGAAAAAAGAAAAGAAAAAAAAAAATCAATAAATGCCTCCTTCTGCTGGGCCATTAAACAATTGTTATTTTTTTCCCCATCAGATACCAAATACCTAGCACTCATTTAGACATATTGTCTGAAAGCAACTACAGATCATCACATCATTAAGGCACTAAGTCAATAATACAGATTAACTGTATCAGTACCAACCAATTAACGGATTAAGATGTGAAAACCATTCTGTAGGTTTGAACTATGACTGGGCTTTTCACCAATGTTGCCAGAAGATGGAAAAATGTTCACGAACCAGAAACATTGACAGAGTTTCCAGCGTCAATAACGCCACTGTTTGGGCGCACACAGTATCTGCGAGGCGCGGTCGTCTTGACTTTGAAACACACATTTCTATCTGTGGGGTTGGTGAGCTTCAGAGTGGCAGTGACGACATCTGTAAATGGGCCTGAGGGAGACACATAACACAGTAAAGTGACATAAGCATGTATGCATGTGTAAATCTACACTTGTGTCTACTAGTTTACGGGTTTGTCATTTGTGTGCATGGCTTAGTTTCCTGGTGTAATGTAATGATAAATTACACGTCATTGAGTGTCTGCAAGGATATAGGAGTAGTGTTTGTGAGTTACTCCACAGTGCACATTAAACATTAAAGTGGTGGACAGAGCAGCAAAGTGTACAAGCGTTTACTTTATTATTCATGCCCCGCCCTCAGCCAAAACCTGGACACTGTAGAAAACGTACTACTATGTTTTCTTGTTGCTTGTGTAGCATGTAGAGAACCCTCCCGGCATTCCCCATCAGACCATGTTTAATGGAATAATCAACCTAATAATCAACAAATAATCTTTGCACTCAAAGTGCAAAGATGTAATGATCACTAATGAATCCGTGCAGAACCAGCAACGGGCAAATCCCATCACCTTAGGCCATCACTTGACCCATTTCTACAGCAATATCACACCTAAAGGCAATTATCTCAGAATGTAGCCATTATCGCTGACACACCAGCTCAGGCAGTATTTTCACAATATTTCAGCCTGGATATAGAAAAGCTGGAAAGGAATTTAGGTTGCACAGTGAGAGTAAACGAGAACTCTACCAATCGCCGCTAGATTATAATATTATGAAATAAGCATGCTAATAAGGCTAAACAATGACAGTCTGATCGTAGAAATTGCTAGAAAAGTCACGTCTTTGCAGCCTGGTGTTCGCAACAACATCAAGGGGATGTATGTATGTCAAGTACTGATCACATCACGGCGTTTCACATGCTGTCAGAGGATAAAAGACAAGGCATAAGGAGAAAATTACTTAGAATGAGTTAGAGAAATGGGACTGCGGGCCTGCCCTGACTCTGCAATGAAAGCTAGTAGTTTGACATTCTAGCTAGCTAGGGTAGCTGAATGCTAGCTTGCTAGCATCGTCGCACACAGTGTCGTTTCACCTGTCATCGCCACTGCTGTCGTAGCTACACACAATGTAGACTAGCTAGCTAACGTTATATCCGTCTAATGTAATAACAGCAGCAACAACAACACATACAGACCCATTAGTAAACCTGTAATGGTTAATGCAGGAACCGATACGGTGCTTATCATTAACGGCGTCTTGGTTAGCTAACGTTACCTAGCCCACGGCCCTGCCCTCTGGTTCAGCTTTACCTCTGAATTTCAGTTCGTGTTGTGGCTCTAGCACCAGTACTTGTTCTGGTCTGGCCATGTCCCAGAGCTTCTTTCTGTCGTGACGACGAGGACAACAATTTTTTACCGCAGGTAGCCCGAGGAGGTAAAGGAGCTGGCTCCCGAAGAAACAACCTGGCCGTCCACGGTCTATCTACGGGAGAGAAGGAGGAGGAGGAAGAGGATGATGATGATTACAAATGCACCACCACTCGGACTGACTGCCACCGACAGCTGCTGGAGGCTAACGTGCTAATGCTAACTCTGCTAGCAGCGTAGGGAGAGAGACGGGAAGGAAGGAGGAGGACGACGACGTCACGCGAGGGGCGGGGCTCGTGTGACATGTCACGGGGTTACTTTTATTGCTTGACCATTGCAAAAACGAACGTTCACATCTTAAAGACAAAATTTAAATTCATGAATATAAACGTCACAAAGTAAACCTAACGTGCACCAGTTTAAGGCAGAGATAGGGCAGTGGTTTGAAACACTAAACAGAAAGACTATATGCACTTGTGGCGTTGGCCTATACATGACATCCCTAATACACTACCATTTATTCATTTTGGCTAAGATTTTTTATTTTATTTATTCGATCAAAACTGTTCAGTCAGGCTTATTGCAAATGTAATTTCCCAGCAACATTAGCATCTAAATGCTGTTTCAAAGCCTTCTCCACTTGGCCAGGAATTTATAGTTCTGCTATGGCCCTGCCACGTACGCAATCCCATGAAAATCCCATGAAATCCTCTCTTTACCAATGGTGTGCAATAACTAAATACTCAATTTACTCAAGTACTGTACTTAACTACAGATTTGAGGTACTTGTACTTTACTCCAGTCTTTTCTTTATATTCTACTTCTACTCCACTACATTTCAGAGAAATATTGTACTTTTTATTCAACTACATCAATCGGACAGCTTTACAGTGGGGCTCGAAAGTTTGGACACCCCCGGTAAAAATTTGTATAATGTGCATAAAGAAACCAAGAAAAGATAGAAAAATCTCCAAAATGTATTAAATGACAGATAAGACATTCGTCACAAAAACTTCGATTTTAATTCCATAATTTACACTTTCAAAATAACAGAAAACAAAAAATGGCATCTGCAAAAGTTTGGGCACCCTGCAGAGTTCATAGCATGCACCGCCCCCTTTGGAAAGCTGAGACCTGACAGCGTCATGGATTGTTCTCAATCATCGTCTGGAAAGACCAGGTGATGTCAGTCTTAAGGTTTTAAATGCCAGACTCATCTGACCTTGCCCCAACAATCAGCACCATGGTTTCTTCTAAGCAGTTGTCCAGAAAACTGAAACTGAAATAGTTGACGCTCACAAAGCGGAGAAGGCTATGAGAGATAGCAAAGCGTTTTCAGATGCCAATATCCTCTGTTCAGAATGTATTAAGAAATGACAGTCATCAGGAACAGTGGAATTAAGCAAGATCTGGAGACCAAAGAAAATATCACAGAACAGCTCGCAGGATTGTGAGAAAAGCAAGTCCAGACCCACGTTTGACTGCACGATCCATCCGAAAGACCTGGCAGACACTGGAGTTTGGTACACCATTCCACTATAAGAGATACTTGTACAAACATGGTCTTCATGGAAGAGTCATCAGAAGAAAACCTCTTCTACATCCTACCACCAAAAATCACGTTTGAAGTTGGCAAATGAACATATAGACAAGCCTGATGCATTGTGGAAACAAGTTCTGTGTACCGATGAGGTTAAAATATAAATTTTTGGCCGGAATGAGCAAAGGTACGTTTGGAGAAGAAAGGACACAGAATTGAATGAAAAGAACCTCTGTCCAACTGTTAAGCATGGGGGTGAATCAATCATGCTTTGTGGTTGTATTGCAGCCAATGGCACAGGGAACATTTCACGAGTAGAAGGAAAAATGGATT
>NC_045739.1:15340053-15340551 GCF_008692095.1 Etheostoma spectabile | reverse complement strand
AAATTTTGGACGCTAACTTGATGCCATCTGTAAAAAAGCTGAAGTTAAAGAGAGGATGTCTTCTACAAGTGGATAATGATCCTAAAAACATCTCAAAATCCCCAGTGGATTACATCAAGAGGCGTAAACTGAAGGTTTTGCCTTGGCCTTCACAATCTACTGACCTCAACATAATTGAAAATCCATGGATAGACCTTAAAAGATCAGTGCGTGACAGACAGCCCAGAAATCTCCAAGAACTGGAAGACTTTTGGAAGGAAGAATGGGCAAAGACACCTCAAACAAGAATTGAAAGACTCGTGGCTGGAACAAGAAGCGTTTCCAAGCTGTGATACTTGCCAAAGGGGGCAGTACAAGGTGTTTACTCTGCAGGGTGCCCAAACTTTTGCAGAGGCCATTTTTTGGTTTTCTGTTATTTTGAAAGTGTAAATGATGGAAATGAAATCTAACTTTTTGTGACATGTTATATGAATCTGTCATTTGATGCCTTTTGGAGAT
>NC_045739.1:15337257-15340043 GCF_008692095.1 Etheostoma spectabile | reverse complement strand
TTTCTTGGCTTCTTTATGCACATTAATATAAATATTTACCTGGGGTGGCCAAACTTTCGAGCCCCACTGTAATTACTAGGAAATTACTTTACAAATGAAGATTTTTGCACACAAAACACATGTAGGCTAGTTTATAAAAATATGTTTTATTATAAATTATAACTATAATATATTTATAACTATAATATTCAGGCCTTAAAGTCAAGCGCAAAGGATTCACCGATTAAACTGAAACAGAACTGTTTTGATTGTTTCCAGTTTCTAAAATGTGAGGATTTTTGAGTATTGAGTATTTTTACTTTTAATACTTTAAGTACATTTTCCTGATGATACTTAGATACTTTTACTTAAGTAACATTTTCAATGCAGGACTTTTAACAGAATATTTTTACAGTGTGGTATTAGTAATTTAAGTAAAGGTTCTGAATAGTTCTTCCACCACTGCTCTTTAGTTCTGTTACATCTCAAGCTGAGAGACAGCAAGACCAGCAGTACCCACACCAGAGGCCTCTCTTCTTCTCTGCTGCTGGCACAATTGCGTTTAAGAACTCCCTTCCCAGGACTGGTGTACCTGGTGGAGCAAGGTAGCACACTTGAGCAGAGCTGCAAGGAGAGGAAGGAAAGGACAACTGCACAGGGAACCGTAACTGTTCCTATATTAATGCAGCCTAGTTTGCTTATGTGTGTGTGTTATCCTTCATGTTTTTCTAAAGTATATATATATATATATTCAAATGAAAGTAGTCAGAGATCAATCAGATTTAACCAATTTGGCATGTAAACATTCAAGAGGGTTCAACTACAGACACAGTGTGCTACATATTAGGATTTAGGTTGATACTCTTCATAGCAGGGGTCATGTCTCGTAAGTGCTACAGTTTGAGTTTAGTTTCTTACGTTAAAAAGGCATATGTAACATCTGGACTTAAGAGGTCTCACATGAATCATGAAAGGGCTGAGTCAGGGGTCTACAAAGGTACCATTTTGACTCAGTTTTACACTGTTGGGAGTTGAGTACGTTTTTTTAGACTCCTACACAAAGTCATGATTCATGTTTAAGTCCATTAATCCCAGAATCATACCTTTGTTCTTATCCCGAGCAACATGACTGTTAAGTGTCTTTTCCAGGCACAACATTCCTCATTAAAATACAGAGGGTGGTGGGAATGGGGCTTACTATTTACCAGGCTCTAACACTCTACCAGCTAAAGTTTACATTTATCTATATTAAATAATGATATATGGCAGTTCTAACTGGTTACCATGCTGTGATTTTTCCTTCAGATCACAGTCACAGCAACTATTGTCACCAACAATCAATTTTCTACTTACCTCAACATCAACTTAGTTGAAGTTGGTAGTCCCACATAAGGGAATTAGCTCCTACATATCAAGCTGGACTGTCCCTCACTCTATTGGCTGCATAGCAATCATTTCACAGCTCAAATTGAACACATTCAAAGGTAAATGTTGTACTTGTAAATTCACAGTGTGGCTCTAAAACACTTGGTATTTTGAATAAAGTTTGAGGTCAGAGACTTGTGTATATACACTATGTATATCGAGCATCTTGGGCACAAAACATTCCTTTGGGGTGAGTCAAGTTTTGTCTTGTATTGGGAAAAATTAAAGTTAAATTTAACACTTTGAGATTAACACTTATCAAGGAAAATCCTTTCCTTTAAACAGTCATTTCTAAATGTGGTCATGACGACACAGCCAAAACATCAAACACACACATCAGAAGTTGTATTTTCCAGAATTAGGTTGGGTATTCAGACCTTCACATTTTTTACCTTTAGGGACTCACTGCAGAATAAAGACCCATCAGTTACACTTTTATGGGGAATGAGGCAACTTTGTTTTTTTAAAGTTTTTACCTGAATTTCCACATTGTTGCTTTAAAACCAGATGCCCCCCTGCCAGAAACTGACTTAATCTTCATAATTGTCCCAAAAAATACACTGTATATCTGAAGTGGAAATGACTGGTAAACAAACAGGAAACTTCCTCTAGCCTGGATTTACACCAACCCTTCCGGCTGATGAAAACGTAGGGATAAGATTGCAAAAATGCAGCTTCTGTGAGAAGGTAGTGTTGTTTGTGTCCATGAGTGTGTTTACATGTGTAATCCAGTCTTGTTGCATTCTGCACCAAAAAAAACTTTATTTCTTAGAGCGTCCGTTCAGAAAGTAGAGACCCATATTTGATGTACACATTAAATGAAGACTTGGGCACTGAAAGGAGAGAGATGCTAATACTGTACAGGCTGCCTGTGCTGTGCAAGGCTAGGAAGGAGGACATCCCCCTCATCAGAAAATAAACTCAAAGTAATTTAGTTTTTTGGTCATTTTTTGGCCTTTTTTTTAGCAAAAAGAATATAATTTGTGTAGAAACAAGCAATGTTTTGCATCTGTCATCTCCTCTGACTTTAACCCTTAAAAATGTTGTTTGCCGATGTCAATGAAAGAAAACAAATGAAACCTGAACACAACTTCAGTTGAAAGGATTTAAGTTATAGCAATACGCACACTATCAAGTGTACAATTTGTCAAGGTTCATTTGATTCTAATAAAATACTTTTTTTTTTTAAAACCCATATACATTATATATATTTATCTTTTTGGGGTATATGGATTCAAAAATATACATTTAAATCATAGAGAGAGAATGGGAGGATAGGGGAGAGAAATAAAACTACAAAAGCTACGAATGGTTGTCCTCCATCCCCGAAGAGAGAGAGAGAGAGAGAGAGAGAGAGAGAGAGAGAGAGAGAGAGAGAGAGA
>NC_045739.1:15335518-15337246 GCF_008692095.1 Etheostoma spectabile | reverse complement strand
AGAGAGAGAGAGAGAGAGAGAGAGAGAGAGAGAGAGAGAAGGGGGGGTGAGGGAGGCTGGGAGTTAGGAGGGGATTGGCCAAGCTATACAGCGCAGTTTGACACCCACTTTAGCTCATTACACACATACAGTCGTGATCAAGGCACAGGGATCTTCTAAAAGTTATTTTTTTTCAATAAAGTTGTACAAAATAATACATTTTACAGTCTGTACAAGAATAATAGTTCAGCAGTAATGTAATGACAAACGTACAAAGGAGCAAGAGGTTGGGAAGGAAGGAGAGAGAAAGAAGGAAAGATGGAGGGATGGCAGAACGAGAGAATGGCAAGGAGTTGTGAGTTTGACCACATGACCACAAAAAGAAATTAGTGTCCCGTTTGTTGTTTATCTTCTTTTTTTTTATATATTTCAGAATTATTTTCTTTTCTTTTTTCGTAAACCAAAAGAGCACAGCCAGGAAGGTAGAAGTGCAGTTGGGAAGGTGGTGATGGTGGGGATGAGGAGGTACAGTGAAGTAGAGACTGAGAGGGAGGGGGAGAACTGTCAAGATGGAGTGATGAAGAGTATAATCATTGTATGAGAAAGAACAGGGGTGAAAAAGGAGAGAATGACCGAGACAGAGAGAGTAAAGATAAAGAAAGAGAGCATACAGGGCACAATGGCACAAAAGTCTACACAGTAAAACAGGGTCAATCATGACAAGATGAGAGTTCTCTGTAACTTATATGGTACTGTACTGTAGAAGGATGCTTTTTGCCCTCTGTTAGTTAACTTCCATAAAAGTTGGCTTTTTTTTTGTTTGTTTTTGTTTTAAATTCAATGTTTCCTCCTCACGTTTTGCTCCACTACCAACAAGGCAAAGTCAGGTGGCATAACAGTTCTGTGGAGAAGTTGAGGGACTGCCGTCATCTCTGGCAAACGTATCTAGACTCCATCAGAGAAAGTCACATCAGAGTCAGCTCTGTCCTGTTTAGGTGAACCCCCCCCCCCAACTCATCACACCCCTGGTCTGGTTAGTCTGTGGTAACGCTGCTCCTCGTCTGCAGAGTCACTTAGTTCAATCTCAAAGCACTGTGCCGGAAAAATCCGCCGACAGCTCAACCAGCCTGCCACTCGTCGGCAGATCAGTACGTTTCCGAATCCAAGCCGGTTGTGCAGTCCAGTAAAAAGCATGTGTGATACGTTTCTGTGTGCAAGCAGATCCTGTGGTTGGATTTATGGATGTGTGTAAGTGATAGGAAGGATTGGTGTACGCTGTTTGAGTTAAGTCCTGAGCACAGTGCTTTTATTTATTTATTTATTTTAGATACAGTGTTTAGCTGAGCTGTTGTGACATGTTCATTCTCTATTTGCAATAATTCAACAGTCATCGCTTTCCCAGTTGCACTGATGTAGTAGCTCGCTCAGTCTTCATCCTGACCTCAACGAGAGGAAAATCTCACCATCTCAACCGCAGCTCAAACCCTCTTCACTGCAGGAAACGCAGTCCAGAGTGGGCCGATTCAGGGTTTCAAGAAAGGTGAGGGTAACGTGTATGGGGACGATATATGATGTTTAGATGTGTGAAGCTGGGAGTATGGCTGGAGGTGAAGATCCAAGTCTGTGTACAGTATGTGAATTTATTAAACCCTAAATCCCTTCCATAAAAATAGCTCTGTCAACTGCAGGTAGGGAATTTGCATCAAAGAAGTCCTGGGTTCAAGGTGTGTGTGTGTGTGTGTGTGTGTG
>NC_045739.1:15334294-15335508 GCF_008692095.1 Etheostoma spectabile | reverse complement strand
TGTGTGTGTGTGTGTCTGTTTTGGCCCCCCATTCCTTTACAAGAGCTTACACAGTTCTGTGGAAGAGGGGAGTTCAGAGACTCAGGGTTCAGGGTTTTTCCATAGTCTGATGTGTTTTTGGCCAAACACTTTTTTTTCTTCCATCACAACAGCTCGTACTGCCGCAGGTGCATCCGCTGGATGATGTCTCGACAGTCGTTGAATACACGGCGGATGTTTTCCGTGTCGACGGCGCACGTGAAGTGGGGGTAGCAGTAGTGCCTTCCGTCCCCGCTTGCTGTGCTGATCCTCTGTAGATGGAAAAAAAGAAAAAGTAAGAAACTATTTCACTATGTATATTATAACTAACACAGTTGCTGATTGGTTGTGAAGGTTTCTTTGAGCAGCAGTTTTCAATTTTTATTTTTAACACATGCAAAGCAGACATAAAATGCTCAACACCTTCATGGCCATGCCATATTTAGTCAATAAAATGATTGTCAACAAATCCCATGAGACAGACTCTGAAAACCTTTCAACTCCATCTGTGGCCCATTCATTTTTGTTCATTCATTAAAGTACCCAACTTAGGCTGCCATTACAGGAATAAACCTCTATGTAAATGTGGTTACATGATTGGCCACTGCAGCGTGACTTCGGATTGTGTTTCTCCAATAGTTAAATCTGTCTCAGGTTTTTTTCAGCACCACCCTGTGGGCCCCAACGCTGCAGCCTAAACCAACTACCCCCTTCAAATGAATGGGGACTTCTTGCCGGAGCACCTGATCCTGTCTGAATGCAGCCTCACCCTTTAAAATTTGCATATTACAAGGCACAAAAGCAAAACCTACGCCCATTGCACTTACCAGGAATTCATCTCTTATAAAGTACTTTGCCCTTGTAACACGGGGATCTTCTCCAGGCTCTGGGGTCGCTGGAAGAGGGCAGAAAGACTAATGAAACCACAGTTCTTATGACATGCAAGTGGGGATGGATAATACAACCACCAGGATGGAATCTGGTTTTTCTGGGCATTTAATAGTAAGCATGTATACATTTTGACGTGAGTAATTTTGTAACTAGTTGAGTAAGTAAGACATTTTCTCTGTCATTATGTTTAAATGCGAGAAAACAGGACAACGTCACAGGTGTGTATCAAGGATGACCTATTTGTTTGGGGGCCCTTTAGGTCTTTTTTTAATAGGGCAGCATAAACATTGAAAAAGGGGGGGGGG
>NC_045739.1:15324330-15334284 GCF_008692095.1 Etheostoma spectabile | reverse complement strand
GGGGGGGGCGGCATGCAACAAAGGGCCAAAGGTTGGAATTGAACCACGGCCGCTGTGGGAAGGACTGAGCCTCTGTACATGGGGCACATGCTCAACCAGGTGAGCTACCCAGGCATTCCCAAGGATGACCTCTTGCGGTGGATGATGCTAAATGCACCGTCCATCACCGATGTAGTTTTTTTGGAGGAGTCAAGAGTTTGAGCTGGTATTTGCACAGCTGTTTTAATGATGGGGGAAAAAGCATGACTTTACACTAAAAGCAGAACTATCACAGTATGTTTGTGTGTATCCCTGTAGAAGCACAAGGCTATAGTGAGAAGCAAGGGATTTTTAAAAACTGGGACATATTTGGAACAGGTGGTGGAAAACTGGGACATCTTGGTATTTTTCAGAGAGCAGTTTCCAGCTGGGACACGTTTAAGGCAGTTTGGGGAGTCTGGTCACCCCACTTTACAAACAATAATCACATGATTTCCTGAACTAAAGAAGCAGTTTCCAAAGGAGATATTTACAACTTGAAAAAGACCAGCTGTATTTGTACAGCTACTAATACGGATAGTCTTGTTGAGTTAATGCTAGTGAACCTTTCAACAAAATTCACACCTTCCTGTCTAAGTTAATGGCCGTATGAGGTCAAAAGTATCTGGAAGTGGACACAACTGTGGTACAACAGCTCACCATCGTCAGGTGTGGTGTAGCGAGCAAATTCAGGAAAGTATTCCTCGATTTTGGACTTCCCTGCCAGCACCTTCTCTGCTAGCAGGTCCTGTTTATTTAGGAACAAGATGACAGAAATGGTCCGCAGCCACCTGAAGAGAACAAAACACCATGAATCAACATCGTACACTTAACTATCAAACTGTTTTTGAGTGTGAAGAACGACATGAGAAGAAATCACTTCTTAGAGGTGGTCAAATAAATACAAATGGAATCAGTGGGTGACAGCTCTGTCAGCGAATGACATTAAAAGATAGATAATTCCTGGAAAATAATAATTATCCTAAAGTGTCTGCATGGTTGCCCAACTGCACAAAAGAACTAGTTTTGTGTATTGAAAGGTCTAAACAGCTCCGAAGGGTTCTACAATTGAAACCTGCAAAATAAAAAAAGTGGAATACATTTTGACTGTCTGGATTATGTACTTGGACAAATACATTTTAACATTTTACAGGGCTTGACGGATTAACATTATTTGTCTGCAATTACAAAAAATTGTAAGTTCTGAAAAGGCTTTCCGAAAGGCATATTTTCCCACGTTACTTCTACAATGACAGAAAACAACATGCAGACAGATCCAGTATCTATCTCTCTTCACCTGTTGTTCCAGATGTTCTTAAAGAGGTTGAGGGCCTCCTGTAAACGGTTGGTCTGATTGTCCTCTCTGATCACCATGTTGTAACTGCTACTGGCCACCACAAAGATGATGGCCGTTACATCTGAGGATGAGAGAGGGGACAGATCAATCAGACACAGTGAGAGAAAAAGACATGAGTGGAGCAAAGTGAGAGGAAGCAGAAAGAAACACAAGTTACCGTTAAAGCACTGAATCCATTTACGGCGTTCATCTCTTTGACCACCAACATCAAACATACTGTGTAAATTTAACAAGAGACATTGGTGTTAACAGGTGAAATACTGCCATCATGTGGAGAAACTGTACATCTTAGATTCTCATGTGTTTTTATCCTGAGTCATTGTACATGTTTAATATTGAAGCTATGATTCTGTTTAGTAAGACATATCAATATACAATTATTTCCCTGTCCTTTCCTTTATGCTTTTAACTCACTGGAAATTAACTTTGTCCACTTGAAATCTTGTCTCAAAGATTCCTGAAGTCAGAACTCTGCACCGCAGCAAATCCTGGTAAAAGATAACAGAAATTGTAACAGAACGGTTTCCAAGATCATGAAAATATCCTACAGAATTTTGAATGACTAAACTGTAAATCTGGAGCAAGTATTACACCATGCAAATTGCTTCTGTGGCCTGCACTTACTTTCTAGATCAGAGTAAAAAACTTGAAGGGACTGGGACACAAGATTTTTTTTATTTTCTGCCCCTATTTTGAGGCTTGCATAAATCAACTTGGGTAAAAAGACTACCGGTACATAGACTTTATCTTGGATGGTTGATGGTCTTTGATGGACAGCATCAAAAAGCTATGCTGCTCTACTCCAGGAAAAAAGTTTAAACTGAAAACAAATTCAGTGGTTAGATTGAGATCCAACTCTAACAACTTTTTTGGTTTGCACTATTACATTTGAGGAAGGATTATTAGTTATGACAAACAGTAACGGACTGCTTCTTAATGATGAATATAAAAATCATACAAACTTTCAAAACCACTACATCTTGAAATACCTCTAATATATGAAATGCATAATGAAGTGTGTGGTTTTGTTACTTTGGCGGAGTTTCACTCACCTGATCTGTTGGAGTGTAGTCACTCTGTTTCACAATGTCGATCTTGTCTAGAAAGCTGAAGAGAGAGAAGAACTAAAGTAAGAACATTGGTATGGGGATAATATTACTATTATTATACAATAATATACTGTATATTTTATTATAACAGATTGCAGTTTCATTGTTGAAGAAAAGACTTGCACAGATGTGCTCAGTCACCACAATCAGTATCAATCAACAAAAAGAAAAGTTTACAAACATGACAGAGCACTTTTTATGCAGCGGGCATCCTCATCAACAAACAAACAAACGAATGATACTGTGTTTTGCTTGTTGGGTGACCTTCAAGGCAGAGACATCCTCCCTGCTTGTTCAATAGCCAGGGATGACATTAAAAGCACTCCAACGTGCAATAAGTCAAAAACGCAAAAGCACATATGCCAGAAGGGAATAAACATTCCTACACGGGATCAGGATGACAAAGAAAACAAGAGGAACGCATGTCCAAAAATCACAGGACTTGTGTAACCTTATTTCACTTGTGAAAGTATTGGTCATTTCAAGTTTCAGGTCTGTGCATCAGAAGAAATCCAGCTCTCCTACAAAACCAACCTAGAGAGCTTCAAGTGTGTGGCACTATTACTACTTTAATTCGGCATTTCCTACTGATGAAATGGTTTAATTGATATACAGTTATTAAGTGTGAGAAAGTAGGCAACCTGCAATATCTGCCATGATTGAAAATCTCCCGGAAACGACTAAACATCATGGGGAGAAGCATTCCCGGGGAATCTTTCAGGCTCTGAACTTCTATGATCTATCAATGTAGAATGCAACTGAAAAGAAATATAAAGGGATGGTGGATTATCCGAAGATGGGTGATTGCTACAGTATTATTTTCACAGTTGTCAACAGAGACAAAGTTTGAAAACAGTCATGACCCCAGACACAACTGAAACAAACAATTCAGTTTAGTAACCATTTTTCAAATCATGTCAAAAGATTAAATTGAAAGCAAAATACAATACACAAAACATTGTGTATATATCCAGCGAAAGATGAATGCTCCAACATGAGCTCTATTATTGTTACTCTATTTCTCCTTTTAAGACACAGGCTGGTCAGGATGGTAAAAACGATCTTAATGTGTGCAATGTAATACCAACTCATCAAATGAAAATATAAGTTTAAATATATAACTTCCGGGTCTTGAAGTTTAAAAAATGGCCAGTGCTGGTTTTATTTGTTAGTCTGAAATGTTCCACTAAACACAGGCACGAGACTAAATCACTTTTTGCAAGATGGGTGAAATTAATGACCAGTGAACTTCTCATCTCAGCAGTAGGAAGATCTTAGCAAATCTGTGTATTCCTTAAAAAAGAGAAACTCAATGAAAGGGGAGATGAGAGTAGGCTGAATTTTGGCAGCGGTGTTATGAAACAAGGATCATGCCATTTTGGCAATAGGGGGGGTGCTCAATGTCGGATTTTACATAGAACTACTCGTTTTCTCCCAATAAGTTAATATACAGCATATTATGATATAAATATCAACATATAATTCTGGCAATACAAATTTGAAAAGAAAGAAACCTTTTAAGAAACCCTTTTTAAAGTGTGTGAATAAATCCACCCGTCACATGACAGATTAAAGTTTTTTTTTTTTCATGACCCATGATGGAGGATCTTCTTGGCGGCAGAAATTTAAATCTTCACCCGAAATTTGCGTAAATGCATCTTTCACATAACAGCTAAACGCTGGGAAAACAGAGTTGAAAATGTGCATGGTCACGTTGATAATTGTAAAGGATGAACATTTTATTGTAACTCTGATTGCTAGAATGGCTACTGTTAAACTGCCAGATACAGAAGCACAGCTGTGATCCGATGCGCAGCCCACGGCATGACCCGTCCGCCCCGTGATCACCACGTCCTGCACACTGGACCAGCAAGCTGGGTGAAGCAGAAGCAACGTTTGCAGCAGAAAAACATTATGACAAGAGGATTGTAAATGAAGTAAATACCAGGACAGCCTTTTGCTCTGTGCGCGCCGCTTCTCGTCAGCGGGGTACAGCTGCTGACAGCTTGGACACGCGAACGAGCGCTCCAAACAATTTTCAATTAGTCTTCTACACCCTTGCACCATTTATTAATGTCAAGCCCCACCTCCCACATGATTTGACAATCAGTCGTCGACAGAAACGACTTGATGATTCTGACTCGACTGTGTAAATTCTTAGTTGGGGACACCCCTAGATGAGAGCAAACATGAAAAAGGGGGAAGACACAGAATGAGAGAGGACGGAGAATGAAAGTGTAGTGGCGTCTGACATTACAGAGCAGATTTCAAAAATAGCTCCCCAGCGCCTTGGCCTCCAGCATGGTTACCATGGAGACCCAACCACAGGCGCTATTAATAGTCCATCAGCTCCTAATCTAGTGTGGCTGGACTGTCTCCAGAAAGAAGACAGACAGACAGACAAATGGATGGATATGGAGGAAAAGACAGGCAGATGGAGAAAAAGAAAACAGGAGAAAAATAAAGTAAGAGAGGATGAGCTTGTGTTTTTATGCTGGATGTGTATTAGAGGAGGGAGAGAACAAAAGACTGGACTGTACCATCGCAATCACCTGAAGGAGAAATAGTGGGGGGGAGGGAGTTTTTCCTCATGTAAACTAACCCTGACCCAAAACCACCAATGCAGCCTAAAGTGCTGAGTTAAATGCACATAACATTCCCCAATAGTAATTTACTAGTAAAAAGCAGTGCAGGCTACAGACTTGTAGTCCACAGATGAGCAGCAATGGTATCCTGCTCACACATCACCCCTTTTCCCTCAATAAACATCCTCTGATCTGTAGATGACTCAGCCTTGGCCATGTTTTCTCCCAAACACAGCAAACTGCTGCTGTTACAGGAAAACTTTTCCACTATAATATTTCTTGTCTCTGTGTTTTTACATGCCCTTGCTTTGGAAATTCTAACGAGATACTCAACTTTGAGCTGTTAAGAACCCATTTCAGATCCCCTAGATCTTTAAACAAAACACATATGTATCATTTAGATAGGAAAATGAAAAGTTTATGTTTTGGAGATTATAGAGGAAGACAATTCTTAGGGAAAAAGCGAGGCAATTGTAGAACAGAAGGGCATAGAAAATTACGGACATAGAACCACGAGCATAGAACCACGGGGCACAACACATTGTCAACTGAACTATTTCAAACAGTATCTAACATAATTTCCATCTAAGATTTACAAATGTTTGAGCTCACTGCCAGTGACTCCTGTGTTACCTCAAATTACTTCATAAACAGGCTCAGCTTTACAAGGTCCAATGGCATGAAAACTTCACTTTATGCGCTATTTTAACATTAATGAGTTCCCCCAGCCTGCCTTTGATTTTATTTATTTTATGAGGTCATAAAGGGGAAAGGTTACCCCCCCTTTTTCTGCTTTGCCCGCCCAAAGAATTTGGCCCACCCATGAGAGAGACATCATGGCTTTCAAACAAGCAAAGTGGCAGCTGGTCAAGGCCACACCCCCAGCCTCTACCTTGCCCCCCCCCCCTCCTCCCTCCTCCACTCAATAGCTACAGACACAGAAATGGCATATACTAAGGAAAGCTCATTGTGGAACTGGCTCTAGTGGCTATAATTCTGCACCAAGGTTGAATTGTGGGAGAGAGACTTCAGATATAGTACTAGGGGACCACTAAGGTCTATATAAAAGCATCCAAAGCGCACCATTTCTCTCCCCCCCCCAAATCCTATAGCAGCTTCTAAGAGTTTCTTTTACAATACACATATTGTAAAGCTGTCTAAAATTTACACCAGACATGTTTGTGGTATTCCATTCATTCTGTGTGACTTCTCCTTTTGATTACGTTGTTTAGGCAAGAGAGAAGTATGACACTGCAATAAACAAGTAACAGTAATAACAAATAGCACAGAGGCTGTAAAATCTGGTTTGCGGCAGGAGTCACATCACCTTGCCTGAAATTAATCAATCTTTCTGATTGATAGATCACACTGTACTGTCACTTGACAGTAATTAATCAGAGCAACACATCAGGAAAGAAGAAAACCTGTGCTAAAAAAAAAAAAAAAAAAAGTAGTGACAAACAGCCGGCTGGTCACAATCAGGTGCTGATGTGTGAGAGAAAAACTTACCACTGCACTGCAGGCCAGACAACAGACTGAAGTCAGTTTGATAACAAGGTAGTGCTTACCTCACCTTAACTGACTGAATTTCCTTGGGGAAACCCTGTTAATTTCAGTTGGCTTTTTTATTAAAGAACATAATCCAAAACATTTTAATTACCATAGAATGCACACTTTTCTGGACGTAAGGACATTGTTTTGAGCCTAAAACCAATTTAGTTTTACATTGTGAACATTTTTTTTCAAAAAACCTTGAGGAAAGTGTTATGTGAATCTGATTCATTTGGCAATGGCTTGAATGTAACAGCACTAAAGCTTTAATGCTATTAAGGATGGGCAAAAGGCTCCTTTTTAAATAATAAAAAAAAAATACCTCCCATCACATAACATTAGCATATATTATATTCTGTAGAATACCATACTACAACATTTAACCTGTCAATTATTAGGTTAAAAGTGTACACGAAACAAAACAGGGGTAACTGCTCTGTTGCATGAAAGTGCTCTAATGTCACAGAACCACCAGGATGTCCCAAGCCCCTTTGACTTTGCTTTCCTTGGTTCACTTGTAATCTGACAGTGTGCACTAAAACAAACCAACTAAAAAAATCCAACAAAGTATAGACAAACCAATCAATCACCACCAACTACATCCTCAAAATTGACCAGAGTTGAATTCACACCTTTCTGACACAGAAATATAAGCTTCAAAAAGACTATATTTACCAAATTATAATGCTGTATTGTACTGCATTAAATTGAACAGCTGCACCTAATCAAGTGGCACCTCAGTGTAGAGATCATGTCACCATGTAGCCAGTTACTTACTATTGTGCACAGTCGATTAGTTGGTACTCGTTGGATCTATCGTAGCACGCCCTGACGCCCTCATCCTGCCACAGTGTCTTCGCATGGTCGTAAAACTCCTGAGGAGGAAACAGAAATACATGAATTATAGGACGTAAAAACTGTCAGAGTCACAGAAGAGAAGAACATATTCATTCTTGTTGCTTAAAGGACAACTGTTATAATTGTCATGATTATAATTGCATTGTGTGTTCGTACTAGAACATGTTTACATGCTTTAATGTAAAAAAAAAAAGGAGCTACATTATTTTTTTCATACTGCTAATGGCTGCTAAACCTGTATTCACCCTCTGTATGAGATGCTCTGTAGAAGCACCTGTCTCTTTAAGGCCTCCCATAGACAGTAAAATAAATGGACAATGTGACCCTGTTGATTTTAACGGAGACCAACAAAGTCTATTATTAGCCCTTTTCCGGTGAGGGCTGAGCGTTACTGCGCAGCCTCCAACTGAGGTTGACAACGTAGGTGTGACGTGAGCAGCCTGTCTGAAAGTTGTAAGTCTTCTGGTAGCTGTGCCAAGAGAAATCTCATTTTGATTCTTGCAGAGACAGAGAGAGTAGGTATATGTAAGGAGATAACATAGGCACAGGCTAATGATTGCTAACTAAAGTGCTAGTTAACATTAGTATTTAAACCTAAACAGCTAATGTAAGTCTAAACTGCCAACAAGCTTATCCTGTATCGTTTGGTAATTCCTCTACTATGCGACAGGAAGTCGCGTGGTTATGACACAATTTACAAAAAACATCTGCGACGGAGCCATAACGTGAGATACAAGGTAATGGAGCCTTTTATACATTGTTGTGTTTCTTTAGAAATAAACAATGGAAAAAAAATAACCGCTTCAGATGTAAAGTTATTTGCTGTTAAAGTGGCGTCAAAATGAATGGCAGTCAATGGAATGCTAACGGTGGGTGAGTGCTAGGTAGCATCAAAATGGCGCCATGGGAGCTACGCTTTGTCAAGGCTGGTTGACCCCCTTGAACACCCCCCCCCACCTTCCACTTCCTTGGAAATCCGGAGCCTCCACTGCGTGTTTCACTAGTTAAAGCTGGAGCTACTACAACAGAGTATATAGCAGGACTTTATACTGTGAAAAATCACCAATAAAAGGCTTCTAAACCAAATGTGTCCGAACCAAACACTACCCAATCAGACATGTTCCAGCAGTAATGCGACCCGGAATTGGGGAGACTTTAACAACATTGGCGGCCAAGATGACTTATTTTACTGCCGTTAGCATGTAGTTACATATGACAATGTTAACACTGCAGTGGCTTAATAAAAAACACTCCCGTCCTGCCAACTTAGCAGATGACCAATCATAGCAGGCCAGCTTAGAGTTGCCCACCTTTAATAAGATAAATTGTGTAATGCAGTGGTGTTTTCCAAGCTGACATGATACATTGGTGAAAACACCAAGTTTCATCTCATGTTCGATTACATGCTGTATTTTAAGCACAAAATACTGCAACCTTTGCTTGATTAAACAGGGTCAAGTAACGGAAGCAAGGAAAGAAAGCGTTCCTTCAAGCAGGAGACATTCTGGATTATCTACTGTGTATCTTACACCAAATATGACAGCGTGAAGAAAGAAAGGTTGGAAAGGGTTGTGTGTCATCCTCAATGTGCATCTGAGGGTACTGGGCGCTCAGCGCTTTTGTTGACACCCGATGCAGTGTAGGTTGTGCCTAGGCGATTGCTGTGTGCATGTCTGTAAAGGTAAATAGTGGAGTTCACTGGCACTATAGACACTCATTCACATGCTGGGACACTTCACTTCTTGCATTCTTTGTGTTGACTGAACAACTGGTGCCCTTTGTTCATTTCGTTTCAAGGATGTTGTAAAGTTGCTGAAAACACAGTGATCCGGATGGCACACATGAGCTGGTAACTTGCACAAAAACTTCCAACAACACACATACTGTTTTTACAAGGTCAATACCGATTATTAGTAGTTAATGAAACAGATAACTGATATTTGGAACCAATATGCATTTACAGTGAAATGGAAACTTTTTTGAAATGTTTCAAACTTCAACATAAAACTTTTTTAAATATTTGTTTCAAAGCTTTAAGCAATTATTTAATAAATTAGAAACTTTCAACATAATACACAGTAACGGATAGTCAGCTAGCATTGTGTGCGGGAGATCAAGTCAGACTTAGTGGTGAGTGAAACTGAAGCAGAGGGACAGACACAGAGCTGTAGCAAAGCCAAAGAAGTGCACTTTTTAATTAATTAACTTTATCAGTTATCAGTAGGGGTGGGAATCTCTTTTTTATTGTACATTTCCATGCGTGATTTAAAAAAATTTACATATAAATTTGAGTTTGTTAGATTTTGACATTTGTCACACACAAGTTTTAATGAAAGGTTTTGTCTACTGAGGTATTTATTTTGTAATCATTCCATGGGTAAGCCTTAAACATGCTTGTGAAAGTCACCTCGCACAGTAATCTTCAATCTTCAGAGGCTCAGTCATGTTTAAAGGTGGAGAATTGGCTTCTTAGAAC
>NC_045739.1:15311333-15324320 GCF_008692095.1 Etheostoma spectabile | reverse complement strand
AGGTGGTCAGATGTAATGTGATAAAGTAGATGAACAGCCTTTTTGTGATTTTCCTAATTATTTTATGCACGTCTTATTAGATAATGTGAATAAATAGAAAACTTTTTTTTCTTCCTATAGGCCATTTTTTTCCCTGTCCTCTTGCCTAAACTCTAAGTTGTTGTCCATTAGCCCATCCTCTTTCGGTCAGTCACTCTGTTTTCTGATTTGCACATCTCTGGAGACAGTAATGTTCGTTAATATCATAAATTTAATTTTTTTTTAAAGCTTTAACATGGGCAGCTTTACTAACAAAAAATACAATACAAAGCCAGCAAGGAATATCTGATCAAAGAATAAATAAACAAGATGCATATGAAGTAACCTCAAATTGTTGACGGTTTTTAAAAAAACTACATGTTTGGGCATGTTTGGATTGGTAGGTTTAGGGTTTATTACCCAGCCCTGGTTAACTCTTTGAGCCATATGTTTATGGCATTTATGGAGGGGCCGAAGGAGTTATTTCACGTAACAAACTTTATCAATACCCAAACTTAGTGTGAAGACTTTCAGTCTTCAATAATACATAATTTACCTTACAACTACACAACACCAAGTCGAAACTGTGCCAGTGTGTGAAAATACATTAATATTTGTAATTTGCATTAACAGACAGCAATAAAACTGGCAGGCAGGAGTCAGGACATATCAGTTCACTCAAAAACAGCAGATTATTTGTCTAGAGAGTATTATATAAACAGAAATGTACAACCTATAATACCATAACTCCACAGGGTGATAAATATCACAAAAGTTATCCTCATGCAGATTGAAAAGCAGAATACACTTTTGCCATCCTCTTTAATAACTTGGAAACTATGCCTGGCTTGTCATAAACAAGTCAACCAACCAAACAAGTAAAGCCAAACAGCAACTGTAAACAAATATTTGCTTCCCAACAGCCCAGCATGAGTGGGATTCTTGGAGCAGCAGGGTTATCTAGTGGTAAAGAGAGCATCCCGCAGAGGAAAACTCACAGATTTGATTCTTGTAACAGCTGATGTGTCTTAATGAAGTGTTGCTGAGTAAGACATTCGTTGCTGTTTGCTCACTTATCATAAATCACTCAAGATAACATCGCTAGTGCTACCATGTAACCAAATAAATGAATAAATCAATGTATCTGGTGAAGATGGTCACTTCACTTCTACTCCCTGACCTCTACCTTCTATTAATTTATTTGTTCATTATTTATCCCCATGGATATAAAATGGATCATTATCTTCAATAAGTAACTCTTGAAGGTGAATGCCTCCCAAATTCCAGTCACTGTATGTAAAACTGAGTGGCTGAGTGGCTGTGTGTGTGTGTGTGTGTGTGTGTGTGTGTACATATTGTGGGCCAAAGATGAACCATTAAAGTAGTTTAAAAGATGTGTCCAATGTTGTGTAACAATTTAACATTTGCCTTCATTTTCAATTGCAAATAAAATGTTTAGCTAATATGCTTAAACCTTTGAGTTGTCTAAAAATGATTTGTTGGATTGTAGTATGGATTTGCCACATGCAAGTCTTGGATGAAGCAGTCTTAGATCTCTAAAATGAACCCGTGTGTAACTAGTATTCATGTCAAGGCCCAGGTTATAAACATCTAATTTTTCTTCCTTTTACCTCTTTTGCTTTGTGATCATTAACAAAATCTCACATCCTCTGAGGGCTGCAACTCACTAATATTTTCATTATCTAATAAGCTTCTGATTATTTTCTCGACTCAACGCCAAGTCTATAGAAATCCCTGTTATAATTTCCCACAGCCTGAAAACACGTCGTCACATATTTTGTTTTATTTGAACAAGAGTATGACAAAGAAAAGAATAAATGGTTGGCTTTTTTGCAGATCAGAAAATAAATAATTAATTGATTATCACAATAGTTAATTATTTTTGACAATTAACTAATAAATGAATCAATTTTATCGTTGCAGTTCTACATTCTTTTTCCTCAGTTGCTTTGAATTACCACTTTAATTGCAATGTCCAACTGTTACCGAGAGAAATCTTGCCAGGTGCATCATGCAGTTTTCAATGACAGCAGACTCATCATGTGTTTACAAACAGAGCACTCTTTCATAATCAGTCATCGATTTATTCACTCTTCTTCTCTTCATCTCCTTGGTTCCTCTCTCTCTATTGCAGCCTTTCTTTCTTCTCTCTCCAGTAACTGTTACATTAAAACAACAAACTGCAAACTGGTTGATCAGGAAAACCTGAATCCTCAGATACAAGATGTGACCCAATCAATTCCCATAAGAAGGTCAGAGTGCAACTTAAAATCAGAACCACTGGAGCTAGTAAGCAACAAGTCTTGCTCCAGGACACTTCAGCAGGGTTGATGTGTGGGTTCTAGTTCGGTCGGACAGCTGACCCTTTTTGCTAAAGTACGTCACCTATGACTGTATAGAAAGAGGTGCTTAAGTTGCTGGATGTCCCTCCATTATCACAATAACACGTACACAACAAACAGTTGTACTAATTACACAAATTAATTCATTAATTCGCAGGCAAGTCAAAATACTCATCTTCCCATAATACCTAAACATAAACTCTTTGTCTGGAAGCGTTAAAGGACAAGGCCATTGTTTTTTTGTGTTTTAGTTATTTTACTACAAATCACAATGTTACAAAAGGTTTTTTAGCCTCCAGTTTTCCACAATCAAGTGTCACACCAGCAGACTGTTAAAATGTATCCACACTTCAATCTGCATTAAAACACCATAAGACTTTAAGTTTGAACAGTGTTTTATGAGATTAAGTTTGGCCAATGTCATGGATTGCCTATTTCACGTATGTTTCCAGACTCGGCAAGTTGACTTAGGGGGACCTGTGGACCATGTAACGTAATTTGATAAGACAGACAGGCGGACAGATGTCGCCATGATGACATAAACTGATGGTTTGCAACATGGTGGCAGGATGCTATAAGAAAATTAATTTGCATTACTAGAAAATCAACTAGAGCTTTTATTTATATCTGAGACTTAGTGAACTGAAAAGTGAATTAAACCTGGCCCCTCAGGTGGCTTTGGATAAACAGTGTGACTCCCAGACTTTGAGGTTTAGTCTCTTGGCACGGACAATTAGTAATGTCCCACTGAGAATACTACACTCACAGACTTTACCCATCAGATCATTAGAAAACCTCAGTGTTTGCTACCTGTGTCGAGGGATTATGACCTGGGATGTTAGGACAATTAACTACTATAACACACACATCTGAGGATACTTGCACCTGTAGATCAAAGCTAAAGTACATGGTAGCGCTAATGGAAGCTAAAACTGCATGCCACATGGTAAAACTTCCAAAATAAGAACAAGGCCCAGACATATTTTGTGAGTGTATGTGTGTGTGTGTGTGTGTGCGCGCGTCTGATATTGTATTACTCACAGACGGAAACTCAAAGTCCTTCTGGTTGACGAGGTTGAGGATGTACTCAATCCTGTACTGGTTCTGTGGGCACGCCAACTGCACTGGTGGTGCCAGGGTGCTCATAGCTGTTACTATGGTCTGTTACAAACACACAAATAAAATAAATTAAGTGTGGATGTCATAAAGGCAGAAGACGGACAGTCAGGATTTTTGAATGAAGTATCTCAAGCTATTTCGGTGTTTTCACCACTTACCTCAATAGCCTCTTTAATATTATTCTTGATGTCCTGAATTTTCTGCTTCTTCTCTCTGAAACAGATGCACAGATTCAGTGACAACCATGTTGGTGATTATTGATGGATTATTTATGTACAGCAGTACCACACAGACTTTAGAGTTTCTTCACAACAAAAGTAAGAAATGCAAAGGAAAAATTCCAAAGAAATGTACAATGGTACACTGGTACCCACTTCATTGTGCTATGTGGAGGCCCATTACAGACAGACCTGCAAACCACTGTGGTCCTTATACACATTTCATATACAGAAGAACTACAAATTAAGGGAGTATTAAGGGATGCTACGGATATTTAGTACTTCAGTTGCATAAAGTTGGGGGAGCGCCCCTTTAATTAATTAATTTGAGATGCTTATGTGTTTTTTTAATTTACATGGTATTAGCGTCTATGCAGATGTATCCATGCAAAACGTGCTCACACATGACAGGAATGTACAATAATCAAATTTTGTCAGAATAATCTAAAACTGTTGATATTTAAATGCGCTAAGTAATACAAATACTTTGGAATATTGACATAATGGTATAAATCAGTAAACTACTAATGAATTACAGTACATGAATGTCTGTCACAATTTTCAAAAACAGGGAACACATGTCTTGGCAGTTTTACATTTACCACAGAGAACCAGCTCTTCTTTTGAACACAAACAAGGGTTTAGTTAGCGAGAATCGCTTTAGTAAAGTTAAGGGGAAGAAGTTCCACATTACCATGAGAAGGCATACTACAGTGAGCTGTACTGAGTTTGTTTTGGATTTGGGAAGGGTAAACAGACCTTCATTGGCACGCGTGGTAGAGAAATTATATCTGTCTACTGTGAAAGATAGCTGTTCGTACAAGACATTTGGACTCTGTGTGACAGAAATGTTTCTATTAAAGGGAAACCAGAGAGCCAGTTAGCCTATCTTTCACCTTGAGCATGCAGGACAACAGCACATTGTGTTTACAATAGTTCTAAGTCAATGACAAAGGGCAAGACAGGCCTCTTTGTTCCCTGACAGTTTTGACTTTTTCTTTTTTTACAAGGGACTCTGCTGCACTTGACCAAATTGATGCAAATGTTTATCAATTTCTTTAGACCAGTTCAACTTGCATTTTAAAGTTTGACTCATCCATTTGGTATCTGAAAATGAAGGCTGCACCATTTCTTCACAACTTCACCTAACAGGTCAAATCTATGACAGTCCAGGTCAGGGCTGCATGTTTGCATCCGATTTTCAAATCAAATCATTTCAAAGATACAAGGAAGCAATTACACATTCAGATGCAGACATGTCAACAATATCGCCACCTATAGTCTAGGACAGTAGGCACTCATGTAGCACAGGCTCTTCGTCAAGCTTACATGAACAACCAAGATTTTCTAACATGAAAGAGCACATAGGATCTTAAAATTGCATCCAACCAAACGCAAACAGCCAGGTCAATACTGAGAACGTGGACTCTCACACCACACTCAAACTCAAACAAAATACACCCAAACTCTCATACAAAATGCATACACATATGCAAGCTCACACACGCACACCTTCCTGTGCCAAGCCACCATGTCCCTGCAATGCTTTCATTCAACTGTTGCACTCTAGCAGATGCAACAAAAACAAACATAAAAAACAAGGGACGATTGTTATTACAATTACTAGTGTACCTTTGACAAGAAAGAAATGCCTCAAACAAAATCCACAATTTACAAGTTTGTTCTACAAATCTTGTTTAGAATTTGGAACAGAAAAGCTAGAACTAAACTTTAGTGAAAATATTTTGTGTATGGGACCGAAAAATACATGCAGACTGAGAATACAGTTACTACTTACTATACAATCTTTGTAATACTCATTGACAAACGGTAACAGAGTCTGAGAAGCCTGTGAGGTCACTGTGCACCAAAAACAACACAAGAGTAAGAGAGAGGGTAAGACAGAGTTTATTAAGTTAGGAGGGAAATTGAGAAGGCCTTATTTACATTTTCAACCTGATAGTCATTAAAAATCACGTTTGTGTTTGTGTGTGTGTGGTTAGAGAGGGGATATGACACAAGTATGAAAGGTAAATATGGTGCAAAACGTGAGAGCGCGTAGATGCGATGTGAGCACTTGTAAAATATGATTTGAGAGCTTGTAGAAAAAAATCTGTAGTCCTATTTTTTGGGACAGCAGGGTTTCTATTGCCAGATAAGGGAACACTGTCCGGCTTATTTATGTAGAATGAAATCTAGCATTTGCTAACTAACAGCCAGCCCGCTTCTAAATACTGTAAATACCTTTTAATGATCTCAACACTTAACAGTCCAACTGAAACACTGGCTGTGAGCTCCAGGTCGCCATCAGTGGGGCTCGGCCAGCATGGAAACATTGCTAGAAAGCTTCGCTATCGACCTCGACCTGATCGGAGCTCCAGCGGGACACAGAGTGCTCCAGACCCGGTAGCAGCGGGACAACCCCCCTGGAGCCCACCGCCAGTGCTGGTGGAATAGCAAGCTAGCGTTAGCAAACTAACCCCGCGTATAATTAAATACAGTTTAGTTATCCTGACACTTTTAACACAAAACTGGCGGCGAGCTCCAGGTCCTGCAGCCGCGGCTGGACTGCCATCAGTGGGTATAACGCGTGCCTTTTAAATTAAAATGTATTTATTTATTTATTTATTTATTTATTTATAAGTGTGCTGGTTGGTTAGTTTGCTAACGCCAGCTTGCTATTCCACCAGCACTGGCGGTGAGCTCCAGGGGGGGTTGTGCCGCTGCTACCGGGTCTGTCCCGCTGGAGCTCGGATCAGTACTCTATAGGTACAAATTAGTTTTGCACCAAAATGTATCGCAAGAAGTGTTGCAAAAGTCGAGGGCGCAGACTCGCCGCTGTGTGATGCGAGAGAGCACATTGCAGCGACAGATTTGAGAGGGTGTCATCACCGAGTTGTGGTTGTACTGGAAAAGTGACTGAAGTGAAAACATAATAATACGAGTACAGATTTTTTTTCCCTACAAGCTCTCAAATCATATTCTACAAGTGCTCACATCGCATCTACAGGCTCTCACGTTTTGCACCATATTTAGCTTCATACACACAAGGCTTCAGTGACAATGTCTGGTGATACGTTAAGGTGAATAAATGCAGATGACAGAGACTCTGGCTGAAATTAATATACAATAGCTAAAATTCTGTAATATCATTCAGTGTGTCGTGACATGGAAGTGTCTGCAAAATTGTATGATAAATAATCAAATGTATGTGTAATGCACTGAAGCACACAGAATAAGAGAAAATTAAAAAACATGAATAGCTGGAACCAATGTCCCATGGGTGCACAATTATTGGCAGGGCAACATTATATAGTAACATTGCAGCATGTATCAATTATTTCTTCAGTTAACTAATTAATCATTTCTATCTTCAATACAATGTCAAGAAATAGTTAGAAAATGGCCATCCCAGGATACAAGAGGAAAAGAAAAGTGAAGACAATTTAAATTTGATATAAAAATTAGAACATTTGAGACGCTGGAACCAGCAAATGTTAAAATAAAAGGGAAATATGAAAAATTGAAAGTCTCTCTGCAGTTCCCTTCGGCTATGTGAAGCATTTAGCATCTGTCAGCACTTTGTTTTGGTTTGAGGCAACTTTACGGTTTTGATTCAGTCTGGCGGCTCTCAACAAATCACAGAGCCTTTGGGTTTATCTGAGATTTTTTGGCGATACAAAAACCAAACTGTCCCAAACCTTTTCAGTCCTCTTGACCACTTAACAGTTCCAGTGATAGCAGTTACATGCCTTTTCAGGGTAGTTTTGTCATAGTAGAGAGGAACAAAAATAGCTAAGTCATTCTTTCATTTATCAAAATCAGGCCAGGTTTTGGAACCAGCAGTCTTCCAGTCATAAGACAATTACTCTGACCTTGAGGTTACCACAACACTCAATCCATTCACCCAAAATCTTTTACCACAGGCGTTTTTGAACTCTTTCAGTCCCAGATCAGTAAATGTATGTTTTGCAAATGGCCTGCAAGACTGTTGGTTTAGTTTGAGCGGATCTTCAAAAACAAAGGTGATTTATTGTTACCAATTTAAAATTTTTTTAAATTGGTGCTACATGGACAGCAAAAGGGGGTTGTGGTATTCCTATCCATTCAAAGGGAGTAAAACTTACAAGTACCAGAATGCACCGGGCCACACTTGACCAATAAACACTCCCGCTGGTTGGTGAAGTAATTCGAGCATTTCACAGAAAACAACACTGCGGCCGACTGGCATCAAATAATCTCGTATTACAGTTAAACATTAAGCTAGTACATGTTTCTAAAAATACAAATTTAAGGTGAGAAATAGGTAATACAGTAACAGCACTGGCTAGTTTTACACTTTAGGTCTAAGTTTGAGAGAGAGAGAGAGAGAGAGAGAGAGAGAGAGAGAGAGAGCGCTCTCTTTCTCACGATCCGCTTTCTATACTCTGTGTCTGTATGCAAAATACAATCTGTAGTTTGAGCAACAGACCTCAAGCCAGCAAAAGTTGGCCCGATGCTGCATTTTGAGCTGGGGGATGAGCATGGAGATCTGGACGCTGGCAAGATGGAGGAAAGTTTACCATAATTTGTTCACACATACTACCCATATTGTTATGATACAAAGCTGGTTCTGTATCATATCCCTTTAAAAGATGACATCCGACCACAAAAATAAAACAGTCAGACATATACATGTGGATCAACACGTATGTAAGTATATCAAACATAAGGAAACAAGAGCCATACATAGCTTAGTAAACAAAAGCAACAGAAATTGACCAAATAATTCAATCAATGTCACAGATCTAATTGGAAGTGATAATGCTGCATGTGTCTTGTTATTGAAGCCACTCATCCACCTTACACACAGACACATATATTGCCACACACAACTCAGTGTTGTGGAGTCACACGCTGGGTCATATGCTCTTGTCTGCCTTAGGTGCTGATTTTGTAGTCTAACCTTGCAAGATGCTTCTATCTCAACACACACACACACACACACACACACACACACACACACACACACACACACACACACACACACACACACACACACTTAAAGAATTGTGTATTTACATGCTTGAAAGCAGGAGAATGTTGACTGGACAATAAGGGGCAAAAGCTGGTGTCTTTTAATGACACCGGAAAACATAGTATCTGAAATAAATCTTCCAGATGCTTGTCTTACTGTTTGGGTCACCAGATTAGTCTTCAAACAATAATGTTAAGACAGTGGACAAACACATGACATGATTCATTATAGAAAAATCAGGCTGGCCTCTTTGTGACAAAATGTATTTTTACAGAGAGGGTTTGTTATACTGATTTTTCTGAAAAAGTATAGGCATCATAATATGTTCACTCTGAGCTTAATGGGAATTTCCTCCTATACTATCTAGTAACACATTGTTATTTTAGCTAAAATGTAACAACAATCATCAGGTTGAGCCTGAGTTTACCTCTCAACGGTTCAAACTTCAATTTCTGCACTGTGGTCTGAGTAGGCCACCCCACGTCTTTCTGTGTTGTCCGGCTGACTAGTACGGTTTGATCCAAAAAGCAGCGTTATAAACCTAAAGACTGCATCCCATTTCAGTCCACACTTCATAAACAAAGCACAACATGGAGGATGGGTAACAGGACTGTCACATTTTAATCCTCCTCTAATACTGGTCGTCTGTATCTGTGCTGGCAAATTGTTTTGTGTTGCAACCGACTTTGGATACATGCTCGGGCTCAGCTACTTTACTCATTTAAAGATAAAGATTCAACTTTATTGTCATTACACATGTACAGGTACAATGCAATGAAATACAGTTTTTAGAGAGCCTCAGAGCCACAGCTATTTAAAGTGCTGCCAATGCCAATGCGCAGCATCGGGGGCAACTCGGGGTTCAGTGTCTTGCTCAAGGACACTTTGACATGGGACTGCAGGTCCAGGGATTGAACCACCAACCTTCCGATTGGCAGGCAACCGCTCTACCGCTGAGCCACAGCCCCCATTTTTTTTTTCATACTTACTCTGCATTGAAGCCGTTGACATGTAGGATCCTCATCTGTTTCACTATAGTGCTCTTTCCAGACTCTCCAGCTCCTGAGAGAGAGACACATACACACACAGACAGACAGACAGACAAAGAAATATTAGGAACCTGTTGGCATGTGAAACAAGACCACACATATATTCACAGTGTTTGGATGTAGACCATACCATTTTTATCATATTTGAATATAGACAATGTATTTCACTGAAAGGTTTTAGGAAGTTCATAAGCTTTTTGGGCTGTGAATTACCATGCCCAATAGGAAACTTTCAATGAACAAACAGCTAATTTCATACATGACTTTGATGTTATTTGGGGAAACTGGGAGCAGAGGCAAGGACAGTGCTGCATGGTCATGGCTGAAATAATAAACTGGATTATTCCACTAGATACTGTAATCACAATCACAAGACTACATTTTTAGACCCAATGAGGATTGCCTGTAGACTTTTCCATAAAAGGCATGTTTAAACATTTCCCTTTAAAAGCCGGTGTTATAGTTTTCAATAAAAAAAGAGCTCATTATATGTCTTCATGTCCTTTAAGGAAAATGTGATCACAGTTTGTGTCCGTTGTATTCGGCTGCGAAACTGCAATAAAGTGTGTGTGTGTGTGTGTGTGTGTGTGTGTCTGTCTATTTATTTATATATATATATAAAAAATACATTGAGAGACTAGTTTAGCATTTCTATCAAGAAAGCTGTATGCTGCAGGTCTGTGGATGGCTCATGCTCAGAATGAAACTTGCACCTCTTGCTCTGTAATACCATGATTCATGGCATCTTTTTTTAGGGGTATGTCAAATCTGTTCAGGGACTACAGATGGGAAAACACATTTAGATATACATTGGTATCTTTTATATTATATTGGAAAAATGGCCTTTTAACAAACTTTAGTGTATTTGCAGCAGTATGTATTAATGCACAGTATGAGAAGCCGCCTAGGCAGAATACTTTACTTGCACATACATATATACTGGTACTATACACTTGCACATACAGTATATACTTCACTTGTGCATACATAAATACTTCACTTGCACACACATGCATTACATGTGCGAGTACGTATGTGTGTGGGGTTGGTGTCTGGGGTGCGTTATTATGGAACCCACGCAACTTCTACGAAAGGCCTTCAATAGCACACACACACACGGCGTCCATGGTTACGCAAGGTAACGATTTCTTCAGGTCCCCTGACCAATTGGCTATCCTAACCTTAACCACTTAAAATGAATCCCTAACCCAACCAATTGAGCAGCTTTGTAGGGCGGGCCTTTCCTAGAAGTTACGTGGGTTCCATAATAACGTGTCCGGGGTGGATGGTCGAGCGCATAAACACAGGACATTCACTCAAGAGGTTGGCGTTCAAGTCCAGACCAAAACCATAGGTGTATTTGCTGACCTAATGACTTATTTATTAATTACTTTACTAACTAAACTTCTGTAACAAACTTATTTATCCCAATTTAGTGATGTAAACTTGAAGTTTCTACAACAAGGTGCCAATAACATTAATGAAGAGGTTGACACAGTTTGAAGAAAAATGCATTATGAAGTCAACAATGCAGCTCAGGTAAAGTTGTCTCTGGAGTTATGAGCAAGCAAACAGAGCTCTACCTGAGCTGCATTATTGACTGCCATAATGCATTTTGCCTCCACATGCCTTGACCTCATCATTTATGTTATTTGTGGTTGATGTGCACGTTGTTGTAGAAAATTCAAGTTAACGTCACAAAGTTGGGCTAAATAAGTATTTTTGTTATAGTTTGTTACAAAAGTTAAGTTAGATACATGCACTTCTCCATCCACCAACCCAATGCACATACTATGTACATAGTATGCACACATACATACATACTGTACATGCATACATACTCACACATTATGCATGCAGGTGCAAGTGAAGTATCCATGTATGCGCAAGTACAGTATATATGTGTGCGCAAGTGAAGTATATGTGAATGCAAAACTGAATTATGCATGTGCTATATGTGCAAGTGTTTAGTACCAGTATATATGTAAATGGAAAAGTATGTATGTACTGTATGTGCCAGTGAAGTATTCAATTCTGGCCTAAGTGGCTTCTCATAATACAGTGTCACTGATAAACCAATAAATAAAATGCAGTATGTCAAAATTATGATACGTAGTTCTTGTATCACCATGTGTCTCATTTCAAGACAATGTTGGTTATGTTGAGCTTAATCTATAAAAATACTTTGGCTTAAGCATGTGACTATGTCATATTACATTGCTGCCATTTTTGGCTGGCACCCCTGACGAGTTTTTAGTGATTTTGGAGTAGTCATAAGTGTATGTACTGACACGGTTATCCGACAACTCTCTGAACACAGATGATTATAGCTGAGAATAGTCCCAATAATAACATTTGATATGAAGATGTCTCAGTAAGGATACTTTAGAATTGGCTTGTTGGACCTCTCTGATGAAAAAAAAATTAAAATAAAATAATAAAAAATAAAAAAAAGTAGACAACTGTGACCACATCTGTGCGGTTTGGTAAAGGCAGAGACCTAAAGATTTGATGCATTTGTAAATAACACTCATGTATTGACAATCAATAGCCAGCGTTTCCTACCCATGAGACGTACAGTGGGGCTCAAAAGTTTGGGTACCCCAGGCAAAAATTTGTATTAATGTGCATAAAGAAGCCAAGAAAACATGGAAAAATCTCCAAAATGCATCAAATGACAGATTAGACTTTCATATAATATGTTACAAAAAGTTAGATTTCATTTCCATCGTTTAGACTTTCAAAATAACAGAAAACAAAAAAATGGCGTCTGCCAAAGTTTGGGCACCCTGCAGAGTAAACACCTTGTACTGCCCCCTTTGGCAAGTATCACAGCTTGGAAACGCTTCTTGTTCCAGCCAAGAGTCTTTCAATTCTTGTTTGAGGTATCTTCGCCCATTCTTCCTTCCAAAAGTCTTCCAGTTCTTGGAGATTTCTGGACTGTCTGTCACGCACTGATCTTTTAAAGTCTACCCATGGATTTTCAATTATGTTGAGGTCAGGAGATTATGAAGGCCATGGCAAAACCTTCAGTTTACACCTCTTGATGTAATCCACAGTGGATTTTGAGATGTTTTTAGGATCATTATCCATTGGTAGAAGACATCCTCTCTTTAACTTCAGCTTTTTCACTGATGGCATCCAGTTAGCGTCCAAAATTTGCTGACATTTTATTGAATCCATTTTTCCTTCTACTCTAAATG
>NC_045739.1:15311193-15311323 GCF_008692095.1 Etheostoma spectabile | reverse complement strand
CACTGGCTGCAATACAACCCCGAAGCATGATTGATTCACCCCCATGCTTAACAGTTGGACAGAGGTTCTTTTCATTAACCCTCTGAGCCCGAGACACTCGCCCACGAGTAAAAAAAGTACCTCTGATTCA
>NC_045739.1:15299059-15311168 GCF_008692095.1 Etheostoma spectabile | reverse complement strand
TAGTTTAATAACTTTTGAACCATACAAGCGATTTACTCACTTTGGTTTCGTTTAAATCCTGACGTTTTCGCGTTTACCGCGTCTTTTCCCGTCTTCTAGCCTCTACAGGGGATTTTCTATCCAGCCTGGAACTTCAGCCTCTTGGGCTTTAAATCCATACTGTATATCCAAGATTGATCCACTTTATATCCATAATTCATCGCGTTTTGGCTCATTTCTGCCAGAATCGTTTGTCTAATCTCTGATCTCCCGCTCGTGCTCTCCTGTCTATTTTTCAGGAAGTACATGCCCATATATGGGAGATAAAGGCACCCCTCTTGTATGGAAGGCCAGAGGGGACAAAAATGCCTATATACTCTAGGAAGGCCAAATAATGCACTATTTAGACACATATTTGCTTGTATAACATTGCTGTGGGTGTAATATCAATAAATATGACATTATTATGTATTATTGGCATAAGAAATGTCATGAGAGCTAAACGTCTTGACTTTTTTGGAAAAAATGCATGTATTTTGTCAACCGTATAGTTTTAATGTCATTTCTTCACAGTGTGACTCCCAAGACATATGAGAAGTGTTTAGAATGGAAAATGGCTTAGGTTTTACTTACGTCTGTGATATCAATACATATCTTGAGATTTATTTATTTATTTATTTATCTTAAGGCCTACAACCATTTTAACATGCAAGTGACCTCCATGCTACCCAAATATTTTAATAACCCAGTTTGTCCTAAAAAAATGATGTTATATCTTGACTGTAGACAACAGGGTTGATGTTTTACAAGCTTTTTTATAAACGGAAATTAAACTGTAAAAATGGCCTCAGGGCCCCCAGGGTTAAATTCTGTGGCCTTTCTTCTCCAAACGTACCTTTGCTCATTCCGGCCAAAAAGTTCTATTTTAACCTCATCGGTCCACAGAACTTGTTTCCACAATGCTCAGGTGGCTTATGTTCATTTGCAAACTTCAAAACGCTGATTTGTTTGGGTGAGGACGCAGAAGAGGTTTTCTTCTGATGACTCTTCCTGAAGACCATATATTTGTACAAGTATCTCTTTATAGTGGAATGGTGTACCACAACTCCAGTGTCTGCCAGGTCTTCTGGATGAATCGTGAGTCAAACGTGGGTCTGGACTTGCTTTTTCACAATCCTGGAGCGTTCTGTCTGATATTTTCTTGGTCTTCCAGATCTTGCTTTACCTTCCACTGTTCCTGATGAAGTCATTCTTAATTACATTCCGATCACAGGATATTGGCATCTGAAAACGCTTTGCTATCTTCTTATAGCCTCCCTGCTTGTTGAGCGTCAACTATTTTCAGTTTCAGTTTTCTAGACAACTGCTTAGAAGAACCCATGGTGCTGATTGTTGGGGCTAGGTCAGGTGAGTTTGGCCATTTAAACCTTAAGACTGACATCACCTGGTCTTTCCAGACGATGATTGAGAACAATCCATGACACTGTCAGGTCTCAGTTTCCAAAGGGGGCAGTGCATGCTATACTCTGCAGGGTGCCTAAACTTTTGCAGACGCCATTTTTTGTTTTCTGTTATTTTGAAAGTGTAAATGATGGAAATCCAATCTTACTTTTTGTGACATATTATGAATGTCTATCTGTCATTTGATGCCTTTTGGAGATTTTTTGGTCTTTTCTTGGCTTCTTTATGCACATTAATACACATTTTTACCTGGGTGTACCAAACTTTCGAGCCCCACTGTATTTGTGGTATTCAGACACAATCAGATAAGCCACAGAAGAGACTGGGAATTGGGTCTTTGGTGGCTCAGCAAGTTACAGTGCATTCCATGAATCAAAACATCATGCTCTCAAATCTTAATGATGACCCAATGTCAGCCCTCCTCTTTCTCTCCCATCTCCCTGCCTTCCCCACACTAAATGATGAACCAGAAACGCCACAGCATCTGTCAAAAATACTTGCATGAAATAGTAAAGTACAACAGTGTAGCTTACCCTTCTTGTGTACAAGAAACCATTTTGTGTTTGAAACACACAAAACTTACAAGTGTGATGAACCTGATTCTTTTGAGAACCAGAACTGTCTCCATAGTATTAAAAACAGTTAGGTACAAAAACGTTGACCTTAAGCTTTGTCAGATTCTTAGTCTTATTTATTAAATATTTTAAGATTTTCCAGATCATACTTTTGCCTATTTGTGAAGACAGCATTAAACCCTGATCCATTTGAGAAGTTTGGGAAATTATAGTCTGCAAAGCAAGCCTTTGGCAAAAGTAAAATTCTCAAATGCAGCAAGAGAATCGGCCATCAGTTGTATGTACAACAGGAAATATTCATAGAGTCTGACTATATGCTACTGAAAGATTAAAACCACACCAATAGAGTGTAATAATGAGTCATACTTCTAAAATAACATCAATTTAAAAATAAAAAAGTGTAAGTGTGTAACTCTCATCTGACACGATACAGACCAGGTACAGAGATCAGGAGTAGAGTAAATCTGGAATGATACTATGACCTACCAGTATTCATAGCTGTGTCTTTGACGAGAAGTTATTAACAAATCAGAAAACTCATGTGTTTTAATGTTAACAGCTAGCAGGCTGCTGGTAGATCGGTCTGCTTGAAGGATCCATAACCTGAATGACAAATTTCCTGATAACATCAATGGTAAATCAATCTATCTGTACTAAGACATGGAAAACATAAAGTATCAAGTTACGCAGTAGAGCAGACACGTATGTAAACAATATGTCAGATAAAAGTCATGAACTCATTAACTAAAATATGACTATCTCTTGGGAAAAGTGCAACATGTTAGTATATTTAACAATGTTGCAGTTAAATAACAGATAACTGTGTACATTACCATATCAAACTAACATCTGCAGATCTTTGTGTACACAGGATTGTCCCTTAATTTACAAATATTTCGGTGATGTGCATACAATTGCACGGTCGATTCAACTACATGCAATGATTTTACCAAAACGTTCTCAACTATAAAACGTTTAAGTAATCTTGGGTCAGATTAAGTAAAACACAACACATAAAGATACATAAGATGGCTGATTAAAGATGGAGACCAATAGATAAATTCTGGTTGAAGAATGTTACCCGAAGGTCATCATATTTTCAATATAGAGTCTAGCCTTTAAAGTGTACTCTTGCATTTTCAGACCTTCTCTACAGCTCTGCGGAGGAAGCAACAAACAGCAACAAACCAATCCGGAAGTGAACCGTTGTGGAATAGACTAGTAAGTGTTACTTTGTCAACATGAGACCTAAAAAAAAAAAAAAGTAACTTACGGTATATCCCTCAATAAAATACATATTTTGCATCATCACTCCTTTGCAGGTGCCAGACTTCAAAGTGAAACAAACTTTGCTAACACGGCCACAAATCGATTAATACTTAATTAGGTGATCTATTTAATCCAATGCCAGTGTAGTTAAGTTGCAGGTTACAATTATACTATATAGCAATATAATTAATGATTAACAACTTCAATTTAGTGGACATACACGCCAAAGATGTCCAACAACTGCGTGTCACCTACAATTAACGTAAAGGTTGACAGCACACATGTTGAACAACTGACCATGTTTCTGGATCCTGATTGCAGACTGCTAGATTCTTTATGGTAAGAATATGGACTGTACCACTTCAGATCATTTTTTCCCAACATGGATAAAAAACAGCACAAGGCCTAGCTTACAGTTTTCAGCTACACCTGGTTTGAATTGAGAGTGACAATTTTATGCTTCATTTGGCTTGTTCACTGTGTATAAAAGTAACAAAATCACAAAAAACAGTGATCATAAAAATGAAAGGCGACTACTTTACGGCAGACATTTTTGTTTGTTTTTCATATGGGTCCTGTCCTTCTGCTTTCCTAAAGTCACCACAACTTCCTCCCCAACATAATACAGCATGTCGTACATTACGCACTCTCACTGGCATCCCTGTAATCAATCTTTATGATTTTAACAAAGAACACCACGGCTTCTTAGAAGTGGCAAGCCCGCGAATGGACATAGGAGGACGGTACAGAAGAGAGCATGGTGGGGAAAGTTAGACGCTCTTATTTGTTTCTTACGTAATGTAGAGAACAGCCCACCTACAGTTCACTCTCTGACACACACACACACACACACCACACACTATCTTAAAACACTGTTTGGGCGACACCCCTAAAACTGGCATACAATACAAAACTAGTGTTCGTTTAACTTTCCAGGCGTATAGCATAATTAACACTTAAGTGAATACTGCACAGCACGCATGTAAGTCCCAAACTAATACAGCTGAAAGGGACATGTTCTGTTAAAAACATGCATAAATAACTATGGTGACAATAAACCCAGTTTGAATTGAGGGATGGTTGTCTCTCTTATGATGACCACTGACAGCAGTTAACCCACCTTATACATTTACCTCTACATCATTGTATACTCTCAAACCAACCTATTGCCTCTGCTACAGCATGTTTTGGTATTGGCTGACTGATTTGACAGCAATATGCTGAAACCCAGCACAGTGCAGCATGTCAGCCTTAGCAATGGCAAAGTCCCACTGTCGACAATGTTTCCCAAACAACATCCCAGAAGGTTATGCAGGGAGGAAGCAGAGCCTTAACTGTGCAGACTAAGGACTTACCTGCAAGCGGCAAGCACAGAAAACAAAATATTATATATATATATTATATATATATATATATATATATATATATATATATAAAATCACACTCACCTAAAAGTAGTAGTCTGTGTGTTGCTCTGTATATCTGTTTGTCTTTTTGGAGGCTTCTCTATCTTTTTGTTTGCTTCTCTTTGTGCCTTCTCCTCATTTCTCTGGTCTTCGGTCTTACTGTTGCCCAAACAACCCATCTTCCCGCAGAAAAAAGAAAAAGGAGGTCCAGGGGAGGAGGTGGAAGAAGTGGAGGAGGTGGAGGGGTATGTAGAAAGAAAAATAAATAAATAAACTAAACTAGTCTAGAGCCCTCGTTTGACATGCGGAATTGGCAGCAATGTCGCCCACATTTACACCGTTTAACGTGACTGGCCTGCTCCAAAATTGTCGGTGGTGCAGCCCTGTAGAAATTATTTGTCCATAACGCGTATTTTGCTGTCAGAGAAAGGGTAGGATACTGTTGCTGACGACACCGAGGCCGCCTTCTCAGTTTGTTGAATCCTGCTTGGGCTTTTCCTCCTTCACTGCAGTAGCCTACAGTTTTTGTTTTCCTACTGTCTCGTTAACTGTGTAACGTAACATCAACAATTGTAATCCACAACGTCTGTTAGACACAAAAATCGGGGTTTCACCTCTAACGGAGGCAGAATAAACAGCCTAATTTGCATCTCCAAAAGCCGGGTCTTGCGTCTCACTGCTGCCGTGGCAAGGAGCCAAACTCGGCTGTCCGAAAACCTCGCCCGTGCAGTGGCGCGAGTCGTTTCCACGTCTCCTTTCCTGATAAACATTTTCATTGGTGTACACTAATACTTTCATCTATTTATCTGTCTCCCCGTCGGTTGTCTTCGTTGGGGACACACAGCAAGACAAGAGGAAGGAATTATATTACACCCAAATGAGCTACATGTGTGATATTCTCATTGCTTCCGTCGTCATCCGGCTGCTTTTCATTCGCTGCATCAAATCAACCCAAAACGGCTCCAAACTCACTGCGGTTGTCTTTTCGGCTGGATCCCCTAATACCTCAACTCCGAAACGATCCAATAGCTACCCCCCGATTTGTCCTCCTTATTTGTGATGGCTGTTCCTTGCTGTTTTCTCCTCCAAAGGGCCTTCTTTCTCCAGCCCTCGCTTTTTGTTGCTGAAATTGTTATCAGCCCTACATCACCACAGAGCAAACTGCGCACCGATACTGTTTTTTTTATTCCCGGCTCGGCTCGATGAATCCCTTAACAAAAAAAATCATTAAAATGGAAAAAAGAAAAAAGGAAACGTGACCATTGATCCCTCGAAATGTATCCACGTTTCTGCAGGTGAAAAAGCAACTCAGGCTCAGTTTTTATAGCCTACATAAGGCCTGTACGTGTGTACCCACATACACACTCTCGTACAAGATACATTTATTATAGCTATATTACTCTTGAATCCGAGCTGGGTAAATAGGCTACAGGCTTGAGACTGCATGTGCATTTACATTCACAAAAAATAGTAGCGTGTTGTAGCAGCACATTCCCACCGCGAAGGCCGCTCCCCTCCTGGCCGCTGATGTGGAGGTGAAAGACAGGAATAACCAATTCTTGGAGGTTATTATTTTCTCCCTTTCTCTCTCTCCGAGAATAGTAGCCTACATTGAGGAGATAGACAGCGCTGAGAGAGACGGGGTGGGGCCACACAGCGCTCATTGAACCCTGGGAAGGAAGGACAGACAGAGAGGCCGCTTCGCCTCGTCACGTGACCGGGCGCAGAGCACGGTCAGCGGCGCGCGCGGCTCTGCGGAAGAAACGGCGCCCTCTTCAAAGAAAACAACCGCACACGGTTTGAGGGTGGAGCGTTATTATACACCCAATCCATGGGTGGGAGTCATGTACAGCAGCTGGGCCAGAGGCTCCCAGAGGTAGGGCTATCACCGAGGACACCCCCAAACCTCCAACACTAATCAAAATAAACCACCACACACAAAACACATTTTCACTTCATAAAATGAAAGCACAAATATGTTCTGCTGTGTAAAAGATTAGTGATATAACTTAACCTTTAAGGCATCTGAAAATTCCAGTTTTAGTAGGCTAGCAAGTTAACTGTATGCCCAGGTCTGTGGTGGCTGACGCTCATCTAAGAATGAAACTTGCATCTCTTGCTCTGTAAATACCATGATTCATCTTTTACTGTTTTTTTGGGTATGTCAAATCTGTCCAGGGACTACAGATGGGAAAACAAACAATTAGATTACATTGGTATCGTTTATATTATTTATATCTAAATTGGTAAGGATCTTGGGTAATATCACAGGGCCACATTATCCATTCATCTCTACTTCATCCCACCCCGCATGTTTTAGGTGAGAGCCTGGTCTTGTCTATCACAGTTTACAATTCATCTAAGCTGCATGTCTTTGGACTGTGGGAGAAACAGCAGTAGCTAGAGAAAACCCTTGACACAGAGAAAAACATGCAAACTGCACACTGTAAGTACCTGAACCCAGGACCCAATATTGTGTGGGCACTGTCGGCGTTCCTGTGCATGCCCAGTGTGCAGAATCATTAGTTACTGTTGTTAAAACAACCAGTTATTGCGCAAACATAGTAACATTTACTGCATTCCAATACATATGCCCTGCGAAAAATCATATGAAGCTTACAATATTAGAAATTATAGTGCCGGTTTTCATAGAAGATTAATCTTCCTCTGCAGAAACTGATGTTACTATTTTGCAAGAAATATTATAAAGTATTAACAAGAGGTTAACATAACTCTAGTCATCATCCTATCCCGCCTTAAATGTTTATAGCATCATCTGTAAAACAAGTCTTTAGAGAGGTTTTATAATTTAAATGAATAAACAAATTGTTTGAAATGTAAAACTGATAAAATACCAACAAATACTTTATGGTCTAAGTTTTGAAATTCTGTACATTACAATGAAACATAGTTCCTTAAATTAATTATGTTATTAAATAAAAGCTTATAATAGTCACTGCGGGAAGGCCACAGCTCTACTGCTGTTAGGTCTGTTAAACGCTAGGTGGCAGCAGTCTTCTAACTCCGAGCAGCAGGTTTCTTTGCCGTGAACTCAACCCAAACAACTGCATAATTGTCAATTATTTGTGTGTAAACATGTAAAGAAATATACATTAGTATTTTCTAAGGTGACTTTACACAGTAAATTTGCGGTTAAAATAGTCTTAATGTTCTGGTTAGATTGGAGGTGAAATCTTGAATCATGAATACAAATATCTAAAATTGACAATTCCATAGTAATCAATTAATTCAGAATTGAAACTACTTAATTTCATTTTCCTGTTGTGTTGATGATAATATAGGTTGATTATAGGAGCATACAACACTAAATACCAAAACCCCCATCAAGATACCTTGGTGTTTGTTGAGGCAAACACTTTTGTAAACCATAATTTATAATACCTCCTCTAGTGAAAGGTACCTTATCTAGTTCCTGCTTTTTTATGTGACTCTGTCACACCCAGTATCCTGTACCCAAACCTTCAAACTCCACAGATCCATAAGCAGGGCAAAAGCAGGACAGAGGACCAAATGATTTGTCTAAAGTGAAATGCATCTGTGAGCAGACTAAAAGCTGTGGCTCTGTCCTCTGGTGTTGCGGTGGGCTTTGATAGTGAGTGTTTTGCTGACCTGCTGCTCTCCAAGCTTGAGGCCAAATCAGTCAAAATCTCTGAGGAACAGCCCCCCAACTGTTAGACTAACATGAAAAACATTACTGCCATGCCTCTTTTCCCCTGTTTGGTTTTACGATATGCAATAATCTTTACATTTCGTCTCTACCACAACTGCATAAGTATGTATTAATAGATGGAGAGACAATACACACAAATAGAAAGGTTTATTTTTCTTTGTGCACAACTCTCAAAAACTTACCTAATGTTAAACCTGGAGCCATATCACAAAGCCAAGTTTTAAATGACACTTGCTGTTAATCAACATACCATCACTCTACTTCTGTGCTTGTTTTGTTTGGTAGGTATCAGTGTGTTTACACACACGTCTAGGAATACCATGTAAAAATGCTAATTGCAGTGTCCCTTTGTGGAATGTGGTTGCTTCCTATTTATTTTTTTGGTGTGCTAAATAAACTTTTATCATTAACGTGCTAGGACAAAACATGCATTTGAATTTAATTTTCCCAAGACTGGCTCTGCTTTTCCTTCATCCTTTGCATTCATACACCTGTCACTCAATAAATATACATCCTTATGGTGCACATACTACAATTTGCAAACTGTGAATGTGTAGTATCAATAGTTTTGACAGTTTTGTTCTTGTAGAAGATAGTGGGGAGAACTGCAACATGTGATGGTTGGACACATGTAAATATTAGAGGAACTGATGTTGTGTAAGAATTTCCCAATCATGCGTCGGCGTGACATTTTTGCCAAAAAAAATGATTACATTTTGGGGCGTACACGTCTGCACTTCCCACTTGCACAAAGCACCAGCTGAGCACAAATTATCGATCAAGCTTTAGCAAACTTTGAACTACAACTAATTCTAACCTAAAACTTGGACCATAATCCTGAGACAAGAACTTCATTGAACTGTTTCCCTCATACATCTGTCCCCTGTGTCTAAACAGCCAAACACTCACGAACGCACACATACCACACACACACAACACTTTCTCCCTCTACCTCACCTCCTTTTTTCAGCATGTCCAGCTGTAGATCTTTTTAACTGCACTGTCATGAAATGCTGCCTATTCAGCATCTTCTCCATCATATCAATTTAGATCTACTGCTGAGTAGTAATTGCAAAGCTGGTCCGAGGCTGAGGGAACTAAGCGGCTGCTTGGGCCCCCTGGCAATCTGCCATGTCCTAATTGTCAAGTAAAAATCCACCACAACTAAAGTAACATATTTCTCCAAACACAGAGTGTGATAATATTAATCCATGCAAATCTGTATCTATTGATTTGGGGACATATTGGATTTGTTGACAATCATAAATAAAGTTTGACAGAGCCTTGACATCATATTCTGGGGATAATGTCAGAAATTCCAAGTAACATACAGAGTTTGCTTATCCGTTGCGAATGTGCTGCACAACACACAGACGGGGGGGGTAACTTTTAAAGCACATGAGGTCCACCGGTTACACCAGTTCTGTGTGAATAGAGCTGAGCAGCATGGGTTTTTGACCCTTTGTTGATGTGGTTCACTGTATGAAATTATCAGTTCCCTATCTTAAATGAATAAGATTTACAGCAATGCATAAAATCTCTGCTCGAAATGGAGATTAGTTTAATAAAATGTGTGTCCTGCTAATGAAACAGTAATAAACGATTTCCCCAACTCCCTCCTGTAACACGCACTGCAGACACAGTCACAGCTGTTACTGAGCAGTTTTCTGTTGTTAGTTTATGCTGTGGAGAAAAAAATAAAAACATCATAAAAACATCGTGTTCGATTTTCATTGGAGAATGGTGCAATGTTTTCTCTCTTTTGGAGTAAAGTTAATGTTTTTGCTTGTCTCAGTCCTGCATTGATCATTCCTCTTGTAGTTACAACAGCTCTTAATGGCCTCACGGCCCTGAATATTAGATACACTTCCCTTCACCCCACAGCACAAATATGATGAGCCAGCCTGACGCGGCTATATGGAACAAACAGTGCTGTATGAGTATCCGTCTGGGTTTCAAAAAAAAAGAAAAAAAGAAATCAGGCTGTGTTTTACCATAATGCATGAATTAATGCAAAGATGACGCATGCACACGCAGAAACTAAAGAGCACAATTCCAACATAATATTAATATTGTGTCCAAAGTTTTACATATGTTGGGAAGCATATTTTGCAGTCATGTTGTGATAGTGGATATTCTCCTGAGTGAGATTAGCTTCACTATGAGCATATTAACAGAGATGCTCAGTTACAACCCATCATTTCTGGGAGAGAGAGACAGAGAGAGAGAAGAGAGAGATGAGTGAGAGATGGAAAGGAGGATGTACACGCAAGAGTGGAGGCAGTCATTATCTTCACACAATTTGAAAGAAGATTCAATGCTCTCTTTCAGTGCTGCTCGTCACTGGACTCCATTATTGCTGTCTTGTTATAGTTTGAGTGTGTTGGACTCTAACATATTTCCTGTATTCACTGCTGTATTGGAGGATGCTTGACCAAGACTGTATACATGTTCTTTTGAGAAATGTGTAGTGGCAGGTTGGAGTTTCTGTAGGGGGAGTAGTATCTAAAGGAGCTGTGGGGTGTCTCTGACACAAAGAAGGAGACATGGCAGGGGACCTCGTGGTTGGGATGCTCTATAACTTATTACTACCCTTGCTCCTGCTGACTGGTGAGTTAACGTCTGTTTAATGGTTCTATTCATATGTATTTATGCTGATAGAAATTAATTAATAATATGTGATTAGTTCTGATTGTGTTCCTATCCGGTTTAGTTAGAAAGGAACAAGGTCATATTAGGTTTAAATATACAAACAGTATTCCAGCAAGTTCAAGTTTTGAGTTTAGAGTCTTTGGGCCTCATGGAGATGCTGGCAAATACTACTAAATCAATAAATCTTAATTAATTTCCTGCAAACTGCTTTCTGTGGTGACTGTTATTCTGTATGGAATCAGCATAGGTATATTTGAAATAGTTAGGTCATAATTCCTCCCTTTAGTGGGAACAGGTTATATTGAAGGGGGCATATCGATGAGTTGGAGTTATTGTAATAAAGCTAATACATATGTGCTACTGTAGCAGACAGCTGGCTTTTTTCTTAATGGTATTGAGGAAATGCACAACACTGATCCCGTTCAGGATTAATATGGCTCTCTAAATGCATTCAAATCTTAAGATATAGAGTATTGCTATCGAGGCATCCTTTTGCAAGAAGCAATTCAGGTGTGAGAAAGACCACGCTGACCACAGAAGATTTCTGTGATTTGAATCGTGAAGTATACTGTGCGCCTTTGACTGTGTGGACTCTATGTGGGGTCATATGTACCCGCTGTTTAACCTCCCATAAGGTTGATTGATCTAATTGAAATTGTGGACCGATATCCAAGATTGATCCACTTTATATCCATAATTCATCGCGTTTTGGCTCATTTCTGCCACTGAATCGTTTGTCTAATCTCTGATCTCCCGCTCTGTGTCTCTCCTGTCTATTTTTCAGGAAGTACATGCCCATATATGGGAGATAAAGGCACCCCTTGTATGGAAGCAGAGGGGACAAAATGCCTATATACTCTATGGAAGGCCAAATGCACTATTTGACACATATTTGCTTGTATAACATTGCTGTGGGTGTTATAATCAATAAATATGACATTATTATGTTATTATTGGCATAAGTAAATGTCATGAGAGCTAAACGTCTTGACTTTTTTGGAAAAAAATGCATGTATTTTGTCAACCGTATAAGTTTTAATGATCATTTCTTCACAGTGTGACTCCCAAGACATATG
>NC_045739.1:15298001-15299049 GCF_008692095.1 Etheostoma spectabile | reverse complement strand
TAGAATGGAAAATGGCTTAGGTTTTACTTACGTCTGTGATATCAATACATATCTTGAAGATTTATTTATTTATTTATTTATCTTTAAGGCCCTACAACCATTTTTAACATGCAAGGTGATCCTCACTGCTAACCAAAAGTTACTACCCCAGTTTTGTCCTAAAAAAATGATGTTTCATATCTTGACTGTAGACAACAGGGTTGATGTTTTACAAGCTTTTTTATAAACGGAAATTAAACTGTAAAAATGGCCTCAGGGCCCCCAGGGTTAAATTCTGTGGCCTTTCTTCTCCAAACGTACCTTTGCTCATTCCGGCCAAAAAGTTCTATTTTAACCTCATCGGTCCACAGAACTTGTTTCCACAATGCCTCAGGTGGCTTATGTTCATTTGCAAACTTCAAAACGCTGATTTTGTTTGGGTGAGGACGCAGAAGAGGTTTTCTTCTGATGACTCTTCCTGAAGACCATATATTTGTACAAGTATCTCTTTATAGTGGAATGGTGTACCACAACTCCAGTGTCTGCCAGGTCTTCTGGATGAATCGTGAGTCAAACGTGGGTCTGGACTTGCTTTTTCACAATCCTGTGAGCGTTCTGTCTGATATTTTCTTGGTCTTCCAGATCTTGCTTTACCTTCCACTGTTCCTGATGAGTCATTCTTAATTACATTCCGATCACAGGATATTGGCATCTGAAAACGCTTTGCTATCTTCTTATAGCCTCCCTGCTTGTGAGCGTCAACTATTTTCAGTTTCAGTTTTCTAGACAACTGCTTAGAAGAACCCATGGTGCTGATTGTTGGGGCTAGGTCAGGTGAGTCTGGCCATTTAAAACCTTAAGACTGACATCACCTGGTCTTTCCAGACGATGATTGAGAACAATCCATGACACTGTCAGGTCTCAGCTTTCCAAAGGGGGCAGTGCATGCTATAAACTCTGCAGGGTGCCTAAACTTTTGCAGACGCCATTTTTTGTTTTCTGTTATTTTGAAAGTGTAAATGATGGAAATCCAATCTTACTTTTTGTGACATATTATATGAATGTCTAA
>NC_045739.1:15294850-15297991 GCF_008692095.1 Etheostoma spectabile | reverse complement strand
TGTCATTTGATGCCTTTTGGAGATTTTTTGGTCTTTTCTTGGCTTCTTTATGCACATTAATACACATTTTTACCTGGTGTACCCAAACTTTCGAGCCCCACTGTATTTGTGGTATTCAGACACATTATCAGATAAGCCACAGAAGAGACTGGGAATTGGGTCTTTGGTGGCTCAGCAAGTTACAGTGCATTCCATGAATCAAAACATCATGCTCTCAAATCTTAATGATGACCCAATGTCAGCCCTCCTCTTTCTCTCCCATCTCCCTGTCCTTCCCCACACTAAATGATGAACCAGAAACGCCACAGCATCTTGCAAAAATACTTGCATGAAATAGTAAAGTACAACAGTGTAGCTTACCCTTCTTGTGTACAAGAAACCATTTTGTGTTTGAAAAACACACAAACTTAATCAAGTGTGTTAATGAACCTGATTCTTTTTGAGAACCAGAACTGTCTCCATAGTATTAAAAACAGTTAGGTACAAAAACGTTGACCTTAAGGCTTTGTCAGATTCTTAGTCTTATTTATTAAATATTTTAAGATATTTCCAGATCATACTTTTTGCCTATTTGTGAAGACAGCATTAAACCCTGATCCATTTGAGAAGTTTGGCGAAATTATAGTCTGCAAAGCAAGCCTTTGGCAAAAGTAAAATTCTCAAATGCAGCAAGAGAATCCTGGCCATCAGTTGTATGTACAACAGGAAATATTCATAGAGTCTGACTATATGCTACTGAAAGATTAAAACCACACCAATAGAGTTGTAATAATTGAGTCATACTTCTAAAATAACATCAATTTAAAAATAAAAAAGTGTAAGTGTGTAACTCTCATCTGACACGATACAGACCAGGTACAGAGATCAGGAGTAGAGTAAATCTGGAATGATACTATGACCTACCAGTATTCTATAGCTGTGTCTTTGACGAGAAGTTATTAAACAAATCAGAAAACTCATGTGTTTTAATGTTAACAGCTAGCATGGCTGCTGGTAGATCGGTCTGCTCTGAAGGATCCATAACCTGAATGACAAATTTCCTGATAACATCAATGGTAAATCAATCTATTCTGTACTTAAGACATGGAAATACATAAAGTATCAAGTTACGCAGTAGAGCAGACACGTATGTAAACAATATGTCAGATAAAAGTCATGAACTCATTAACTAAAATATGACTAATCTCTTGGGAAAGGTGCAACACTGTTAGTATATTTAACATATGTTGCAGTTAAATAACAGATAACTGTGTACATTACCATATCAAACTAACATCTGCAGATCTTTGTGTACACAGGATTGTCCCTTTAATTTACAAATATTTCGGTGATGTTGCATTACAATTGCACGGTCGATTCAACTACATGCAATGATTTTACCAAAACGTTCTCAACTATAAAACGTTTAAAGTAATCTTGGGTCAGATTAAGTAAAACACAACACATAAAGATACATAAGATGGCTGATTAAAGATGGAGACCAATAGATAAATTCTGGTTGAAAGAATGTTACCCGAAGGTCATCATATTTTCAATATAGAGTCTAGCCTGTTAAAGTGTACTCTTGCATTTTCAGACCTTCCTCTACAGCTCTGCGGAGGAAGCAACAAACAGCAACAAACCAATCCCGGAAGTGAACCGTTGTGGATATAGACTAGTAAGTGTTACTTTGTCAACATGAGACCTAAAAAAAAAAAAAAGTAACTTACCGGTATATCCCTCAATAAAATACATATTTTGCATCATCACTCCTTTTGCAGGTGCCAGACTTCAAAGTGAAACAAACTTTGCTAACACGAGCCACAAATCGATTAATACTTTAATTAGGTGATCTATTTAATCCAATGACCAGTGTAGTTCAAGTTGCAGGTTACAATTATACTATATAGCAATATAATCTAATGATTAACAACTTCAATTTAGTGGACATACACGCCAAAGATGTCCAACAACTGCGTGTCACCTACAATTAACGTAAAGGTTGACAGCACACATGTTGAACAACTGACCATGTTTCTGGATCCTGATTGCAGACTGCTAGATTCTTTATGGTAAGAATATGGACTGTACCACTTCAGATACATTTTTTCCCAACATGGATAAAAAACAAGCACAAGGCCTAGCTTACAGTTTTTCAGCTACACCTGGTTTGAATTGAGAGTGACAATTTTATGCTTCATTTGGCTTTGTTCACTGTGTATAAAGATAACAAAAATCACAAAAAACAGTAGATCATAAAAATGAAAGGCGACTAACTTTACGGCAGACATTTTTGTTTTGGTTTTCATATGGGTCCTGTCCTTCTGCTTTCCTAAAGTCACCACAACTTCCTCCCCAACATAAATACAGACATGTCGTACATTACGCACTCTCACTGGCATCCCTGTAATCAATCTTTATGATTTTAACAAAGAACACCACGGCTTCTTAGAAGTGGCAAGCCCGCGAATGGACATAGGAGGACGGTACAGAAGAGAGCATGGTGGGGAAAGTTAGACGCTCTTATTTGTTTCTTACGTAATGTAGAGAACCAGCCCACCTACAGTTCACTCTCTGACACACACACACACACACACACACACACTATCTTAAAACACTGTTTGGGCGACACGCCCTAAAACTGGCATACAATACAAAACTAGTGTTCGTTTAACTTTCCAGGCGTATATGCATAATTAACACTTAAGTGAATACTGCACAGCACGCTATGTAAGTCCCAAACTAATACAGCTGAAACGGGACATGTTCTGTTAAAAACATGCATAAATTAACTATGAGTGACAATAAACCCAGTTTGAATTGATGGGAGTGGTTGTCTCTCTTATGATGACCACTGACAGCAGTTAACCCACCTTATACATTTACCTCTACATCATTGTATACTCTCAAACCAACCTATTGCCTCTGCTACAGCATGTTTTGGTATTGGCTGACTGATTTGACAGCAATATGCTGAAAACCCAGCACAGTGCAGCATGTCAGCCTTATGCAATGGCAAAGTCCCACTGTCGACAATGTTTCCCAAAACAACATCCCAGAAGGTTATGCAGGGAGGAAGCAGAGCCTTAACTGTGCAGACTAAGGACTTACCTGCAAAGCGGCAAGCACAGAAAACAAAATATTATATATATATATATATAT
>NC_045739.1:15284825-15294840 GCF_008692095.1 Etheostoma spectabile | reverse complement strand
ATATATATATATATATATATAAAATCACACTCACCTAAAAGTAGTAGTCTGTGTGTTGCTCTGTATATCTGTTTGTCTTTTTGGAGCTGCTTCTCTATCTTTTTGTTTGCTTCTCTTTGTGCCTTCTCCTCATTTCTCTGGTCTTCGGTCTTACTGTTGCCCAAACAACCCATCTTCCCGCAAGAAAAAAGAAAAAAGGAGGTCCAGGGGAGGAGGTGGAAGAAGTGGAGGAGGTGGAGGGGTATGTAGAAAGAAAAATAAATAAATAAACTAAACTAGTCTAGAGCCCTCGTTTGACATGCGGAATTGGCAGCAATGTCGCCCACATTTACACCGTTTAACGTGACTGGCCTGCTCCAAAATTGTCGGTGGTGCAGCCCTGTAGAAATTATTTGTCCATAACGCGTATTTTGCTGTCAGAGAAAGGGTAGGATACTGTTGCTGACGACACCGAGGCCGCCTTCTCAGTTTGTTGAATCCTGCTTGGGCTTTTCCTCCTTCACATGCAGTAGCCTACAGTTTTTGTTTTCCTACTGTCTCCCCGTTAACTGTGTAACGTTAACATCAACAATTGTAATCCACAACGTCTGTTAAGACACCAAAAATCGGGGTTTCACCTCTAACGGAGGCAGAATAAACAGCCTAATTTGCATCTCCAAAAGCCCGGGTCTTGCGTCTCACTGCTGCCCGTGACAAGGAGCCAAACTCGGCGTGTCCGAAAACCTCGCCCGTGCAGTGGCGCGAGTCGTTTCCACGTCTCCTTTCCTGATAAACATTTTCATTGGTGTACACTAATACTTTCTATCTATTTATCTGTCTCCCCGTCGGTTGTCTTCGTTGGGGACACACAGCAAGACAAGAGGAAGGAAAATTATATTACACCCAAATGAGCTACATGTGTGATATTCTCATTGCTTCCGTCGTCATCCGGCTGCTTTTCATTCGCTGCATCAAATCAACCCAAAACGGCTCCAAACTCACTGCGGTTGTCTTTTCGGCTGGATCCCCTAATACCTCCAACTCCGAAACGATCCAATAGCCTACCCCCCGATTTGTCCTCCTTATTTGTGATGGCTGTTCCTTGCTGTTTTCTCCTCCAAAGGGCCTTCTTTCTCCCAGCCCCTCGCTTTTGTTGCTGAAATGTGTTATCAGCCCCTCACATCACCACAGAGCAAACTGCGCACCGATACTGTTTTTTTTTATTCCCGGCTCGGCTCGATGAATCCCTTAACAAAAAAAATCATTAAAAAATGGAAAAAAAGAAAAGAAAAAGGAAACGTGACCAATTGATCCCTCGAAATGTATCCACGTTTCTTGCAGGTGAAAAAGCAACTCAGGCTCAGTTTTTATAGCCTACATAAGGCCTGTACGTGTGTACCCACATACACACTCTCGTACAAAGATACATTTATATATAGCTATATTACTCTTGAATCCGAGCTGGGTAAATAGGCTACAGGCTTGAGACTGCATGTGCATTTACATTCACAAAAAATAGTACGCGTGTTGTAGCAGCACATTCCCACCGCGAAGGCCGCTCCCCTCCTGGCCGCTGATTGTGGAAGGTGAAAGACAGGAATAACCAATTCTTGGAGGTTATTATTTTCTCCCTTTCTCTCTCTCCGAGAATAGTAGCCTACATTGAGGAGATAGACAGCGCTGAAGAGAGACGGGGTGGGGCCACACAGCGCTCATTGAACCCTGGGAAGGAAGGACAGACAGAGAGGCCGCTTCGCCTCGTCACGTGACCGGGCGCAGAGCACGGTCAGCGGCGCGCGCGGCTCTGCGGAAGAAACGGCGCCCTCTTCAAAGAAAACAACCGCACACGGTTTGAAGGGTGGGAGCGTTATTATACACCCAATCCATGGGTGGGAGTCATGTACAGCAGCTGGGCCAGAGGCTCCCAGAGGTACGGGCTATCACCGAGGACACCCCCAAACCTCCAACACTAATCAAAATAAACACACCACACACAAACACATTTTCACTTCATAAAATGAAAGCACAAATATGTTCTGCTGTGTAAAAGATTAGTGATATAACTTAACCTTTAATGGCATCTGAAAATTCCAGTTTTAGTAGGCTAGCAAGTTAACTGTATGCCCCAGGTCTGTGGATGGCTGACGCTCATCTAAGAATGAAACTTGCATCTCTTGCTCTGTAAATACCATGATTCATCTTTTACTGTTTTTTTGGGTATGTCAAATCTGTCCAGGGACTACAGATGGGAAAACAAACAATTAGATATACATTGGTATCGTTTATATTATTTATATCTAAATTGGTAATAGGATCTTTGGGTAAATATCACAGGGCCACATTATCCATTCATCTCTACTTCACTCCACCCCGCATGTTTTAGGTGAGAGCCTGGTCTTGTCTATCACAGTTTACAATTCATCTAAGCTGCATGTCTTTGGACTGTGGGAAGAAACAGCAGTAGCTAGAGAAAACCCCTTGACACAGAGAAAACATGCAAACTGCACACTGTAAGTACCTGAACCCAGGACCCAATATTGTGTGGGCACTTGTCGGCGTTCCTGTGCATGCCCAGTGTGCAGAATCATTAGGTATACTGTTGTTAAAACAACCAGTTTATTGCGCAAACATAGTAACATTTACTGCATTCCAATACAATAGCCCTGCGAAAAATCATATGAAGCTTACAATATTAGAAATTATAGTGCCTGGTTTTCATAGAAGATTAATCTTCCTCTGCAGAAACTGATGTTACTATTATTGCTAAGAAATATTATAAAGTATTAACAAGAGGTTAACATAACTCTAGTCATCATCCTATCCCGCCTTATAATGTTTATAGCATCATCAATGTTAAAACAAGTCTTATGAGAGGTTTTATAATTTAAATGAATAAACAAATTGTTTGAAATGTAAAACTGATAAAATACCAACAAATACTTTATGGTCTAAGTTTTGAAATTCTGTACATTACAAATGAAAACATAGTTCCTTAAATTAATTATGTTATTAAATAAAAAGCTTATAATAGTCACTGCGGGAAGGCCACCAGCTCTACTGCTGTTAGGTCTGTTAAACGCTAGGTGGCAGCAGTCTTCTAACTCCGAGCAGCAGGTTTCTTTGCCGTGAACTCAACCCAAACAACTGCATAATTGTCAATTATTTGTGTGTAAACATGTAAAAGAAATATATCATTAGTATTTTCTAAGGTGACTTTACACAGTTAAATTTGCGGTTAAAATAGTCTTAAATGTTCTGGTTAGATTTGGAGGTGAAATCTTGAATCATGAATACAAATATCTAAAATTGACAATTCCATATGTAATCAATTAATTCAGAATTGAAACTACTTAATTTCATTTTCCTGTTGTGTTGATGTTATAATATAGGTTGATTATAGGAGCATACAACACTAAATACCAAAACCCCCATCAAGATACCTTGATGTTTGTTGAGGCAAACACTTTTTGTAAACCATAATTTATAATACCTCCTCTAGTGAAAGGTACCTTATCTAGTTCCTGCTTTTTTATGTGACTCATGTCAACACCCAGTATCCTGTACCCAAACCTTCAAACTCCACACAGATCCATAAGCAGGGCAAAAGGCAGGACAGAGGACCAAATGATTTGTCTAAAGTGAAATGCATCTGTGAGCAGACTAAAAGCTGTGGCTCTGTCCTCTGGGTGTTGCGGTGGGCTTTGATAGTGAGTGTTTTGCTGACCTGCTGCTCTCCAAAGCTTGAGGCCAAATCAGTCAAAATCTCTGAGGAACAGCCTCCCAACTGTTAGACTAACATGAAAAACATTACTGCCATGCCTCTTTTCCCCTGTTTGGTTTTTACGATATGCAATAATCTTTACATTTCGCTCTCTACATCAACTGCATAAAGTATGTATTAATAGATGGAGAGACAATACACACAAATAGAAAGGTTTATTTTTCTTTGTGCACAACTCTCAAAAACTTACCTAATGTTAAACCTGGAGCCATATCACAAAGCCAAGTTTTAAATGACACTTTGCTGTTAATCAACATACCATCACTCTACTTCTGTGCTTGTTTTGTTTGGTAGGTATCAGTGTGTTTACACACACAGTCTAGGAATACCATGTAAAAATGCTAATTGCAGTGTCCCTTTGTGGAATGTGGTTGCTTCCTATTTATTTTTTTGGTGTGCTAAATAAACCTTTTATCATTAACGTGCTAGGACAAAACATGCATTTGAATTTAAATTTTCCCAAGACTGGCTCCTGCTTTTCCTTCATCCTTTGCATTCATACACCTGTCACTCAATAAATATACATCCTTATGGTGCACATACTACAATTTGCAAACTGTGAATGTGTAGTATCAATAGTTTTGACAGTTTTGCGTTGTAGAAGATAGTGGGGAGAACTGCAACATGTGATGGTTGGACAACATGTAAATATTAGAGGAACTGATGTTGTGTAAGAATTTCCCAATCATGCGTCGGCGTGACATTTTTGCCAAAATAAAAATGATTACATTTTGGGGCGTACACGTCTGCACTTCCCACTTGCACACAAGCACCAGCTGAGCACAAATTATCGATCAAGCTTTAGCAAACTTTGAACTACAACTAATTCTAACCTAAAACTTGGACCATAATCCTGAGACAAGTGAGAACTTCATTGAACTGTTTCCCTCATACATCTGTCCCCTGTGTCTAAACAGCCAAACACTCACGAACGCACACATACACACACACACACACACTTTCTCCCTCTACCTCACCTCCTTTTTTCAGCATGTCCAGCTGTAGATCTTTTTAACTGCACTGTCATGAAATGCTGCCTATTCAGCACTCTTCTCATCATAATCAATTTAGATCTACTGCTGAGTAGTAATTGCAAAGCTGGTCCGAGGCATGAGGGAACTAAGCGGCTGCTTGGGGCCCCCTGGCTAATCTGCCATGTCCATAATTTGTCAAGTAAAAAATCCACCACAACTAAAGTAACATATTTCTCCAAACACAGAGTGTGATAATATTAATCCCATGCAAATCTGTATCTATGTGATTTGGGGACATATTGGATTTGTTGACAATCATAAATTAAAGTTTTGACAGAGCCTTGACATCATATTCTGGGGATAATGTCAGTAAATTCCAAGTAACATACAGAGTTTGCTTATCCTGTGCGAATGTGCTGCACAACACACAGACGTGGGGGGGTAACTTTTAAAGCACATGAGGTCCACCGGTTACACCAGTTCTGTGTGAATAGAGCTGAGCAGCATGGGTTTTTGACCCTTTGTTGATGTGGTTCACTGTATGAAATTATCAGTTCCCTATCTTAAAATGAATAAGATTTTACAGCAATGCATAAAATCTCTGCTCGAAATGGAGATTAGTTTAATAAAATGTGTGTCACTGCTAATGAAACAGTAATTAAACGATTTCCCCAACTCCCTCCTGTAACACGCACTGCAGACACAGTCACAGCTGTTACTGAAGCAGTTTTCTGTTGTTAGTTTATGCTGTGGAGAAAAAAATAAAAACATCATAAAAACATCGTGTTCGATTTTCATTGGAGAATGGTGCAATGTTTTCTCTCTATTTTGGAGTAAAGTTAATGTTTTTGCTTGTCTCAGTCCTTGCATTGATCATTCCTCTGTAGTTACAACAGCTCTTAATGGCCTCACGGCCATGAATATTAGATACACTTCCCTTCACCCCACAGCACAAATATGATGAGCCAGCCTGACGCGGCTATATGGAAACAAACAGTGCTGTATGAGTATCCGTCTGGGTTTCAAAAAAAAAGAAAAAAAGAAATCAGGCTGTGGTTTTACCATAATGCATGAATTAATGCAAAGATGACTGCATGCACACGCAGAAACTAAAGAAGCACAATTCCAACATAATATTTAATATTGTGTCCAAAGTTTTACATATGTTGGGAAGCATATTTTGCAGTCATGTAGTGATAGTGGATATTCTCCTGAGTGAGATTAGCTTCACTATGAGCATATTAACAGAGATGCTCAGTTACAACCCATCATTTCTGGGAGAGAGAGACAGAGAGAGAGAAAGAGAGAGGTGAGAGATGGAAAGGAGGATGTGACACGCAAAGAGTGGAGGCAGTCATTATCTTCACACAATTTGAAAAGAAGATTCAATGCTCTCTTTCAGTGCTGCTCGTCACTGGACTCCCATTATTGCTGTCTTGTTATAGTTTGAGTGTGTTGGACTCTAACTATATTTCCTGTATTTTCACTGCTGTATTGGAGGATGCTTTGACCAAGACTGTATACATGTTCTTTTGAGAAATGTGTGAGCAGGTTGGAGTTTCTGTAGAGGGAGATAGTATCTAAAGGAGCTGTGTGGGTGTCTCTGACACAAAGAAGGAGACATGGCAGGGGACCTCGTGGTTGGGATGCTCTATAACTTATTACTACCCTTGCTCCTGCTGACTGGTGAGTTAACGTCTGTTTAATGGTTCTATTCATATGTATTTATGCTGATAGAAATTAATTAATTAATATGTGAATTAGTTTCTGATGTGTTCCTATCCAGGGTTTAGTTAGAAAGGAACAAGGTCATATTAGGTTTAAATATACAAACAGTATTTCCAGCAAGTTCAAGTTTTGAGTTTAGAGTCTTTAGGTGCCTCATGGAGATGCTGGCAAATACTACTAAATCAAATAATCTTTAATTAATTTCCTGCAAACTGCTTTCTGTGGTGACTGTTATTTCTGTATGGAATCAGCATAGGTATATTTGAAATAGTTAGGTCATAATTCCTCCCTTTAGTGGGAACAGGTTATATTGAAGGGGGCATATCGATGAGTTGGAGTTATTGTAATAAAGCTAATACATATGTGCTTACTGTAGCAGACAGCTGGCTTTTTTCTTAATGGTATTGAGGAAATGCACAACACTGATCCCGTTTCAGGGATTAATATGGCTCTCTAAATGCATTCAAATCTTAAGATATATGAGTATTGCTATCGAGGCATCATTTTGCAAGAAGCAATTCAGGTGTGAGAAAGACCACGCTGACCACAGAAGATTTCTGTGATTTGAATCGTGAAGTATACTGTGCGCCTTTGACTGTTGGACTCTATGTGGGGTCATATGTACCCGCTGTTTAACCTCCCATAAGGTGATGATAATTTGAAATTGTGGACGTATTAAACGATATTACATTTGTTATTCTAATGGACAAAATGTTTTCATACCACCAAACAATTTATCTGTTGCAGTTATGTTATTGTGATAAATTACTAAATAGATCACTTTCAAAGCCTTTCTTGTATTCACCATAAATTATAACAATATTAAAACACACTACACAGCTGGACCGGCTATTAAAACACTTGGTATGTAAGATGAACTGTTGTAATTTCATTTTAGAATGTATTTGTATTAGTTTACAAACACTCACAATAACACATACACAGGTCATTTTGTCATTTGTTTTCTTTTTGGTGTTTTTTGTTCAATGTGACCTGTTTGTGATTTAAAGAACAGATTACAAAAAAATGTTTTGCTTTCTACAAATTAATTGATTCTGACCATTTCTGTCAACCAGATAAATTATCTGTGTTCTTTTCTTTTGTTCCTCAGCCTCTTTGTTCCGCTACAATGGTCTGTCAGTGGTGTATTTCCTGTTTTTGCTCACCTTGCCGCTGCTGCCGAACCCAAACCTGGTCACTATGAAAGGTGAGAGGAGCACCAGAGAGAAAATATATTTATAATTTTACAGAGTTTGCTCTGACCCAGTTATATAGTGTCAAAATCTTGATGCAAACATCTACAGTACACCTACCAAGCTTGAAATTCATTTATGATCTTTCCTGAGTTTCAGTCATTTGTGTCTGCAATTAAAGATGATCAAATTAAAATAAGATCATTCCACCATGATACAAATAATATTTATTGAAAAAGAGGCCACTGGTAATTTCTTCTATAAATAATGAAGTATAGTAATAGTAATCATTTGAAGTATTTCAAGTTATGTAAAGGAAACATTTCCTGTAATACTCAATATTAAATTCAAGGTTGTCCCTTCTGAATCTGCTTGTGTTTAACTGTAATGCAAGACACTGATATAAATCCATAAAAACTATTTGAACGTAATATCAATTTTGGAAACTTAGATGAATGTAAACTCTAAAATTAAAAAAAGAAACTTGTTAATGGTCTGTCAAAGTTTGATGTTAGAGGGAGAATAGTGAAGATGAAGAGAGATAATATTGTGTGCGTGTGTGTGTGTGCGTGTGTGTGTGTGTGCTTGCTGCATGTGTGTGCACTTTCTCTGTATTGATCACAACATTCTGATGAATTAAAGTATCTGTACCCCTCCCCCAAAGAACTTTGTAAATGGGATGCGGTTGGAACGGTCAAATCAATTATACATAGCCTGGTAATTACAGTGAGGAATTAAAAGATGTGATGTCAGCATTTTGACGGCATTTTTTTTCTTTCTTTCACTTTCCATCCCTTCATCTAAAAAACTGTTTGCCTTTCAGCTTGTCTCTGAAAGCTTCATAGATCCCACATTTATCTTCATCACCCTAATATGATCTCGCTCTACTAGGGCTAAGTGGTCAAGTGTGTGTACATCCTGTGTGCATTTGTTTCACGTTTTGTTTTTGTTTTTTTACATCCAGCTATACTTGGGAGAGTATATGTGTGTCTTCCTTATTGGGAAACAAAGGGGTTTAAGTGAAACAAAGCTTTTAGTAAAAAATGTATTTTTACAAAATTTTGCAGGCTCAGCTCATGTTGAGCCACATCAGCTATTAATGCTTTTGTATCTACAACCTTTTGATTTGTGTCAAACTCAAGACTGACATTATAAATTGGTGCATTTGTTCAAAACAAATGCATTGTTAAGCTACCCATTTACTGCATTACATTCTAATATTTAATGTAATTAATTAATCATTGCAAATTAATGTATATGACATTTGTGCTTTTTTTTTACCTCACATACTGATTTGTCATTATTTTGTTTGGATAGGTACAGTCTATCAAAGAAGAATATTATTTATTATTTTACAAAATCACAATTTAACTTTTCTGTCTTAATTTAAACATTATGGGTAGTAACACTTCTAGATTGGGACCACTCATAAATCCATGACTAAGTTTGTGTGCAAAGTCCTTACTATGTTCTTAATGACTGTGAGCTAGTTTCAGATTTACTAAATCATTAAATCACCATTAAAACCTTTTTTTTAACCAATTATCAGATCACAAAAAAACCCAAGGCTTGGTGTGATAAAATGAGATGTCAGCCATTTAAACAATCACAAACCTACATGTGCTCCTTTCTAAGATTTGTAATCCCATTTTTTCCCCATTTTTAGTCGTGCATAGTCGGTCTGTCCATTGGTCTCCCAGTTTTGGCTGAGTATGAAATATTTTAAAACTACAGGCTGGATTATCAAGAAAGTTGGTACAGACATTTATGTGCATTCATGATAAACTGATCTTGGGATTTTAAACATCAGCATATTAGTATTATTATTGCGAGCAGGTTAGCATGCTGATATTAGTATTTAGCTCTAGCCACCACTGTGCCTAAGTACAGCCTCTAGAGCCACTAGTGTGGCTGTAGTCATGTCAAATAAACAGTGAGGCTGCTACAGCAAATGTTGAAATGGGACTTGTTTCCATGCAGTCACCAAGCATCATCTGGAGGCTCTTGTGGACACTTGTGGACGCTTATGCAATGGCTTCAACAATCAGCACCTGCCGTTGGTTTAAAACAAAGTGGAGTTTGTAGGAAAAGTTCATCTAAGGAACCTGTAATGATTGCCTTTGACTGACCCTTTAAAAAGATATGTTGGGCTTCTTTGTAACAAACTTCCTCTTGAATACTCCACATGCACAAGTAGAATGCACTCGGATACCTAGACTCACATATCTCACATTAAACATTGAACCATTTCAATGTAAATTACTGCCAATACTAATTACTGTCAATATTTCACTGAAAAAGGTCTTGAAGAGAAGAACGGGGTCCATCAACTTGTGTGTGTGTGTGTGTGTGTGTGTGTG
>NC_045739.1:15274322-15284815 GCF_008692095.1 Etheostoma spectabile | reverse complement strand
TGTGTGTGTGTGTGTGTGTGTGTGTTTGTGTCATCAGATCTCAGCCCAAACTCTTATATGTGGTGGTGGTGCTACTGTCTCTCTCTAAGTATACAAAGTAGTATGATTGATTTATTAAAGGTTTTTATCTCCTTTAAGACATGTAGGCAGGATAATAATTACATATGAGTAGAATGGGAGACTATAAAACACATGAGTTACAGCTACAACTACAGACAACTTGACAACTTAAAATACTTAAAACATGCTCAAATACTTGTTATTCAATTCCTCCTGGTCTCTCTCATTTGCTGCTGTATTCAGGTAAAACAGGTCAGTTCTTGCGGCTGATCATCTATACTAGTTTGACCCTCCTGACCCTGCAGTGCTTCATGCAGATCCCCTTCGCCTACATCCCTCCACATGGTAAAACAAGTTTGTGACACTTTGCAGACCAACATTGTTCTTGTAAAATAAAATGTCACCAGGAAAGATTGGTTGAATTGATTGTGAAAAAGGACAAAGAAATACATGTAATCTGTATCAAATCCCTTTTGTCATATGAAATGTAAAACTTTCAGGAATAAAGAAAAACAGCTTTGTTCCCAATCTGATGACCATGTGTTTTTTTTAACAGTTAGCGGCTACTGGGAAGATGTCCTCTACCATTTGGGCATTATAAGGTATGGGACCACACTTGACATTTATATTTATTAAAGGAATGTATCAGTGGTTATGCAGCTTTCTAAATATCCAAAAACCTCAAATAACATCTATGTTCCATTACTTCTAGCCATTTTCTATTGCTTTCCTATCTTTCAGACTGCCTTCTACTTCATTTTGTTTTATTAAAATCAACGTATTAAGGCTTGAAATGTGAATTACAAAACAAGTTACGCTTTTATGTTTTGTTGTCATTGTTGAATGGTTAAGCAGTACCAATAATGTAATAATGACAAATATAAACTACATGTTTACTATCTGGAGACAGTCTTAGCGATTTGATTTACATACCTTCCTGGTATGAATTGAGTTCAGTGGAGATTAAACCTGTGATGATGCTTGTGTGTTTCAGATTCAGCTCGGTTGATGCTGGGAACATTGTGCGTCTCCTGGCCCCAGATGTGGGCCTCCTTTTCTCTTCCCTCTTCATACTGAGGCTGTGCAAAAAACGACTGCGCCCTGTGCCCCAAGTCAACCTGCATGAGAACGGACTACCGCCATCTGACCCCCAGGTAAGTGCGGGAACACATCAACTATGCCTGTATCTTTACATTCCTTTACTGTAAGATACCACATTAATATCAATCTCATTGTTTCATGGGTCTGGCAGGAAGTGGAAATCTGTGAAACAGAGTCTGAGGGAGGAAGTGACACAGAGGGTTCGTCCTTTGACAGCTCAGATGAGACTACAGTGCCGGTTCAGTCGAGTCCGCCCCAGTTTGTCCAGAAGCTGATTGTGTTTGCAGCAGGACTGCGGCTGCTGATGTCAGCAATCATGAACACAGCAGGGAAAGTGGTGGTGACTTTACTGCTGGGGCTCGCAGGTACAATACAGTAGCTGGTGTGAGCATGCAGCTGTCTTATAGTAGTTTTACTGTAAAGCGTTTTATCTATTTCACTCTTTTCTCTTGGCTTCTCACATTGTGTGTGTGTGTGTGTGTGTGTGTGTCCGTGTGTGTGTGTGGTACACAGGTATTACACTGCCATCCCTCACCTCAGGTGTGTATTTCGGGGTGTTTCTCGGGCTGGTGTGGTGGTGGGTGTTTAGCCGCTCCATCAGCCTGTTGCTCTTCAGCTCCCTGTGCGTGATGATGGCCATCTTCAGCGGAGGACACCTGCTGGCTCTGTACCTCTACCAGCTGCCTCTGTCCCAGCAGCTTGTGCCACCAGAGGATGTCTACGCCAGGTACAGAAGTCATTAAAAAGTAGGATTACACTGATATATTGGACTGATCTGGTGTTTTTTTTCATTAAATATTAGGTAGCAGCAATACCATGCAGGTTTCGATCTTATCCCACACAAATAGAAATTATGGGCTCCCAGAGGACAAATATTTCAAATGTACAAGATGCATCTTCCTCAGAATCAGGTCATTGAGTTAATCATTTTTGTCTCTGCACCTGCTTTAATTTTAATACGGAATTATTACCATTAAAATTTACTTTGCATCAGTCACTTTGGCCTTTTTATGTTTGCATTTTACGTTACATAGTATCTGGTATAGAGGTGAGAAAGAGCACATATTTTTAGAAGGTAAAAAAAGATTTAGTACTTTACCTTTGTCCAGGTTTATTTATCACTTTTTCACTCTCCTTAAAGTTTGACTTTACACAAGCTCACATTTATTCTTATTCCTCTCTAACTCTCTCCTCCATCATCTCTCCCTTCATTCTTTCTTTCCATCTCCATCCTTCACTCCTCCCCTTTACCTGTCCCAGGTTGTTTGGTATGACAGGAGTGGTCAGAACCAACAGTTCAGACCCACACACTCTCGGTCTGCACCCACACGTCAGCTGGCCTGACTTCATCAACCCTTTTGTTCTACTGCTGCTCTACTACACACTGTTGGCTCTGCTGCACAAATGGGTCCATATCACAGTGGAGGTTTGTGTGAGAGAATTCGCGGGAATAATCCTGTTAGATATTGTATGCGTTTGACGTTGGAGCTACACAGGATATTTTATATAGGGTTACGCATACATGGGCTAGTCACTACTCTACTAGTGCTAATATGATATTGGCTTCTTATAGTATTACTAGTACGTATCGCTACGGCTTGTGCAATCATTACTGCTACTAGTAGCACTACTGCGGCTACAACTCCTACTGGTACCACACTGCTATTGTACCATACAACTGCAACCTCTGCTCCAACTACGGGGTTTAAAATAAGATCAAAAGGTCCAGCAGTGCCCGGCAGAACCCACATTTTTGAATTTGCTTTTTTTCTTCTAGCTAATGATGAAGAGTTGGCAATGCTAAATACTGCTACCAATGCTACGGCCACTACCACTGGCACAACTGGAAATTTTGCTAGCATTAATTCCAGTGCTAAACATGCAGGCGCATACACTTCACCCAGTATATAGACGTAGTCGTATAACCAGTATATTAACTTACGTGGCAGGCTTTGAATAGCTGTTGTGTTTCTCAGGATACTGTTGTTGATGATGATGAGGAGTGTGAGAGTCCAGTAGAAAGTCCAGAGGCTCCTCCAAGTTTCTCCAGGGTCATCTTCATCTCAGGAGATAAGCAGGAGGTAACCTACAAACATGGATATGTTTCTCCTTAATTATATTGTTGGGTCACTGGAATATTTTTCAAGTATTTTACTGTTTTGCTCATTGTTAGGTGTACTGGATAATAATATCAACTACATATCTGTACACACTCATGGTTTAACTGCTATTTACCTCTAGTCTACAAGTTAGCATTTCAATATTAGCAACAGACAATGCTTCATAACCAAACTAAGATTCTGTGAATTAGCTTCTGAGCAGCACGGATGATGACACCTATCTACCTGACGAGGTAAGTTGTATTGATAAATCTTGTTTTCAAGATGAATCATTTTTTATTTTTGACTTATAATAAGGTGAACAGTGTGAATACTCTAAATTTACAGTTTTGATGTGCTCTTCCCTTAGCCAATGATTTTAATAGCAGGGAGTTCCTGGCAAGATGTCCATAGAAATCAACTGGGATCTCTGTTAGGAGGCTCAGGGTACACAAACTGTTACCCTCCACCACAGTATGAAGGCGAAGACTCCCCATCACATGGTAATCATCACACTCAAATCTCTAAATACATGTTCTCAGCAACAACTGCTTTTTATTAATTTCTATAGAGCAACTACATGTGTGGTTGTCCTCAGTACCTCAGCAATACTTCTTGCAAATATCTTTCATTTCATCCTTAACTTCTTCCCTTCTTTGTGCTAGAGACAGAAAGTGAGGGAGAAATAGGGGGAAAGTGTGAAGATGACCTCAAGACTCTAACAGAGACTTCGCCTCCCCCCTCAGGCCCGAGTGGCCTGGTCATCTTTGGACGTCTGGTGCAAAAACACAGCTATGTCAGCGCCCTTATCATCATGATGGTAAACTATACTAACAGTGATTTTACTTTTTTGTGGCAAGTCTTTCAGCAACAATGACTAGTGCTTTCATAGAAGTCAACAGGAAAGAACAAATATCAGAAAAGGAAACATTGTTCTGGTGTAGGTATAGCATATATGTCAGCGCAGTACTGTAGATAAGATAATATCTATCTGTGTGTGTGTGTGTGTGTGTGTGTGTGGTGCTCCCAGCTAAACTGTTAACTAACCAGAGAGACTGGTACAGATAAGTAGAACATACTATAAAAATGTAAACCTAAAATTAAAAAATCTCCCCCAAATTGAAACATTCATTAATTTATGTAACTGTCTTTTCATTATTGGGCAGTCTGTCAATTATTTTTTATTATTGTGAAAGGAAATTTTTTCAGAGCCAAAGGTGATGTCTTCAAATTGCTTAATCATTATTCAATGTACAATATTCTAGGCCTACAGAAGCCAGAGAATGTTGTTGACTTAATGATCATCATAATAGTTGATATTTGTTTTCTATAACTGACTAACTTTTGGGTGAGTAACGTTAAAGGATTAGCAAACGTTACCTAAGCTTTGGTTAACTTGTCAGCAGGATAATTACAGCCACAGCACACTCTGGGAGCATCATCAGAGTTAGCTAATTGAGTGGATTTAAAACAATGTAATTTTTACTTTTTTTACATATTGTTTGCTAGTTTAGCTAACCAGCGGACAAAATATAAACAAAAATCCAACAAATAGCTGGAAAAAAGCGCAGACGTCGGCCTCAACGTTAAAATATTGTGTTTAGTAAGAACAATCGTTAAGTTAGCTAATGTTAGCTTACCTATTAACTTTGAACGGCCGAAAATGCAATAACAGTGCAAAAAAGAAGACTTAAATAGCTGTTTGGCTGCAACAATGTCACCACACCTAAACTATGTGATATTAGGTGTGGAGTATCACCTACAACAACTGGCTGACTTTCGCCCTGCTGGTGTGGTCCTGTGTAATTTGGATGATGCGAGACCGGCGCCGCTACGCCATGATGTCCGCACCGTTCCTGGCTGTCTACGGCACCGTCCTGGTGGTGCTGGGCTTCCTGAGCGGGCTGCGTCTGAGCCGGGCTGAGCTGTACCCTGGTCTCCCCCCGGCTGTCATAATGGACTTCGACCTGAACGGTTATCACCCTGCGCCCTGTGTTCACCTGGGAACAAAGGTGAGGCGGCGAAAGAGGACATGAAAATGATTTTTGTTGACATTCATTCTAAACGGTACATGAGGTCAACGAAAGGTTAGAAAGAGAAAGCATGGGTAGGGAAAAGACAACTGTTGTCTCACTCAATACTACACCTATTTATTAAAGGGTCTTTATGCTCGTTCCACAGATAAAGTACATGTTAAAAGCGCCTAAAGAAAATACGTTATCACATTAAATAAACAGTTGTTTTTTTTAAGTATACAAATAGTTTTACTTTTAGTAGTAGTAGTGCTTTGATTTGATCAAAAGTTGCATCTTTCTGGCAGCATGAGCATGTATACTAGCCACTGTCATCAGAATATGATTTTAATTTCTATATTGTTAAATTTAGATTGGTGCATGGAAAACCACAAATATTGGACAAATGAAAAAAACAGCAAGAGTACATAAACACAAACATACCCCATGTGGAATAAACCAGGATTGTTCAAATTAGGTCAGATTGTGATTGTGTACATGTAGGATCCCATTGTTTAAAGTAAGAAGATGATAAGAATAACAAAATGGGCTTTCAGGGTCTTAAAAGCAGATGGGACAGGTAGTGCTTAGTATTTACAGAAATTGACCAATTCTTAACATGACTGCCAATAAAACACTTTCAGATGAATTAATTAACTTTAAACCTTACTCCTTATCAAAGATGACTTTTTCAACCTCACCCACAGATCAGAGTCTGGTAACTTACACACATATTAATTGTAACCTAACTATGTTTACTATAGCAGATTTTAAAAATGTGTGTACATTTTATGCTTTGTACTCATAATACACTGTGTGTGCAGGTCTTCTACAGCTTCAGCTTTTGGTTGATGTTTCGCCAGCAGCTAAAGGAGAGAGAGGAGGAGCAGAGCTTAAAGGAGGAATCTCTCGATGAAGTCAAAGTTGTGCCACGTAATAATTCTTTTCAAATTGCTTTTACAAAGATAACAGCTACTGTATTAGAGAATAACATTTAGTTTAAAGTAAAATAAATTCCCTTCTCTTCTTCTCATCCTATTCTACTTTTGTCTTCATCAATAAATTCCTCCCTGTCTCTTCTCGGCCTTCTCCTCCTCGTTCTTCTCTTCTTGGTTTCCTTCATTTTAGCGGAGGAAAGTCCACCATCACCTCTGGCAGCGATGCTCATATCAGGAGTGAAAGGGTTGCTGGTGAAATACTGGATCCTCTTCTGCTGCTCCATGTTCTTTGTGATTAGCTTCTCTGGAAAGGTATCTATTAATAAAACAAAGAATATATGTATATGACATGTCTAATACACTTTTCCAAACACTTCAGCTCTGGCCTCTGAGGGCTTGATATGAAGTCAAGAAATTACTGTGAATGTCACTGCAATAGTAATGGCATTATAAACTGCATGCATCAATTATCCTGCTAAGGGCATCAAGATAAACATGTAGTTATTTGTTTTGATAATCTTTCCCCATTGTTGCCACCATTTTAAATCTCTGCTGTGGAAAACAACATTTCCCACAGTGTATGTAATGTAAATGTATTGTAATGTAAAGTTCCTGTAATGCAATCAGTCACCATTCCACTTCATTCAATGTGCATTTGCTCTGTCAAACACCTGCTAGAGAAAAACTCTCTATAATCTTCTGTACATTATGTACATAATTAATGTACATAATGTACATTTTGGAACCACTAATATAAAGTTAATTACAAAAATTTGTGCATTTACAAAAAATAATTATATCTGTATGCATTCTCTCAGGACTTTTTGGGTCCAGAGGTCTACGTTACATTTAGTAGATTTCAAGCAAATAACTGCCCGTCCTATTTGTTTTGATTCAAATTAACCTAATTGTGTTCCACTTGCTCAGGTGGTTGTCTACAAGATCCTTTACATTGTCCTCTTCCTCTTCTGTGTTGTCCTCTACCAGGTAAGTGATATTAGTGATCTGGCTGGTAAACAAGCAAACATTTAGTTTGTCTGTCTTTTGAAATAATGTTACGGGATATAGGATTTAGTCATCCAGCTTCGTCAGTGGAGCTGTTTCTATAGAGAACACGCTGCGTCTTGTATACTAAGTACTCTACATGTATGGTACACCTCGGTGTGAAAATGGACTATTATGTATACATGATTTATTCTCTGAATAGATGAAAAGTGGACATTTGCTATTGAGATTGCAGGGCTCATTAAGTAGAGAGGAAACCTGGTTTTAAAGTTCAGACGTTATTGCATCAAATACAAAGCCACTATAGCTTCAGGTTCATCTTACACTGAAATGGGTTAAACCTAAATTATCATCAGTGAATCATTGGGCTGTTGTTTGTGCATAAAAGCGCTTGGCTCTCATATAAACTCTGTCCCTCGCCGATACTATTTTACAGTTGAAAGTATTGATTATGACTCATAGACACATACACAGTCTTTTTTTTGCTGCTGTTTTCGAGTTTTTCTCCCCCAGCTTATGTTTCTGCTGAGCTTTTAGAAACACTGTAGGCACTAACAGGAAGGCCTAATGGCTGTGGAGGACCATTTGTCTGTTTGGAGAACATCAGCCACACCCCAGTGTTTTTACAACTCGAGTGTGATGGAAGAAATATGGGCAACACTGTTTTTATTAATGGTGTTTAGATATAACTTGTTGGGAAGATACAGAACATTCAGGACAAAACTGTGTTTTTAAGTGTTTTTTTCTTATTACTGGCACAAGGGGAATTATAAAACAATTGAGTGTAACAGTAGAATAAGCTTGAAAATAAGATCTGTAGTTACAGAGAAAAGGTACTGCATTGTTCTATCTGGTTTCTCTCCCCTCAGATTCGTTATGACGTGTGGCGTCGGGTCCTGAAGACATTCTGGGCGGTGGTGGTTGGTTACTCCATGGTGGTGTTGATAGCCATCTACATGTACCAGTTCAAAAGTGTGTCTGGGCTGTTTAGACAGATCATGGGCATGTCGGAGGAAGGGTGAGTTTCCGTGCGTGTGCAAGTTTGGAAGTCTTTTGGGGAATTAAGCAAGAAACCTCCTTGTGTTTAATGTTGAATTTTGTCAGACAGCAGCATTGACCCTTCTAGTAAGTTATCTTATCATGACACCTGTCTTACTTTTCAGTCTTCGTGACCTGGGTTTGGAACGGTACGACACAGTGGAGCTCTTTGCACGGATCCTGCTTCCTGCTATGTTCCTATTGGCTTGTATCCTCCAGCTGCACTACTTCAACTCAGACTTTCTGACTCTCACTGACCTTGACAACGTTCCTGTCAGACAGGCTTCCAGGTGAGATGGCAAGAATATGCGCAGGCAGGAAAAGATTGTCTTACTGAGTGTCAAGTGACAGTATCTTATCATTTTGTGATGCTGAAACTGTGATCCATGCATTTGTGTCTTTCCAACTTGATTACTGCATTGTCCTTTTTCTGATCTTCCAAATTGTACCACTAGAGGCCTTCAACTTGCTTAGAACACTGCAGCCAGTGTGATATGATCAGATATGATCAAAAAACACCCCTTCTGGCCTGTGCAAGCTGGAGCTAACTTTAAGGTTCTTCTTTTGACATATAAGGCCCTGCATAGAGTCACACCACCTTATTTATCTGAGTTTACACTGGCACACACTCTCCACTCGCTTGATACTGGTCTCCTGGTCATTCCCCTAGCAAACAAAAAAAATAAGTTGACTACAGAGAATTCTTCTACCGTGCCCCTCATCTTTGAAATGGCCTCCTTCTACATGTTAAAGAAGCTTGGTTGACATTTTTATATCTAGTTTGAAAACCCCCCCTCTACTCATTATACTATAATGAACTATAACACACCATCCTTTCTGCATCCTTCACAAACAAACCTTTTTCAATTATTCTCTTTTTGTTGCTGGTTTTGTATTGTTTATTATTAAAGCTTTAATGCTGTTCAATTGCTGTGCACTGAGAACATGTTTAATGGTGATTTTACACATAAAATGTAATTTAATAATTGTTGATATTGCTAAATATATCTAGCAAGTACAAATAATACACATATATATATATATATATATATAACATATAACTTATATTACAGTAAAAGTGTCCACAAAATACTACTCTGAGTTAATTACATCTGGCCATTATAAAACGTCTAACGTGGCAAAATGTGTATGTATATGAAGGCACTTTTACTGATCTTATATTATATGCAAAACCGTACAAGACAAGTGAAGAAATTAATTACAGTGCCTGCTTCATAAAAACCAGTACCATTTTGCAATTCTTTCTTGGATTATAAAACAAGCACTTACTGTTATGTGTGTATGTACGTTATATGAGTTGTGGTCGACTGCTGCCAAACATGTTGAGTATCTCCATTTGTCTTATTTGTCTATTCCATCCTTTTTCCAGAGAAGAAGAGCTCAGGACTTCAGTCAATGTGATATCTGAGATGTAAGAGCTGCATTTAGTCCTCCAATTTTGTTTTGTTGTACTCACATTTTAGATCGCAGTTAACTCCATCTCACGCGATTGATTTAGTGCCTTTAGATAAAATCACTGTTTTATCAGTGAGCTTGCCACATTTAGTGTAAATGTATTGCATTGTCTAGGCAGAATAATAAGTCCTGCTTAGGTTGTGTTAAAATAATTAAACATTGAGGTAATTAGTGATGTGACGGTATTGTAATGTTAACACAACTCTCTTTTTACTTTAATTCCCAGCATTAAAGAAAACATTGCAAAGTTCCAGAAAAGGTATGGGTGTTGTTGATTCTTGATTCTTGTTGTTTAGTCTAATGGATCAGCAATTGTGTCTACATTACATACTACATTACATTTCCTGTGACAACCAATACTCAGTCTTTGTAAGTAGTAGGATGCAGTAATTGTGTAAATATTTAAAATGCTCATATAATGCTCATTTTCAGGTTCATAATTATATTTAGAGGTTATATAAAAATAGGTTTACATGGTTTAATTTTCAAAAAACACCATATTTTTGTTGCACTGAACATTGCTGCAGCTCCTGTGTGTGAGGAGCTCTCTGTTTTAGCTACAGAATGAGGCATCTCACTTCTGTTTCATCTTTGTTGGGAGTCGCACATGCACAGTAGCTAGGTCAGCACTACAAGCCTGTCAGAAGCGAGAGGGCGTTCCACACTAGTAGCTAGGCGAGCATTATAACATCTGTTAAAAAGTGATGCCGTGACGTTTGTCACGGTTGTAAAAGCTGGACTACAATAGAGCTGTTTGGAGCAGT
>NC_045739.1:15266408-15274312 GCF_008692095.1 Etheostoma spectabile | reverse complement strand
TGTTTTCTGTTGGAGATGGTAAGTCCCTTTGGGGTGAACTTTGGGATTTTTCACTTTGTATACCTATTACATCAAAAAGACATTTATGTATATATTACAATAAAGGAAAGGGAAAAAGCCAAAAAGCTTAATATGAGCACTTGAGAACTTTTGAGATATTTTCTGTTGTCCTCCAGGCTTGTGAAGGAGCAAATGGGAAATGGGAAAAGTCAGGAGACACTGGACAGCATCGGACTACAAACATCCTCAGAGAAAGGACCTGTGGAGCAGGAGGAGACAACAGAGGAGGGTAACTATAACTCAAGACAAAAATATGGCTCTTCTTTTGTGTTGGTCAATTAGGAATGGGACAAATTATTGATCTGGTATTATATAACAATGGGCTCTCTTACAACAATATGTATTGTATTGTATATATTGTATATTTCGTATATACACTGTTGGGTTTTGTCTTCAGTTATACAGAAATCACATTGTATCATACACGATTGTCTTGCTGTCTGAGCCGTATGAGAGATGATGTTCAAATTATGTCTGATGTCCTTCTCCACCTTTGCTTCCCTCTCTTTCTCCCAGAAACTGTCCCCAGCAGTCGTGAGGACAAGTGGATTGTGATTGTGGACCGGGCAAGCCTACTGCTCATTCAGGCTCTTTTAGGACTCCACAGGCTCCAGGAGCAGAGCTGGAGGCTGCTGGAGCTCCACAGCCTCAAAATCGTGTCCACTGGCATCATCTGGGTGTCACTGCAAGAGGTGGGATGTTTGATCCGTGCATGTGTGCGTGCATGTACACATTGTCAAAAAACAATCCCCTAATATTGGCTTACTCAGTGCTGGTTTGATAGTTATATAATTATGGTATTTCTCTTAATCTACACCTTTCCTTCATGCAAGAAGTTGAGGTAAAATCAATCAATGAAAGACAGACTTTTTAGCCTAAAGTAGCTCTCTTAACATATTCTTTGGAAGGATTAACTGTAACCAGAAGTTATTTTGCTCAGGTCAAATATGGTTTTCTGTGCTTACTCGAAAAAAGTAAAACAATGTGATTTTTCACAGGTTTCTTTAATGAACTTGCTCTTCCTGGTTCTGTGGGTGTTTGCACTCCCGTTCCCACGGTTACGACCTGCGGCATCCAGCATCTCTGCTGTGTGGGCCTGTGTCATGGTGGTGTGCAAGATGTTTTACCAACTCAAAGTCATCAAACCCCTCGATTACTCCTCCAACTGCACAGCTGTGAGTATCCATAACTGTGTGTGTTTGCAACAGTTACTGAATGCTCTGACAGCTGCACAGTTTGATCACCTGCGTGTGGGCTTTAACATTGTTTGTATCTTAGTTCCTGGTGCCGTCCAACAGCTCGGGCCTGGATGATGGAGCAGAGCTAAGGGGGAACATGGTGGAGCTGCTCAGGAGGTCAATTCTCTACATTGAGCCTGTGGACCCTGTCTACTGGTGTGGAGCGCTACGTAAATGCGAGGGCAGGATCCTTCCCTGCCTCAGGGTACGGTAACACACCTGCCAGAGTCTTAAAACTTTCTATCTTTGACATTTCTTTTAAATCACAACCATCATACAAACCTGCTTTTGCATGGGGCGACCTCTAGCCCACCCAGTAGAGTGTGCGCCCCATGTCATCCACTCTCTCCCCCACCTTTCCTGTCTATCCATTGTCACTGTCAAATAAAGTATTTTTTTAAGTTGCTGACAATCATCCCACAGTTTCCCTTTTGTATTGTGTCCCAAATCAGCTTTTCTCTAAAAAGCGTGTTCTGTGTTGTAGAACCATCTGATGGTGCTCGGGCTGCTGGTGTTCGAGGCGACTGTCCATCGGCACCAGCTGTACTTCCGTCTCCATAACGATTTGCATGCCCCACCCTTCAGCATCATCTTCCATGGCATCACAAGGCAGCACCTGGATTACGGCGTCCTGCCCTGCATCAAATACTTTGTCAACTTCTGCTTCTACAAATTTGGACTGGAGGTACTTTTAAAGGGCTGAGGTGTGTGTCTCTGTGTGTATCTGAACTGTTTACTGAACCTGACGTTGACATTTTCTCAACACTTCTTCTTAGATCAGTTTAATTGTGGCGGTCAACGTGATTGGTCAAAGGATGGATTTCTATGCCCTGCTCCATTCTTGCGCCTTATTGGCTGTTCTGTCACGGCGACGCAGGAAGGCCATTGGGGAGGTGTGGCCTAAATACTGCTGCTTTACTGCCGGGCTCATGGTGCTGCAGTACCTTCTTTGCATTGGCATCCCTCCCGCTGTCTGTGTTGGTATGCGCTTTTTGAATTTTATTTCTGTAGAAATAAACTATTGATATTAATACATATAATGTATTTGTATAATAGATATGTATAATGTATCTAGTTCTTAAAAATGTTAGTGACACCGAAAGTGTAACTCAAAAAGAAAATTTATTTAAAAAAAAGATTCTTTAGTACCATCCACACTGATTGAGAAACAAGAGGTCAATAAAAAAACTATTCATAGCATCACAGCAAAGAACACATAGCATGAACAAAATATCTCATTGATTCATCTCTCAATTATTGTTTTGATTAACTGATCAATGGCTTAGTCAGTAAAATAATATCTTTTTTTTTATCCGACCAACAGTCCAAAAACCAAAATATATTAATTTTTATAATGATAGAAAACATAAAAGTAATTTCATAGAAAATATTGAAAGATCTCATAATTAGGAATCCATGTTAAAATCTTCAAATTGATTGTTTTATTCAATCATCAGTCCAAACCCCAAAAATATTCAGTTTACAGTAATACCATACTATATAGGACTAAGAAAAGCATCAAACTCTCAAATTTGAGAAGTTGGAACATGCAAATGTTTGGTGCTTTTGTTCAGGAAGTACTGAAACAATCAATCAATTATCATATTACTAAATATTTGCTGAATAGTTAACAGAAATGTTAAGATGACTAAATGTCACTGCTTGCAAAAGTCCTGCATTCAAGTCTCATTGTATACTATTCCACTTTACTCAATTTTCTCATCAGATTACCCCTGGAGAACTGCAGTTCAACCCTTGACCTCTAATGTTATTAAGTGGTTTTACCTGCCTGACTTCGCCATGAGACCCAATCCTTCATTCATATTCTGTGAGTTTAGCTCTAGTATCTTTATTTTCTCTCCTGACTTTCAACCTTTTCCTCCTCTGTATTTCCTCATGTCAAGTTTTGAGTCCCTCCTCTCTTGCCTGTATTCTGCAGACGACCACCTCCTGTTGCTCTGCTCGTCTCTGCAGTGGTTGGTGTTTGAGGAGGAGAACCGAGCGACGGTGCGACTGCTGGCTGGGGACAACGTTGAGATCAGCCGTAGTCTGGATCCTTGTTCCTTCAACCAGGTCATACCTGTCGATAACTTCCTTCACTGCAGGTCAGAAGCACATCTTTTGTGTATTTTGTTTTTTCTAGGGCTGTCATTTAATCAAAATATTTCATTGCGATTAATTACATGACTGTGCATAGTCCAAATTGATTGCACATTTTTTAATAGGTTACGACTTTAACATTTAAATGAAAGTATTTTACTACTTTAAAGTCTCTATTCACAGCACTTCACACTCACACTCGCTTTCAAAGCTAGTTCACCTGTTACTATTATAATTTCCTTCTTACAAAACAGCCAGGAGCTGAGTTTTTATTAAAACAAAATTAAGACTGGTGTGTTAATTGCATGCCAAATTAATCAGAGCACACAAGGCCAAATGTCCGGTTGCTGACAAGCTTTTAAAAGGCTATTTGTTTTGTTTTATTTCAGACCCCTCCCCCATAGTGGAACATACCATCTTTACCTATCAAACTCTTATCTTTCTCTTTTTCTCTGTGAAATGAAGCTACATTCAATTTGGTCAGAAATGTCTATAAATGAGCTGCGGACATCAGTTTCAGAATAATCAAGTCTGCATGTGCTACACAAGTTGTTGCATAAAAAATCCCCAGAATTCAGAAAATGAAGTTTCTGATGCTCAAATTTTTGTGGGAGAGTTATGTGCCGCACCCCCCCCCCTAAAACCTACACCCTTGCCTCCATCTAACTTCACATTAAACAATTAGGGCAAAACAGCATCATTGCTCTGTTTTAACTGAATATTCACTGTCTAGTATTATGGTGGTGGACTGGTAGCTGGAGAGGTCCCAGTTCAAGCGCTCGGGGCGCCTTTCCATGGGCAGCCCCCTCACTCTGACATCTCTCCATTAGTGCATGTGTAGGTCCTGAGCATGTGTGTGTAATTCAGGCCTGTGTGTAATGTGTGTAATAACAACAGAGTGAAAAGTGTAGTTTCCCCTTGTGGGATTAATAAAGTATAATAAAAAAATAAAAATAGCTCAGCTAAAAACACCGGAACTGCAGCACGTTACCGTGTCGTTCAATACCAAATCCTGTTTGTAACCGGTAGGCCGGGCCTGTAGGCTGACTTTACCAGATAGTACGCAACTATCCTGTTATTTTAACAGGCATGTAAACTTGTAAAAGTATTTTTTTTAACCAGTAGAGTCTTGGTTCCATTTCTATTACATCTCAGACTTGTCTTGGTCTAAATGTCGATTCAAATGTTTCTCATCTTTCTATATCATCAAACAAACAATTAATTTTCATTGATGTTTGATTTATTTTCTCCTCTCCCTGAACTTGACTCACCCTCAAATATTACATTTATAGACCTGAGGTAAGAACAGGAAATAGCCCAAACTCCCATAATCCAGCACTTAGTTAATCTCTTCAAACATCTCTTCCTGCTCTGTAAATTATACTGCAGGTGGAGAATATTGTGAGTCCATCTTGCTGGTTTGTGGTCGCTTAAGGAGCATTAAGGGGTTGAGTAAGATCGTTCAGTTATGTGTGTGTTCAAACTCATAAAAGCTGTTCTGGTAAACTAAAACTGCTGAATAAGCACTCATGGACGTCTCCCATTTTGTTTATAGGCTTCATTTCACTTTCTGCTACTAGCCTTCAACAGATTCACAGACAATGCAAAGAAACTGTGTTGTTTCATTGGCTGAGGAAGTTTGTGTTTGAGTCAAACTTGAGTTGTCCTTTTAAATAGTCAATGAAGAATCTATAGATTAATTGACAACAAAAATAAGCGTGAGATGTTATCATAACCTGCAACAAACATTTATTAAAACAAGTGTTGGAAATATTTGAATGCTTTCTTGCCGAGAGTTTGATGCGAACATTGATACCACTCTTGTCTCTGTATACTAAATGTGAAGCTACAACCAGGAGACGGTTAGCTTAGCTTAACTTAGCATAAAGACTGAAAACCGAGAGAAACAGCTAGCCTCCGCAAGAAAGCAATTTTATACAATATTTAAGGGTTTTTTAGTACCTTTTTAGAGGTATTGGGTTACTGTCATGTATTTTTCACAGTTATCCAAGAAAAAACTCCCTCTCTGTCTGGTCCTCAGGTGCTACCTCGACATGGTGAAGGTGTTTGTTTTCAGCTATTTCTTCTGGCTTGTGCTGTGCCTCATCTTCATCACCGGCACCACACGGATCAACATCTTCTGTCTGGGCTACCTGGTGGCCTGTTTCTACTTCATGTTGTTTGGAGGCAGTGTGTTGATGCAGCCTGTCAGATACATCCTGCGACTGTGGGACTGGCTCATCGGTTATACTTGCTTTGTGATCGCCATGAAGAACCTGCTGTCTGTGAGTTACCGCACTGCAAGCAAGTGCTTTAGTTAAGACACACATCACTGAATTTGTTAGCTTTTTAGCAAACTCTATCCTGTCAATTATAGCTCCTTTTTGCTATGCCTGTTTTTTTGTGACCAGCTGGGTTCTTGTGCCTACCTGGACAGCCTGTTGAAGAACAGCTGCTGGTTAATTCAGGCTTTCAGCATGTTCTGCACCATCAAAGGCTACGACGTCCGTAAGTGTCTGTAACAGATGATGATAAAGGATATCTTAAATCTTAGTACATTCTTGTGTTTGTAAAGTATACAGGTCATGAACAACCACATTTGCCTGCTGGGGATCAATAAAGGTGTATCTTATCTTTTCTTCTCGCATTTGGTTGATTAAAATTAAATATAAACTTGAGAGCATGTCACAAAAGTCAGCGTTATAGTCTGTAGAGGTTAAAGGAAACAGGGAACTTTATTGAGCACCTTTATCCCTTAATAATTTTGTTAAAATATTTCTTTTGCTGCCCTGGTAGAGCATGCAGTCCATGTACAAAGGCTCAGTCCTTACCGCAGTGGGCACGAGTTCAATTCTGACCTGTGGTTCTGACCCCCCCAATTTCCCTTCTTAATCTGTCCTGTTAAATAAAGGAAATGAAAGTTAAAAAAAACATAATAAAATATGTATATATTTAAATCATGTAGCTGCTCCTGATGATGAGTGCGAGCTGCCAGAGGGTGAGGCGGGCATCGTCTGGGATGCGATCTGTTTCACCGTCCTCCTGGCACAGAGGAGGGTCTTCCTCAGCTACTACTTCCTCTACGTGGTGTCTGACCTTAAGTCTTCTAAGATATTGGCCTCCAGGTCTGTACTTCACACAAACCTCCTGTTTAGGTCCCCAACATACTTACACTACGTACACAAAGCAGGAGCAAGTGAACTTTGCAATTAGGGTGAGGGGGCACTCACTCACAGATGTTGAGTGGACTTTGCGCTCTATTTTATGGGTAATTATTGATCATTTCAATAATTTCAAAGATGTTTCCTGTTAAGAAGAATTTTGTTTTAATTGTAAAAAAAAACGCAAGTAAATATTCAGTCTTTATGAATAAAACTTTATTCTGCACACATTGTGGCATGTTCAGCTGACCTGCTCTGAACTCACTTAAAGACACTCAATTTTATGCTTGTAATTAGTTGGAAATAAATAATTGAAAATGTTGCATTTAAGTACTGCCTCTGTTTTGTCTATCATTAGTACCATTTAGGAAACATATGGAAAATTAGGAAACTATATTGAAAAATGAAACCTGTAAAATAATTGTAATATTTCTGCAGAGTGACTCTAGCTGACACCAGAACATGATTTTGCTTTTTGATCAAGTGTCGTATTTAGCGAGGAAGGAAGCTTACTCTCTAATGGAGTCTCAGTTTTTTTTGCCTGATGTTGCATTACGATCAATTTTGTTGTAGTTGTCACAATAATTATAATAGAAGATCATCTAAACAAAGTTGTAAAAATAACCACATATAGCGGTGATGAAATGACAACATGGTGCCCACAACAGTTTAAGTCGTGCTCTTTTCCTCTACCTCTCTCTACCTCCCAGGGGCGCTGAGCTGTTTGAGGCCAGAGTGAAGAAGCAGGTAGCAGCCAGACTGGAGATGGAGAAGAAATCTGTGGAGACTCTGAAGAAACAGTAAGACATGTTAACAGTGTAGAGTCAACATACAGTACATTTATAACATTTCAACTCAGCTGACTGCGAATGTATGAATACATTGACACAGTTTTAATGACGACACCACAGAATTTTCCCTCTCAATCTCCTATTTTATCCTCTCTGGTAAAAAAGTAAACAGTGAGCAACTACCTTGCCTTTCCATCCTCTTCCTGTAGAATGGAGAAGATCAAATCTAAACAGAAGAGTGGGCCTGCAGCAGCAGACAAACCAGCACTTTCTGCTGATCCAGAGCAAGCGACATTGGGTAACACAGGTGACTCTATTTTGTGTTTCTACTGTTAATAAACCAGCAAAGTATGAGCACACGTTTACAATTTTATAGACACCATCCATGAAAAATACAAAGTCTGCTTTATTTCCCAAAATAGATAAACAGATTACAAAAACAAAAATGCATTTTAAAGGAAGATGCCAACTTATTGGGACTTTAGCTTATTCACCATTACCCCCAGAGTTAGACAAGTCCATACACACCCTTCTCATCTTTGTGCGTGCTGTAA
>NC_045739.1:15266047-15266398 GCF_008692095.1 Etheostoma spectabile | reverse complement strand
CACCCCCAGCATTAGCTTAGCCTAGCAAGATACCGGCTTCAACTAGCCTACTGCTCCCATCTTCTAAACACATACTAACTGGGAACTATATTTTCAGAAAGGGGAAGCAGGGGAAGCACCGCTACTTGGGGCGAGTGATTACAAAGACAGTTAAAGAAATAGTGATTAACGCAACACTGAAAAGCACAGTTACGTCCGTCAACAAAACTAAAGTGAATTGCTAATTAGTAGCAAACAACACTTCTGATCACGGTCTGACTTTGAGTAATTGTCAGAGGAGTTTAACTTTGTATCAAACCAAGATCTAGAAAATATATTTTTGAGCCAGAATACACAGACAAGGAGTTACAA
>NC_045739.1:15264161-15266037 GCF_008692095.1 Etheostoma spectabile | reverse complement strand
CTGATAGACAAAATGCCGAACAGACTGAGGTCGAGGGGAGAATCAGAACTAAGCTAATGCTGGGGTGTCAGACAGAGTTACAGCAAGCACGAAGATGTGAAGGGCATTTATGGACTTGTCTAACTCTGGGGGTAACGGTGAATAAGCTAAAATCCCAATAAGTCGGTGTGTTCCTTTAATGTAACAGGGAGCAATCTAATTAACAAATTTAGATCGCTTATTAAAGCTCTAATCCAGGGCTCTTCAACATTTTTTAAGCCAAGGCCCCCTTATCTGAGAGAGATGGAGCAGGGACCTCATACGACATATATTGTATAAAATTAAGTTGCATATTAAACTGGGCCTGCAATAATGTGTAGGGCAGCTTAAAACCTTTATACACACCTACATACCTTTTTGGGCCATAGAGTACTAAGCTATAACAATATTAATTGTTGACATGCTTTTATAAATCTTTTTATGTTAAACATACATGTGACAGTGAAACCTTAAAATTATCTTACTGACTACATTACCAATAGGTCAGTACACCTATCATAAATGTCTTTTTTTTCCTCAAATGGCTGAATTATATTTGCTAAAAGGATTCATGTTAAGACAGTTTAATTATTGAAAAAAAGATTTTCAATAATTTGGCGGCCACCCTGCAGTAACTCTGTGGACCCCCTAGGGATCCTGGGCCCCCTGTTGAAGAGCTCTTCTCTAATCCTTATAAGTTTGAGATAATTTAGACTCATAGTTTGTTTTTATGATGAAAAATAATTTTGTGTAAAAAGGATGTTTTATGATGCACTTTTCACTGAGATCTATTTGTGTAAAAGTGTTTACTTTATAAAACTCTTCAATCTTTATCATTAAAAGGGAGACCATCAGCAAAAGTCTGCAAGGTCTAAACTGCTTGATCTGTGTTTTCCAGGTGATGATGAGAAAGCAAAGAGAGATGCTGGAAAATGGTGGAAGCCTTGGGTGTCTCAGCCAGGAGGTGAGCAGCAACCTCACACAACCAAAATACTGCTCAGTGCTTTCAGAGTGAATGAAGAATGCTCTGCTATTTCCTAACGTCCAATCTCCTTGAATCTTGTCAGAGAGACGTTTTGTAACCCAGGTTACGTAAGAAAACAATACAAAAACAGCCACTGAGCTTTACTGGAGCAGCTTCGGATCAGATGGCTTGCTCAAAAGCCAAACAGTATGCATAGTGATTAATTTATGACACTGCTCTGTTTTACGCAGTGGAAAACAACTGTGGCTACCACCTGTTTGAGAGTGACACCGAGGAGGAAGAGGAGGAAGTTACAGAGAAGAAAGAGGAGGAGCCACCACCGAAGAAGAAATCTGCTTTCCAGGTGAGAGCCAGGAAAACCCCTGAAACTCAAAAACTAATGACAAATGAAAAGGATACATGTCATGTTTTCCATATGATCAAAGATCATACTTTAAAGGTCCCATGACATGGTGATATTTGGATGCTTTTATATAGACCTTAAAGATCCCCTAATACCTTATCTGAAGTCTCTTTCAGCCTTGGTGCAGAATTACAGCCATTAAAGCCAGTCCCACAATGAGCTTTTTCTTAGTATGTGCCATTTTTGAGTCTGTAGCTTTTGAGGGGGAGAGAGGGGGGTCTGTGGGCGTGGCCTTGACCAACTGTCGCTCTGCCTGTTTGAAAGCCTTGATGTCTCTCTCTTATGGGTGGACCAAATTCTCTGGGCGGGTAAAAACAGAGAAAGGGGAGGTAACCTTGCCCCTTATGACCTCATGAAGGGGCAAGATTCCAAATCGGATCTGAGCTTTCATTTTCTCAAAAGCAGAGCAGGATACCCAGGGCTCAGTTTACACCTATCACCAATTCTAGCCACTGGGGGACCATAGGCAG
>NC_045739.1:15234718-15264151 GCF_008692095.1 Etheostoma spectabile | reverse complement strand
TGCATATTAATGTTAAAAAAAACTCAAAAGTAAAATTTTCATACCATGGGGCCTTTAAAACCGATTTATTGCTATGTTGTAACATCATCAGTTGAGTGGTGTGTCTGTGTCTTTGATATCCAGTTGGCCTACAACGCCTGGATCACCAGCTCCAAGTCGGCACTGAAGGACTTGAAGAAGGAGAAGAAAAAAATAAAGAAAGAGGAGAAGAAGAGAGAAAAGAAAGAGCTGCAGAGACAGCAGAGTGAGAGAGGGACATGTGGTGTTTATGTAACAGCCTATAATCCTCCTCTGTAGTCCGTCTTGATTTAAGTCAGTCTTTGAATTCAAATGTCAGATTGGCACCTATGAACCACAGCATGTTTTGTGTAGTTGTAAATTCTATGAAGTGATTTGATGATGATTTAAACATTTAGAGACAATTCTGAGACTGAAGGGGCACAGGTTTGATAAAGGTCATTACAATCCAGGTTTCTTGTGTCAAGGAGGACATTATGGCACCTGAGGAAAGGTCATCAGGGTTTCCACAGGGTCATAAAAGGTCTATAATTAAAACATCAAAAATCAAAATTTTAGGCCTTAAAAAGTCTTGAATTTGCATAATTGTGTTCTAGGTCTTAAATATTTTTTAAATGTTAAAGTCTTAATTTTCCTACATCCATGCAACACCTCATAATGCTCTTTTTTTATTCTGTGGTGTTGTAGTTCTTTCTTTTGCTAGTCCAAATATAATTTTTGCTGTATTACAACTACAAAAGAGCCCAACATGCAACTTATATTGCAGCCAATCAGCTTTTGTGTTATTGGCACACGTCTTATTTCGAATTGTACCACAGACATAAAATGGATTTTATTCCTCAGCTTTGGGAACGTGCTGTAAGTTGAGCTGTACTTGGCTTGAAAAGACTGAATTTAGGGCTTAGTTGATGTTGTGATAAAGGTCTTAAATTTAATTTATTATGGTCTTAAAAAGTCTTGACTCTGTAAAACCTGCAGAAACCCTGGTTGAGGTCTGGCCAGACATCCTGTTGCATTTTGACAGATGGACCTACTGCCGAAATGATTTAACAATAAAATCTTTCTTCCAGGCATTGATAGAACGGACTCTAGTGAGGATGAACTGGATGAAAGCACTGTGGAGGCAGAGGGAGAGGAGGAAAAAGGTAAACAAACTTGAGTCACTGCTTTCCACTCACAATAAACAACTGGCTTCTACCACAAGTAAACTTCTGTGTGAAAGTAATATTATTATTGAATGACTTTCAGGGCCCTATTTTATTGATCTAAGCGCATGTTGTGAAGCGCCTTTTATTTTTATTTGTAATCTTTTGCATGTTTGTGTGCTGCTGCGCGTCCCTGTGTGTGTGTGTAACAAGCATAGTGTGTACGCGCTATGCATGAGCCTAGGTGCATTTTACTAATGTGCTGTAAATAACAATAAAATGCTGTGTTATTGACTTTAAGACCAGGTTTTCTGCCTCGAGATAGCAAGGCGCCAAGAACGCACCTGAACACACCGCCCATGGCCACAAAAATGGGCGTAGATTCATTTGCTATTTAAACAACGTGGGCGCTGGATGGAAAATTGACTGCGTTGGTCTTAAACTAGCAAAGACACTTGCTGTGCCAATTGCAAGATAGGGCATTCTAATTGCTTTTGCTGTAACATGAACAAGCGCACAGCATCATGGAAAAGCTTTAGTATGCCAACACATTCATGCTCACTTAGGTACTTGTCCTCTCTTTACAGAAAACATTCTGCAGCGCGTCATTAACACCGTGAAGTTCAGCTGGGTGTTTGTTCAGTCCCTTCTTGATGACCTGACAGAGGGTCTGAACTTGTTCTGCAAAGAAAGCCTGGACATTTCCAAGGTTCTGCTCTTTGAGCGTGCGTTACTCAGCCAACAGCAAAAGAAGGTGAGAGGAAAAGATGTGAAGCTGATCCTTGTAAATTAAAGATAAAGTATGTCTGGGTTTTGTAATTTCCCATTTTTTGGGATTAATAAATATCTATCTATCTATCTATCTATCTATCTAGTCTCAAGGTGAGGCACAAATATGGACAATATAAACAAATGTAAACATATAAACTAATTCAACCCAAGTATCTATCTATCTATCTATCTATCTATCTATCTATCTATCTATCTATCTATCTATATTCGTAACACCTCTGTTTTGCAAAAATGTGTTAATTAAAAGACATTAAAGCATATAAAATGAGGTTGTCTTAATCTGTCTTTCCATATCTTATGTTGAAAGATGTGATACATTTTCAAAAAATATTTCATCCAGCTATTATTTGTATTATATTTATTCATTTAATTGTTCAATTATTTAAGTTGATTATTACACAGGTGATTTCAGTTCTGGCTGATAAGACCAGTTTGGGAAACACTGGCTTACAGGGACACTTAATGGACAAACATAAAGTACAGTATGCACTTCCCCCATGCACTGTTTTGGGTCAGCTACAGCCTCTCTCTCCCTTGCTCTACAGGGTAGAGAGGTGAGCCAGGAGAGCGTGAAACAGTTTTATGAAAACTGGATATCCCGTCAGAACACACTTTCATCCCAAGACAACCTAGATGACTCCCCGCGCCCCTCCCCCTCCCCGCCCGATGTCCCCTCCTCACACCACGCCTATGCCAAGCTGAAAAACCAAGCCTCCAAATTGTCCTGGGGCAGCAGCGTTTCCAGGTAGGTTACTGGTCCCTTATTTACCTCTCATGTTTTTGTTCTCTTTCCTGCTTCTATTTTATGTCCTACATGTACTGTATGTTCAAAGTTGGAACCACTAACATTTTTTAAGGCATGTATAATAATTATTTCTTTATTACATGCAAAAAAAAGAAAGAAAGAAAAAAATGTTTGAGAGAAAAAGTTTTCATATTAATAGTAAAAAATAATAATATTTGAAACTAAAAAATGTTGGCCCTGCCCATGGCAATGATTTCACAACGAGAGAAAAATCCTGAGATTTGAGCAAGAAATTGCATCGAGAGCAAAGACTAAGAAACAAAGAATTTTTTCCCCCTCTGATAGCAAAAAACTAATATTTTAGAGTTTAAAAAGTGTTTTGAGAGAGATCTTTTTTCTCAGAAATAATTTTTAAAATTTCAAATTTATATTTAAACTTTTTGTAGTCTAAAACGAATTGTTTTCTAAGAAGAATGCACATCACATGTCAGTCGGTCAGTCTGACATTTGTTTAGAAGAAGAATTAATAACATGTATTTTCTGCATTTTCTGCTTTCGGCTTGTTTTGTTGGAAATTGATATGATGTACCATATAAACAGAACATATTTTGGGGAATCATTGGTAAAAAAATAAAAAAATAAAAAATATATTGATTCTAGGGAAAAGAATCCATTGTAAAGTTGTCGCAAAAGAATCACAATACATACGATTTTCAATTATTTTTTCTCCCCACCCCTAATAAACACAGTGTAGCCCTCCTTTAGACCCTGTTTTCCTCATCTGCCCTCTCCTCCTCACCTCCAGCTGTATGACAGATGAGACGATGCTGGGCTCCCGGCAGCCAACCCAGGAAGAGCTGGACGAGCCTCCCACTGTGTCTCCTGCTGCTGACCAGCTCAGACGGAGGCTCCTGAAAACAGCCAACATCGACCTGACCTTTGAAACTGTTGATCTGTCACCGAGGTGAGGGAGAAATCTTTACATGATTACAGGCCGTAAAAAAAAGTTCACACACAGATACGGTATGCTATAGGGTTTAGGAGAGAATCCTGGCCTGGACTACTGTATAATAACAACTACAAAACTTTACTATATGCCCTGGGTGGCAAGTGGGCTTAACTTCCCTGTCTCAGAGTTTAATTATACATGTAAGTAAATATATGTACAAATGTGAAAATAAGATGCACATGTTGTGTCTATGGTAAATCTAGACTTCCCTCAACTCTTTATACCTTTGCATATCAGCATTTCCTTGATTCTTGACGTTAAAATGTCCCTATCCTTGTCACAACAGCTGTGAAGATGGAGCCACTCAAAAAGAAGTCCACAAAAAAGACGAGGGCGATGACGAGTGCGCGGAGGGTGAGATAAAAAGTGTGCAAGGACCAGAAGAGACAGAAGAAGAGGAGGAAGAAGAGGAACGAGAGGAGGATTGTGAGGTGGAGAGAGAAGAGCTGGACAAGGAAGCAGAGCAGAAAGATGAAGATGAATGTGCTGATTACCCAGAATGCACCTCGTCGGGCTTCAGGGAGAACGATGGAGAGAAGAGCCTCGACCTCACAGAATCTCCCAGGCCTTTGAGTCAGGAAACGAGGAACCTCACTGCCAGTGAGCTGCTGCTTAACAAGTCAGTACTCAAAAAATAAACGTTTTAAGTGTAAAGCATTTCTTTTATCTTTTGCCAAAGAGAGACAAGCTGCTGCGTGACATAATGTGACATATTATTATTAATATTTCTGTTTTTTTCTCCCCCCCCATCCTTTCTGTAGTATGTTTGAACATGACGAGATCTCAGAGTCAGATAAGTTTTTCTTGACGTTGCCGAGGCCACTGAAGCTGGTGTTTGCCCTCTATAACACCATGGTGTCCAAGTCCGAGATGCTGTGCTACTTCGTCATTATCCTTAACCACATTGTGACGGCTTCGCTCCTCTCCCTCATCCTGCCCATTCTCATCTTCCTCTGGGCCATGCTGTCTGTGCCCCGGCCCTCCAAACGCTTCTGGATGACCGCCATAATCTACACAGAGGTAAGTCATTACAGCATGTGTGGTAAAAGAGTCCAAGTTTTTTTCACTTGTCCGGTCGGGCAAGTAAAACTGTGTATAAAAGGGTTGGAAAAAAACCCTAAAAAATGTATTGAAAAAAAAGTGGGAAAAAAATAACATAAAAAATGTGAACAAATGTTGAAAGCATCAAAAGTGTAAAAAAAACAACATTTAAACATCAAGCGCTACCTCAATTCTTGATTGGCCAACGGCACATTCAAATCAAATGATTATAATACGATGATGCTAGAAACCGGCTAGTGGGTTTTGGTTTATTTACAGCCCCGGTCCATCGGGCAACCCCCATTGTTGAATTGGGAATTTCATTGTGGTATTATTATTCATTTTAGAACAAATTTTAGACACCAGGGGCTGCGATCAGTTTTATGTTTAATAAATAATTTATTCCTCATTGGAAGAATACCGAACATGCTCAGATTAAAAAGGCAGACAAAATCAAAATGAAACAATGGGTTAAAATGTAGTACATGGGGATGGCTGCTAGCAATTCTGCATATCTTATATATTTATTTGGCAGCTAATATTGTTTTTGTGCTCATATTGTTCATAATGCTGCACCATTCAAATATGAAACAGTAGCTTAATATTATCAAATGTTTATGTTTAGTTGATTTAAACTCAATTATTCAATCTGCATTTTATTTTAGTAAACTTGTGACAGTGAAAGTGCTGGGCAGATCTTTTAACCTTCTTTCTTAGAGTATATGTATGGGAATATGTATAAAGTTGCATGTTGACCCCATGCTGCTCACAACACCAAAGAGCTTAATGAAGTGATACTTCATGAGAAAACATATAACTATAATTGTGTTTGCAAATTAAACAAAAATGTTTATTACTCTTAAACAGATATGATAGTAACATGTTTTTCTTCTTTTTATGAACCCTAAAATTATTATTTAAAAAAAAAAATGCTGACATTGATAACATTTCTGAGTCAAGTTGATAGCTGGTGGATGTCCCCCCATAGAAATTCAGTATGGTTAATGTATGGATTTACAGGTCTCTGGAAGTCCTTCTGCATACTTGCAGTGTAAAGCCTTTTGAGTGAAGCCTGATCAATTGCCTCAAGTGATGTCACCTATTACAGAAAAAAGACCATAAATTGTTTCTGGAGAAAACATCTGATGTTTATCTATTGTTTTAGCTGATGCATGATCCAGAACTCTCTTCTATGTTTCTCTTAGCTGACTGTCGTAGTGAAGTACTTTTTCCAGTTTGGTTTCTTCCCCTGGACCACATCTGCGTACCGAGGCATCAACGCCGAGCGGCCCTTTGCCCTGCCTAACATCATTGGGGTGGAGAAGAAAGACGGCTACGTCCTCTTCGACCTCATTCAGCTACTCGCGCTGTTCTTCCATCGGTCTATTCTCAAGGTAACCATGAAAAGTCACCTTGCTTGTTCAAAAACACCCACCTGCATGTCTGGTAAGGAACCACCAGCATTCTTGCCATGCATCTAGTTTTGCTAGTTAAGCTAAGTTAAAATTCTGTTTTTGTCCGTGACTGCACAGTGCCATGGCCTGTGGGACAACAAAGAAGTTGAGATGCCTGATTTTTTCAAGAAAATGAAGAGGAAAGTTGACAAGAAGAAGATGACAGGAGGAGATAACACGGGCTGCAAAGACAAAACTCGACGCCGGTTGAAGTTCCTCCCTCTCCAATCCTCCACCACCTCCATATTCTGTAGACGAAAGAGAGGCGACTCAGCAGAATCTGATGGTCAGAACATTACATGTCATTTAGCTGACGCTTTTATCCAATATGACTTAAAATTGCTATATATCAGAGGCTGCACGCCTCTGGGGCAACTAGGGCTTAAGTGTCTTGCTCAGGGAAACATTGGATTATATATCGCCCTGGGAATTGAACCTGGCTCTCCCGTACCAAAGGCATGTGTCATATCCAGTGCACCATCACCACCCAGAATAGCTTGGTATATTTTGATTCAAGTCTGACCCAACCCTTGGGTGTGAGACTTGTACTTCTTCCTTGTCTGTTGTCTTTTGTTCTTTTTTAGTCTCTCATAGTTGCTGTATGACATTAATCACCATACCTGACTAACAAGTCACGTTTCATGTTTTTGTACAGGAGAGGTGAAGTCCAAGAAGCAGCCCAGCAAGAAGAAGAGACGGCAACAAAACAAGGCTCCACTGACCAGGAAGCAGAGGATCAGACAGCAGATCAAAGCGTGGATGCAACAGGCCAAAGCTTCCATCGTAGAAGTGTGCGTTGTTGCAGACAAAGCTCACGACATTTTACCGTTATATTACCGATTATTTTCCCGTAACAATCTAAAATATAGAGCTTGTTAATCTGACAGCTTGGAGAAAAGTGTGTTTTGATGCTGCATATTCTGTTTGTTTTTTTCTACAGCGCGCTTAACATTTACTTACCCATAAGACAGTTTTTCTATGACATCATCCACCCAGACTACAGTCCCGTGTGTGACGTCTACGCTCTCATGTTTCTCATCGATGTAGTCAACTTCATCGTCACTATATATGGATACTGGGCCTTTGGGGTAGGAGTCTGCCCTGCCTCTAATCACACCAACAATATGCACACTTAAAATGCATGTTTTGTACAGTACAACACAATCATGTTGGTCTTTGTCTCTCTGTAGAAATATTCTGCAGCAACCGACATCACAGAGTCTCTGTCGGAGGATCAGGTTCCAGAGGCCTTCCTGGTCATGCTGCTCATGCAGTTCGGCACCATGATAGTAGACCGGGCCCTATACCTGAAGAAGTCCCTGCTGGGAAAGTGTGTTTTCCAGGTGGTGCTGGTGTTCGGCATACACTTCTGGATGTTCTTCATCCTCCCCGGGGTCACAGAGAGGTCATCAACTAAGTTTATCATTCTTGACTTAGTTGTTAAATGACCTTATCCTAGACTGTGGAGTTAACAATTTAAAGAATAATTAAGACCAACTACAAGGACACTGAGATCACATTTACAGGCATGCTGTGTAACCACATAAAAAAGTATAATAGTGTTTAAAATACAGTACAGTACAGTAGAAGACAACTAATTATCCTACTCTACAGGCTTTATAAAAATTTGTGCGATAGAAAAGACTAGATAGAAAATTATTTCCCAAAGTAATATCAAGGAATGGGCAAAAACAGATCAAATTTTTTTTGTGACACATCATGACAGCGCATATTGAGTGTGCTTGTTTTCATCCTCATAAATATCTTCTATTCAATTTCAGGATAGTAAATCGATTACTTGATCTAGACGGTTTTGAAATATACTAACTTGACAAAATGAACCCACACACACTGATCTATTAAAACGTTATTCCAGTTATAGTTATAGTATTATAAGACTCATTTTAGAATTTGAATCAAAAATCATTGAGGGAAAAAAAGAAGAAAGACACACAAAAAAAGCAAAATTCTGATCTTAGATAAGTTCATGGATATCTCCTTCTATTAGCGTGTCTTTTTTGCTCCACAGGAGGTTCAACAGGAACCCTGTTGCTCAGCTCTGGTACTTTGTAAAGTGCATCTACTTCGGCCTGTCCGCCTACCAGATCAAATGTGGTTACCCAAACCGCATCCTGGGCAACTTCCTCACCAAGAACTACAACTACCTGAACCTCTTCCTCTTCCAAGGGTAATACAACATTTACTGGTTTTGATAAATACAAATATCTCCACTAACAAGACACACGTTCTACATGTGCGATTGAGTGTTAACGTGTAATTTAAATTTTTTGTTTGGTATTTCATTTTTAGAATAGTTTTTATGGTGCATATTACAAAATAAAATATATCCATTTCCTAATTTCCTAATAAATTCTCCTTCTCCAGGTTTCGTTTAGTTCCCTTCCTGACAGAGTTGAGAGCGGTGATGGATTGGGTTTGGACTGACACCACTCTGTCTCTCTCCAGTTGGATTTGTGTTGAAGACATCTATGCAAACATATTTATCCTCAAGTGCTGGAGCGAGTCTGAGAAAGTAATTGAGAGCGTGTAGTACACATACTGTACTGCCTGCTGCACTATTACTACACCTTACCGTATTGACAGATAATTTATTCATGACTATTCTTCTGACCAGTTAATCATTATAGTCATTTCTCAGGTAAGAGTACTAAATTCATTCTGCTTAGAGCTTGTAAAATAAGAGGAGCTATGGATTAAACACACTTTAATTTATGACTTCTGGTCAAAAAAATGTGCAGTTTGAAGGGATTCATCTGATAAGTTGTGATGAACATTTGCCTTTTTTAAATTTTAGATTTAATAGTCTGAGAATTAGAGTGACTTAATTGTAATTCTTCCAGAAATACCCCCACCCTCCAGGGCAGAAGAAGAAGAAGGTGGTGAAATACGGGATGGGAGGATTCATAATCTTTGCTCTCATCAGCATCATCTGGTTCCCGCTCCTCTTCATGTCACTGGTGCAGTCAGCAGCCGGAGTGACCAATCGGCCGGTGGACGTCTCCATCCAGCTCAGCATCGCGGGATATGAGGTCAGGATGAGAGTACATTAAACTGTGTGCTACTGTAACTTTTAGTGTGTGTATGCTTATATTCTAAAACACTAAAGCTAGTTGGCCGCTAATATTCATTGAATGTTTTTGGCTTGAAAAAGGTGAAACAGCAAAGTCTCTTACTTGAAGTGCTACAGTAAAAGAAATGCAGGTGTGGTTTGAGCTAAGTGTTAACATCATCATGCGTACAATGACAATAACAATGTCAATGTTTAGCAAGTGTAATGTTTAACATGGTCACCATCTTAGTTTAGCATGTTAGCATGCTAACATTTGTTAATTAGCTCTAAACACAAAGTAAAGCTGAGGCTAATGGGAATGCAATGATTTTTTTTTTGTCATAAACCAAAGTGTTAAATGGCAAAACATTTTTCACTTCACTTTCTTCATATAAATGACCTTCAGTGATGAACTACAGGCTCAGCCCCCTCTTCATACTCAATACAAGAACTCTCTGTTTCACAGCCTCCTACATATGTTTTATTTTAAATGTATTTATTTTTTCCTATATTTATTGTTTTTTTTGTTACAGTGGTCTTGTCTGGTGTCCATGTGGGCATTTATTGTGTATGCATGCACTGATGCATGAGTTGCCCTTTTTTTTCTAGTTGTGTGAGGAATATTTACATTTTCCCTATTTGTCAATGGTAACATGTTTAAAACCAATAAAAAGTTTCCAATCAAAAAAATAAATAAACCAAAGTGTTGGATAAACTGACATTTTGACCAGATGATGGTGCTAGATGAACACTCAGGGGAACTTGAACGTTTGTACGAAATGGTGTTTCATGATAATCCATCCAACAGTTATTAAATCATTTCCCTTAAAACCACAAATTGTAACTTCATGGCAGCACTCTAACTGTGCAGTTCAGGTGCTAGTCATTGTTCATCTCTAGTGTGCGTGTAATGTAAATGTTACTCTTGGGTGAGTCTGATTGTGTTTCCACAGCCTCTGTTCACCATGAGTGCCCAGGAGCAGAACTTGGTTCCATACACAGAAACTGGATTCAACCGACTCACCAAGGTCTACGCAACCCATCCAGTAAGATTTGACTGTAAACACAAAACTGAGAGCACCAGAAATGGGACAATGATTGATGAAACTGTATTCTGTTTCTATTGTATATGTCAAAGCAATAATTGTCTTAACCAATTACTGCCTATGGCCATGATAAACGCATCTCTTATTCTCTGTGGATGCATGTGTGTCTTTTCTTGTCTATATATGTTTTTTAATGATTTTTTTGTGAATGTTTTTGTTTCTCCAAATTAAAGTGTAGCATAACTGTTATACTACATCATGTTCATTAAGTCTGGACACCAGGAAGCTCTAGTTTTAATGTATGTTCAATATTAGTATTCAGTATTTCAATGTGGATGTCAAAAGTTGCAGTATGATGCGTAAAGAAGTCATTGTTTTGGAGCCTCCTGGTGGACAAATGCATAAGAACCATAGACAAGGCATGTTTATTTAGTAAAGCACCTTTCAAAATGTTTTACATAAGATATAAAAGACATTGATAAAAGAAACAGACACGTACAAATAGAGAGATGAGGCTTCGATTCATTTCAGAATGCTGATAAAACACAATATTTATTGAAATAACTGTAAATCTACAATAATCCCCTGCTCTCTCTCCCAGTCCGCCATGCAGTTCATAATGAACTATGTGGCGGATGACATTGTCGTTGCTAAGATCAAGAGTGATGCCAGTCTGCTGTGGAACATCAGCCCGGCCAGTCGAGCCGCCATGATCCAGGAGCTCAGCAACTCCTCTCATATATACATGACCTTACGCTGGACACTGCTCAGGTCAGTGTGTATGTGTGTGTGTGTGTGTGTGTGTGTGTGTGTGTGTGTGTGTGTGTGTGTGTGTTTCACAGTGCAATGCAGATCCAGTGGTCTTGTAAATGTCTTTGTGAGTTGTCATGGGTGAATTGGAATGAAATACATTCCCAAATATGGACAAGCACTGATAAATGTATTTTTTATGCATTATTGTTTAAAGAAAAAAAAAATTGCTTTTGTATTTTGGCCAGTTTGTGAGCCCTTCATTTTTCTTACATATGAAAAAAAGTACTTAAACTGATTAAGATACAGACTCCATTGATGTGTGAATGGATGTGAATAGTTACACATAGAGCATACTGTATCTGTGCATTAAAAGTGTCCATTTATATAATGTCTTATTCATTTCTTGGGCAATTCAAAAATGTATCAAGGTTAATTTGAAATTAATAAAGAGATCTGAGATGTTCAATTCTTTATGCAGATCTCTTAAATTAAATTGGTAATTTGGCTGCATTTTGCACAGAGCACTGAACAAACGCTGCTCTCCATCCCTTCTCAGGAATGCGTCCCTATCAATGATTGTAGAGACGGTGGGAGAACACACTGTAAAGTTTGAGGACAAGGCCTTGAGGGAAGGGATAGTCCACATGCTCAATGGCAACAGCAGCAAACCTGTGTGAGTTGCTGTTAACACACACAACCAGTTGGTTTTTACTTGGTTGTATCATAACTGTTTGTCTTCTTCTGGTGTTGAAATGCCGTTCTGTCTATACTAGATATGTTCATGTTGGAGAATTAAATTAAAAAAAACATCAATTGTAAAAATACTTCAGAAAGCATGGCACTACATGAGCTGAAATAATGTTTGTCAGCAACGATTTCTCATTGCGCAACATCGCTGAGTATTTTCTCCACATGACCTCAAAAGGTATTAAACTATGTTATTCTTTCCTTTAGGCTCATTCATTCTCTGCTGCCTAAGTTCCTTAGGGGTCCCAAAGGACCAGAGTCCAAAATGGCAACTAGGATGAAAGTAGGTTAGTCACAGTTTATTGTACATTGACCATACAACAGATTTTTTTTTATAAATTATAAGTGCCTTGTACTTATAATATCCAAAGGACTCCAACTTGGATAAGGATCAGCTGACGATCTATCATCTTATCCGAGTGTTCTGTCCTGTACCCATCTCTGGTTTAAAACATGCAGTTTAATTTAATCCCTGCATGTCTTCCCTCAGAGCACTCCGACCGCCCAGACCTCCAGGCGCTTGCTTTCTTCAGGCCCATGTCAGTCAAACTTCAGCAGGTCAACGAAGGGTCAGAGAAAAAAGGAGGCCAGTGGTGGGTGGTGGAGGAGTGCTCCCCAGTTCTCACCTTCTCCAAGTGTCACAACATAGAGATAGTGATATTCAATGATAAAGTCAGCCCCGCCAGTCTGGGCTTTCTGGCTGGACACGGGTAGGTAACAGGACATCTCGCCTGAATTATGACGGTAAAGCTCTCCCAACTACTCAGCTGTTATATTTCTCTCACAGAGACTAATTGTCCACTCTCTCGGCTCCTCTTCTCTTCACCACAGCATCGTAGGCCTGTACATGTCAGTGGTGCTGGTCATCGGAAAGTTTGTCAGGGAGTTCTTCAACGGGATCTCCAGGTCCATCATGTTTGAGGAGCTGCCGTGTGTGGACCGGGTCCTGAAGCTCTGCACTGACATTTTCGTGGTCCGAGAGACGGGAGAGATGGAGCTGGAGGAGACGCTGTTTGAGAAACTCATCTTCCTCTACCGATCGCCGGAGACCATGATCAAGATGACCAGAGAGAAGAAAGACAGCTAGTGTTTGGTGGCATACCATCTGATAGTATGGGACGTGGAAGGCAAAACACCGCCTGTGGATGTGTCCACACTGAACTACCATCACTCAACAGTATTAGAGCAAATAATATTTGGTGCAGTAGTCATTTCATTCAGCTGGAAGAACTTGTTATTAATGATCCAGTTATAATCAAGAACCCTGCTGAAGTGCCCCTGAGCAAGATGTTGGCTCCATTTCTGACTACTCTCTGACCTTCATGGAAAGGGCAAGCACAGAATTCTTCTAAAGCAGTCAGAGCTTATATAAAAGCTAATCACAGATGATACCTATACCAGTATTCATAATGACAAAAACATGTTTCCTGATTTGTTTATGGTTTCAGAGGTCATCAACGTAGGATTTACTTGTCTGACACCTATGTTGTTGTTTATGGACACATCAACTTTTAGCAAAAAGAGTCATTTTCTATTATTTGCCTGCATCATTCAGAATACCAACATTGACATCTTACCATAATTTATAAGGCACTTTACCAGACACCAACTAATGTGAATTACATGCCTGACAGTTATTAGTTTTTGTTTATGATTTCCAGCCCACTGGGCAATGCATGCATTTCTATTAGTTTTGGATTCAGGTTTTTACTAGTGTATGTACTGTATACAGCACCCTATTCCCCAACTTTAAATTCTATCAGGATCAATGAATAGTCAAACTACTGATCAACACACATACCTCTGTAAATACCATGGTTCTGTATATGACTATGTAGACTACTGCACTGATTTATTTATACCAAAATAAAATTGTCAGACAAATGTTTGAATGTCTCGCTCTGCGGTGCTGTGAATACTATGTTCAACAAGGCAAAAATACAAGGGAACAAAATGTATTTTCCAATATCCATCTTTAATACAATTATAATAACAAATGAAAAGGGAAAAGTCACTGCAATTTCATTCAGGTCATCTTGATGTTCTTCTCTCTCTTTTCCACAGTGCTCAGGACAGGACCTCAAAACTTAAGGAAAAAACTACATCTCGTTGTCAAATCCTGGAGGGAAAATAGAAAGGATAAAAACATTACTGAAAATGTCATAAAAATGATGTGGCATGCCAAACAGAACAAGAGAATTATTCACATCAGTAACTACAGGTTTAGAGTTGGTCTACTCGGACAGTAAACTTTCAGCTTCTAACATTAATTTGGATGACAGAAATTGGAAAGACTCCCAAAGTCCAACTTTGCACAGAAAGGGGTGCAAAAATGAGCTATGAGCAGTAGTAATGTGCAGACACCTACAGTGGTGTAACATCAAACGCAATCTCTTTACATCACAAGTGGGGTCATTTAAGTATTGTACATCAGTTTAGATGATATGAAAAAAATATAGGAATCATTGATCTAGAATACTTTTACACAAACTTTGGTTGGCAAGTAACCATGTATCAAGGACCGCTGTGTGCCAGATTCATTCAAACCAAAACCGGTAATCCACTAATTATTAAGTACTTTGGAGATTAACAATTTGCATACAAAACGTGTTAATCGTGTTTCCAGAATACTCATCTAAAAAGGAGATGATGCATTGTTGCAGATGTAACTACTCAATAGTACATGAATTAGTTACTGTACAAATGATCTCCACCTTGATTAGGTACAAAACAAAACGCTGCTAACACGGAATACTATATAACAATACAGCACTAGGCCATTCTGCTAAATAAGTAAGGTCACTGTTGATACTTTACTGTATGGAAATGTAGTTGATACTTCTGTTCTTTCATACAATTTATGAAGCAAGACTTCTACTTGTAATGGAACATTGGAACACTAATATTGCTTGTTATCTAAATGCTCTGAAGATTTCTCTCACCGCTGAAAAACTGCACTCTGTCGCCACTCAATGTCACAGTTGCCTCTCATTGAAACTGGGGATGATGCATTTATGTGCAAATGTGATCAGACTTTCTGTGCTGGAAACTTACATGCAGCTGCTTTGGTTTTCAGGACTTTGACGTTGGCTTCTGCGGCCTTTAATGCTTCGGCTTTGAACTGCGGCTTCATCGCAGCCCGCACCACGCTAGCACAGATAGCGGAGAAGCGGATGTAGCTGCAGAGGACACACTTGTTAGCCGCATGCTAAAGCTAAAGGACAAACATTACTGACAGTGAAAGAAAAACAACTGTTTTTTTAAATAACAAATAATGTATCCCATGCATTATCAGAAAGAGTCCCATATTGTACGGTTATCAGCTAACTTAACGTTGGCACCGTAAGTTAAAAGCATGGGTGGAAAAATTGACTAGAGCTATTGTAACGTTAGTACGTTAGCTAGCTAGCTATGTCGCACCCTGAGGGATTTAATCGACGGAATAACAAGGAATTTGTGTAAGTATTCCGTTATTATAACCAATACATATTAACACAAAGCTACCTAGAAAGCTATACATTTGTATGTAATTATTACCTGAGGCCTGCCTGTCTCCAGTATGCGACCATCTTGCCTGTGTTGTGGCTTCAAGGACAGGTCGGATATGTGCGTGATGACGTAATTTGAGGCACGCTGTTATTTGTATTGCCCAGAACAGTGCTTTATCATGATTGACAGATTTCGCGGTCGCTTGTCCCGCCTCCTGTCAATGTGTTGCTCTTCTGAGTTTGGTTAACTGTCTATGGTGAAATCTTATAATGCACTCGGTTGTTTGTAAATGCAAACCATACCATATTTGACAAGTTAAAAAGGTTAAAAAGACGTTTGTAAAATAACTGGCACCTACAGCATGTTCTGGATGTCAGAGTGCAGCACTTGTCTCTGCCACCAGGGGAGTGTCGTCCATTAAAGGTTTTCTCCTTCAGCTGCTCCTTCCTTCCTAACCTCGGTCACGCTGTCATTAGGCACCCGGCTCCCAAGGCTCCCGAGCCCTGACATAAAGCCTAACAAAATGAAGATCTGGACGTCAGAGCACATTTTCGAGTGAGTATCGTTCTGTCCGTGGGGATGTATTATACACGTTTGTTTAGTAACTGGTTTATTTTCGTGTGATGTTTGTGGGTTTCCCGTAACGTCTGCTGGGGCGGAGCTGCTAACTTTAGCCTCCTTAGCTGATATAAGGTTGCACATAAGTTGCAACAGCATCGGTAACTTCAAACAAAGACCCTGCTGGAAAGTTATCTAACCAGCTAGCTAACTGTTTGTGGTTCATGTAAGTGACTACATTTAGTAAATGTGACCTATTCGGGTTATGTTTTGAAGTTCCTTCAACAAATAGCTATCTAGTTATCTAGCTAACGTTACACTTGTTGGTTTTGGTTCCCTAGAAGTAGCGTAAAGTGCTTTAGCTAGCTAGCTCTTTGCTGTTAGCCTCAAACTTATCGTTGACTATCAGATGCTGTTGCTCAGCCGTGTGCATCATATTAAAGCTTATTTAAACGTTTTAACTACGAGTATTATAAGGGAAAGGGATTTGTGTGGTTCCCATGTGTCTAGTTTTAATCGCTGGGACAAAATCTGCCGCAGAATATGTACCGCGATCATCATGAGCGCAACGTTACATAACGATGACTGCAGACGACAGACACTGCGATGAAAATTCAGTGATCTGTCGTTTATTTGTTTGTTTGTTTGCCCATTGGAATGTTATACGCGTATAACAATGGTCGGAACATGTTTGTCGATTTTCAGAAGTTTCTACTTAAAATCCCTGATGTTAATGATGATGTAAGAGGATCACCACTGACAGGAGAAGGGGGCGTTCATCCTCCTGTCAGTATGACTGGACGAGTAGTTTAGTGATTCCTCCATTTTTATTCGGCACCAGTCTTTAATATTGAGAATTTGCAATTTTGTTTTATTGGTGGGTTCAGGTTTAAGACATTACTATTTGTAATATAATGTAAATATTTCAGATTTTTGTTAACATTGACAACATTACAGGGCCTTGCCAGAGTGTTAACTGGCCTTAAGGAACTTGCTGTTTCTAAGTTACTGTTGGTTTTAACAGCCATCCATGGGAGACGGTGACCAAGGCGGCAATGCAAAAGTACCCCAACCCCATGAACCCCGGTGTGTTTGGTGTGGATGTTCTGGACAGAAGCGTGGACACAGAGGGACGGTTACACAGCACGCGACTGCTCAGCACTGAGTGGGGACTCCCCTCTATGGCCAAGTCTGTAAGTTGGATGATGAGAGAAGGGATTAAGCTGCAGTGATGCTTCAATTTTGATGATGGTCTGTGACCATCATGACAGCGTTTATGGTTTGACCTTTTTCCGATTGCTGTTGTAAATAAACTCTCTGCCCAGATTTGATTGTTGGACCTGCTGTCCCTCTCAAGCTAAATAAATTCAAAACACATGACTCAGTAGTTAAAATATGTAGGCCTCGGAAAGAAATACAAGACAACAATTTTCATGCTTGTTCTGTGATATGTTAAGACAGTCAGGGCTCAACATCAACACGGATGTTCATTTAAGAGTCCTTACATCCCACTTTTTTAGGAAAGGTTTTGTGCTTGTCTTATCTCAAACAGCTTAATGTAAGGATTTCTTTCTCTTGCAGATCATCGGGGTAACAAGAACATGCACTTATGTTCAGGAACATTCAGTGGTGGACCCCAAAGAGAAGAGCTTTGAGCTAAAATCTACAAATGTAAGTAGTGTTGACAGGAAGCATTGTTAATAACTACACTTTCAGTAAGAACTGCTGAAGTGAGACAAGGTGATACTCTATCTTATGTACAGTAGCATGAGTGCAAGTATTTTCTTAAGAAAGAAAACAAATACACAGACTCTTTATCTTTTTTGTACAGATGTTTGTTTTTTAAATGTAGTGTATTAATGTATGAGGGTTTTGTTAAAGGATTTACTTTCTGATTAGAGAGGCTGCTTATAAACGTTTCCATGCATGCAGTAATTGCACTGTAGCTGATATCATCATCATCATCATCATCATCATCATCAGAGTTCAGCAGCAAAACAAACTGTAACGCTAGTCATAAACTTGACAGAGGAAACAGAACTAAACCATAAGCTTCTGACGTAATCACAATGAAGGTAAGCTGCTGTTTCTTGCGCACCTCTGGCGACAGCAGCACTGTTCACTTTTTTAAGAACTCAAATAATATTTTCCGCATTAATTAACAAAAACATGGACTCATCTTTATCATGTATGGTTGGGAAACTGTTGTGTATCTGTGGACTTCTTTAGGTAGTGTTTCTAGTGGAGCTTTTATATCTGGTAAAACAGTCTACTGATAAAGTCCTCTAATGCTGTAGTTGACTTTTTACTTCCTGATTGTTCTTGAAAGTTTGTTTGATGTCATGTAGGTAGTACCAATGTATTGGTTTGGTGAATTGCTTATTAGAAGTGGTGTTTGTGTGTGTGTGTGTGTGTGTGTGTGTGTGGGTGTGTGTGTGTGTGTGTGGGTGTGTGTGTGTGTGTGTGTGGTGGTGTGGTGTGTGTGTGTGTGTGTGTGTGTGTGTGTGTGTGTGTGTGTGTGTGTGTGTGTGTGTGTGTGTGTGTGTGTGTGTGTGTGTGTGTGTGTGTGTGTGTGTGTGTGTGTGTGTGTGTGTGTGTGTGTGTGTGTGTGTGTGTGTGGGTGTGTGTGGTGTGTGTGTGTGTGTGTGGTGTTGTGTCCTACTGTAGTAAGGCATGATTTTTTTTTGCATTTGTAGCTGCATCTGATACACTTCAATTTGGAGCAGTGCATGTTGCTACATTCCATTCTGCAGGGCAGTGATATTACGAGCCTATTAATTTAAACATTCAAACTGTGTCAGCTGGCTTTCATTTGCATTTGGCAGCTGCAACTACTGGATGGTGTGTTTAACTGCTCCGTATTTGTCTAACAGTTTTTCAAGATTCAAAATCCTTTTATTAATCCCACAATGAGGAAATTCACTTTGCTGTTAGCTCTGCTGCCAGTACCCTTCCCCTTTTTTATTCGAACACGCTGATGGCTTGATTAGAAAACCCTGGCTTGATTCACCACGTTGATAACCACCGTCTTTTGACTGCTTAGTGTGATCATCGATGTACAAGCAAGAGGCTCATTGTCTGGGGCTTTATGGCTCTGTTCTCACTGCAGCTGCTGTTACATTTACGGAAACGCCTGTAGACAATGTAAATATTTTAAGTTCGAGACAAAGACTGACGCACGCTTTATTTTGTCTATCCAGATCTCCTTCACTAACCTGGTATCTGTGGACGAGAAGTTGACGTACAAGCCACATCCACAGGATCCTGAGAAGTAAATGACTTGGATTTTCTTTTGTAAACGTCAAATGTCACTTGTAATATTTACTATGATTATTGTCAATATTATTATTTTTTCTGGTTTTGTCCTTAATGTGTATTTTTTCAAGTTTATGAACTAAAATGATTGATGGCTTTTGTCTTCAAAAATGTTTTGTAGTTTTATGTGGAAGATTATAAAATGGCTCAAATAGATTTAACATTGTGTTGACTGTGACCTATTGTGTGTTCAGAACGGTGCTGACACAAGAGGCTCTGATCAGTGTGAAAGGTATCAGTCTGAGCAGCTACCTCGAAGGTCTCATGGCCAAGACCATCTCCGTCAACGCCGGGAAGGTGACGCTCCTGAAAATCTCTCGATTACCCTTACTGGGATCTTTTCATAACGATGTTTGTCACTACACATTGTTTTCTAATGTTCTCCCATCTGTATGTCTCAGGGTCGGGAGGCAATGGAGTGGGTTATCAGACGATTAAACACAGAAATCGAGGAGTTGGCAGCAACAGCTCGTGGTACTATACGTGCTCCAATGGCAGCCGCTGTTGCAGACAAATGATCCCGGCCTTCCCCTGCTGATTTCTCCACCGCAACGAACCGATGGACCTCTCAGACTTCCTCTCACCTTATCTGCCAGCACACCCTGATAACCACAGCCCTATCCTTTGGCCATACGTTCATTTGAATGTGTTTGTCCCTCCTCAGTAGTCTATATCAACGTGTTTGCTGCAGGTAGTGACGGGGAGCGTTGAGCTGATGACAGTTAAAAAAAAGAAAAAAAGTGGCTTGAATTTGATTGCACTTGAAGCTCATAGGACTCAATCTTGTGATGTTAAAGCTCTTTTTTTCTTTTTAAATATACACTGTGCCTTCACCTCTCATTAATTTCTTCTTTCTCCCTTTCATTGTGAACTTTTCATCTCTTTTTATTGTTTTCATATCCTTGCAAGCAGGTTTGAAGTCTAAATCAAAATCCTAAAATGAAGTCACTTTTCCACAAATCTTTTCTTGGATTAGCTAACCTTGATTTGTACAGCAGAACGGACTAAAATATTTATATTTAAAAAAAAAGAGAGAAGAAAATCACCAATGCCAACATGCTACAACAAAGTTACCACTGCTTCAGTAGCCTTGTGATTTCAAAGCTCCGGCCTTCTAGTCTCCGCTGCCCTGTGTCTGGTGGTTTCTGCCCCACCTGGACTTTCTCTCAGATGGATATTCAGCGAGCTGCAGTGGGATCTGTTAGTAGTAGAAAGTGGTGCAGCTCAGAGGAATCAGTTCAGATAAAGTTGCAAGACAGAAAAGCCAGTTTGTGTGTGTAGTTACACGGTGCTGTCGCAAACTGTACTTGTCCAAATCAAAATTAGATTGTGTTCCATCTGGTGGAAGTCTACCAGCATGGTGGACTGGTCTTCAGATGTTCTGGTCTTGTGCTGGGGACAAATGACTTGATTTCTTAAAGTCTCTTGCCTTTGTTAGTATTTTCTCAAACTGTGTGGTGTGAAGTGTTACATTATAAGAATGTGCAAACATGAATATTAACTTATTTGCAGCATGTGTACATAAATGCACTTAAAAGGCAGGAAGTCTTTAAAGTGTAGCGCTGCAAAATAAGTGAGTACTGTGCAACATGTAGGCAGCTGACCAGCGTTTTGATGTGTTGTGAACATTCACCAGTGTTACAGGAGGAGCTCTGCTGGGTTGTGTTCAAACGTGAAGATTAAAAATAACTACAGATTTAATACCCCAAAACACTGATCATGAAGAAATCCACTCTGTATGCTCTATTTCCATACTGTCTAAAGATGGTGTTATTTATAGTATATTAGTGAACATTGACATTGGCTGGTAAATTGACTTTAAAATCTGTTAGCTTATGGTATTTTTAAGCGTCATTTCCATTACTTTGTAACTCTTCATTCTTCCCATTTCTTTCTTCTCAACATTTGATTAGAATAGGTCTGAAAACTGAAGTTTACATCAATAGGGTTTGTGTTACAGCGAAAGCTAATTTACAGCATCTGTTAATGGAGCTCAGCATCACGCGTCATAAGATGCTCTGCAGTTTGTATCCTGCTTGTCTGTGATTGTCTCCGTTAAATAGATCTCATAGTCACACCTGCTTCATTTGAAAAGCTTTCTCATAATTTAACTTATGTTTAACTAAAAATCACTCCGTTTAAGTCCGGTCTGCTGCCTAACCCATCCATCAGACAGTCCGTATCCTCAGTGTCTCATTTTATGACTGAAAAGTGATGTTTTTCTATGGGGAACATTTTAGGAACAGTGGCTGTAAATAGGCTTACATTTATATATTGGTGGTTACATTCCAAGAATGTGAACATGTAACAGAATCTAAAGAATGAAAAGTTTCAAAATAAAGAGATGTCATTGTTTCATGAATATGGTGGCTATGCTGTTTTGTAAAATGTAAAACTTCCTTTTGAACTCTGGAGGTGTATATTTCCTGAACCTAAAAACGTGGACCCTTTTTTATCAACCTGTCCAGTGTGCAACGAGAGGCATTATGTTCGATTGGTAATATTTCTCTAAAATGTATATATTGTAGCAGGTAACTGCCTCCTGGCAGTTGTTGAGTCTACCATGATGTAAGAAATGACAAAAACAAATTTATCATTTATTCACAATGCCACTAAATTGGTTCTTAATTGATAAATGCAGATAAAAGAAGATATTCCTATTCCTGGGGATCAAAGATTGCATAACATTTGAATTATTCCCCCATCCAGTACTACTGTACAATCCTGACCTTGTATTTCTAAAACATTTCTGTATATTTTAAATGCGGTGCCCTCTGGTGGTAGTATGAACAATGGCCTATTTCTTACAGCATTCTGCAACAGACCATAATTGTCTAATTTTTCTACAAACAAAACCTTAAGTCATGAGAGGTGTTTGAAAGAGAAAATAATGTAATGCAAATCATATAAAATTGGCTTTAAAATGAAATTTACACTTTTTCTCTGTCTAATGGAAATTATATACTGTATGTATAAGATTTTCAACCCATTGAATTAGCTATGTTTTGTTGTTTACATTAAAACAGTCGAAATGCACTTTCAAGAATATATTTAATGTTAGTACATTGTGTTAAAAAAGATCAGATTTGAGGCTGAATACCACTTTATAAGGCTGTAGATGTAAACAAATCCAGGTTGTTTACTTGTTTAAAGTTTCGATGTTTGTCAGTTGAAGCCTCTGTCTGTCAGCACCTGAGCATCTGAAGAGACGGCTATGAATCCCTGTTAGGAATGAAGACAATGGTCAGCCCAACAACACTTTCTGCACTAACTATAAAATATAATATATTACATAATAACTACTACTATGTAATAGTTTCACTAACACTGACCTCTTCCACACTCAGAAGTGTGTTAACCAGCTGTGCGTGTCTCATTCTGGGTAAATCAACACCTTTGTTCAGTGCCACTGAAACAGAAAAGTAAATGTCAAAACAAGGACAATGTAGAGCACACATTATACATTATGTTGAGTATGTTGGATCAGCATTGTATGGGGATATTCTAAAGATCAAAATGTGTTGTATTTCTCTGTGCTGAACATTATAAGCATTTAGTTGTTTTTTTCCTAAGAAGAGTGGAATAATAAAACAAGCCTACACTGCCAATTTCTGTGCAGATGTCCTCGAGCAAAGCAGAAAGAAAACAAACAAACAAAGTAATATTTTTTTTTATGGAGCCGAAGTGATGATTGGAGTGGAGCTACTAATCTTTCATGTCATGCTCTCAGAAAATTGAACACAGAAACATGTAACTGGGACTCACCATTCAGTTTTGATAAGGCCATCATCATTCCCAGCCTCGCAAAGCGTTCTAAAGTATCGGTCTACAAAGAGAAACGGGATTCCACACAGTCAACGTTTGATTCTCCTCAGTTTGTGCACACATATAACATGTATTGTGATTAAGTTATGTACCTTAAAAGGTCCCACTTCACTCGCCGCCAGTGTCAGTGTATAACTGTTCAGAAGAAGGGAAAATCATTATTGCTTTAACTTTGAGTTTGGAAACTCGTGCACAGGTGTGTGTTTTGTGGTGATGCTCACTTATCCAATGACATGGAGCCGTTCAGTCTTCCACCAACAATCTGCACTTTACCACTGAATTTTGAGTCCTGAAAGAAAGAGGTTTAAATTACAGCTGCAACCAATCAATATTTTAATTATCATTTAACTGTCATTTTAACTGTTGTTTTTCCTAGTTGATCAATTCATTGTTTAGTCTATGGCATGTCATAAATCTCCCATTTGAGAACGGGAGCCAGGAAATGTTTAGCATTGTTACTTGATATATAATTCTTTTTATTTATTTATATTTTTTTATTTGCATGGGGTAGTGCACAGCTACTTAATGACTGAATAATGACATCAACATTACAATGAAGTGACTTGTTGTCCAGAACACACAAACACCTGCATGTATTTTGTGCTCAAGACATACCAGGGTGCGTTCAAGATTGCGGAACAAATATAACGCCATACTAGGCTCCTACAATCCTACATTTGTATTTATTGTATTGTTTTTATTTTTTATCTTTTCTTACTTTTCTCATTCATTATTGTAATTTTTGTTAGTGGTGTATTGTTGTTTTAAATCTGTGGTTTTATATGTTGTGAAGCACTTTGGTTCACTTATCGGTTGTTGTAAAGTGCTATATAAATAAAATACATTTACATTTACATTTACATTTACATTTACAAGGTGTTAATGTACTTATTCAAAATCCAGATAACTACTTTGATGCATTTTTGACATACATAGTAAAAACAAAGACACTTGCATATTGAGAACACAAAAGTACTCACAACATCGAGTTTGAACAGTGGGGTCTGGGTGCCATTTGGCTGGATGGCGAAAGCTTTAACAGCGCCCGGAAAGCCCAGTTTAACAACACCGGGATGGAAGGAAAACATTGGCAACTCTCTAGCATAAATGTGCAGATTCATTAGCAGACCTGGAAACATCTTGGGAAGCTGCAGTATGAAAAAGGGGGTTGGTAAACATTCAGTTCTGTAATATTATGACAACTTAACATGTTTTCATGAATAGTACAGAGTAAATCGTTGTGAACAGTTGACATGATCAGGAAGTTTAAAATAGACACATGTTAACTTAAAATGTAGTTTAATTTTTTTTTTACAGGGTCTATGTGCAGCCACGATTTGGATCCCAACCGGATTGACTATTTGTAGACCACTTTGAGCCAAAGAATCAAGCACAATGATTTTTTATTCCTCTGTGCAATTTAATTTAAAAAAAGTCAAAATGTCAATGTCACTGTGACATCATAATGTTCTGCAAACACACTTTTCTTGGTGACGGCCTTCTCTGCATCACAGTCTTTGATAATGAGTAAAATATGTATTCCATGACACATGCAGTAATAATTTAATTTGTAATGAGTTTCTCTGCTGTCTGGGAATTGTCCCAGACGCTGCATCTTTGTGTCAATTGGACGTCCTTATTTGAGCGCTGGTTGCAAAGTGGACTAGTAGGGAAGGAACATGTTGGTAAGTAATCAGTAACTTAGATCAAGATAAAGAGGAATATGGCACATGTGTTTAAAGACCCATTGTAATTTTTGATCACTGAATTAATTATGAAAATATGTTATAAATCTGTTTTATAGGTACAATAATACATTTCAGAAGCAGTACTCCTTTCTGAATACTAAATATAAATGCAGTTTCAGCAGAGTTGTAGTGTTCTTGATGGCTTTGGCATTACAGCAACTTTTTCACCTAGTCAGTTGATAAATGTAGATACAAGTACAATATAATGCAAACAGGAACTTAATTGTTAAATAATCATACCTACATTATTCAGTGTGCCCTGTATTTTTTATTAATCACATTTAATCACAAGAAAAACTAAGTTAATCCCGATCTGTGACACTGGGTGAATGCTGACTGACATAAAGCTATTTATACTGTGAGTTAATACAACTCGTCATCGTTGCTATGTGTGACCTTGATCCAGATTGACACGTACCTGAGGAATGTAAGGCCCCATTGAGCTGGTATTTAGGCGCACAGGGAAGTGTGGAGGTATCTGAGAAAACAAAACAACGTTTCTTAAACACAGACATAGATTTAGAGCAGAAAGTGATCAACGATTGAGTTTCAGGTGCACTTACCATGCTGTCAGTGATTAGTGCCTTAAGCCATCCAGCGGAGTAGAGTCCATATGAGGCAGAGTTCAGAGTGAACTCAGACAGGCCCACTGACAACATGTAGCCCGGCTGCTCAGGCAGGGTGAAAGGCTGGGCCTCAAAGGGAGGGTCTGTGTGAGTTTTGATATCGTACAACTCTCCCTTTAAATAAAACATTGCAAATGATCAATTTCAGTTTTTTTTATCAATTGTTGTAATTGTATTTTTTTTCCACAGGTTTTGGCACAAGCCCTCATTATAGACGATAGTTATAGAAGTGTGTTGGACATGTAGGTGTGTTTTTACATGATTTTGCCACATGTCAGGGGACTTGCACAGTAGGAAACTAGATGCTAGATTGTGTGTTTCTTACCTTAAGACCCAGATTCATACTTGAAGCATTAATGAGGGGTGCGCCGGTGAGAGAGAGGTCAAAAGTAAAGGCTTCATCCACATCAAAGGAAACTGATAAGAGTAGAAATAATTTGTAGACTAAATGATCTATTTATAGATCTGAATTACTGACTGTTAGTGTTAGTTTTGGCTTAAAGTAAAGACTATGTAACTGCTTTGTTATTATTTTGCTTTGATTATATTTGACATATATATTTTTTCATGTTAGAGGATGTAAACTGCTTCAAATACCATTCATGGCCTGTAGGTGGTACTCCAATGTTACAATGGATTCCTTCACATAAGGGCAGATCTATGGAGGGAAAAAAAGGCAAATATCCTGCAATGCTCACAACTAAAACTCTGTATAGAGTAGATTTTACCTGATCTGATGACCATACAGCATATACAGAGCATCCACTGATAAATGTGACAAAGATATAGAGAAACACTTACTGTGCCCTCTATTTCACCCTTGATATGCCCCTTGAAATAATCCACAAGCTCCTGGACGATCCAACTATTGACAAATGAAAATGCAAGACTTATATCCCGGAATCAGTATCACACCTTCTCTTCTCTCTTAATATCTCTGTTCTACTGTACCTAGCTCCACCGTGAAATTGTATGTTCTCATCTCCAATATGTGCATCACAGTGGACACTTGTGACAGACAGATGCCCGTTAGCATCTTTCCCCAGCTCCACTACAGAGGTCACATCCATATTAAATATAGCCATGTTGAATGATCCCCCGTCATGTCTGAAAAGACACAGTACAAATTGGTGAACATGTATACATGCATACATCTCTTTTTTTTCTTCTTTTTTCTTTCCCGGCCTTTCCTTTATTGTTTACAGTACATTTAAATGGTAATGGATCAATGTTTGCATACCAGCTTGCTAACACTTCAATCATTAGTGACCAAATAATAAATCTGGTGTCAAAAAAGTTAAAGGTTACATTCAAATGCCAATTAAAAAATAGTGATAGTTTTGTAGTCCATATGCCTTGTTCACTTTGTTCCTTAATTCTATATACTTTGACATAAACTGCATGTTAAAGCTGGCCAAAAAATATCCCCAATAAACTGTTACTTTCACATTCCACATAAACTGGGACAGTGTAGTTATACGTTGATACCCAAAGTGGTCTCATGGTGCTGTGTGAAAAAACAGGAAGTCACTAAAATCACTAGTTTCTTCCTTTTGGAGTGTGAATGTGCGCAACACATTTTGTGCCAGTTTCTAAGATGCATTTTATTTTGATCACACACACAACTGATCACTGTCTACATTGCTCACAACACCTAACTAATCTGACTGACACTACACCATACACTACACTACATAGTAATGATTAATGTGTGACTTGTAGACTGACAAAGATAAGTTCAGTTTACTGTAAAAAGAAAGGAGGACGGTGTGGCATAAGTGAACAAGTGGATTTCTCATCTGTAAGAAAATGGCCAACGATATTCCGCATAAGAGTAGAGGAGTTAAACAATACAGCAATGGAAACATTGACACGATACATTTTAAAGAGACACACTTCTCTAATTGACATCAGACAAAACACAAAGGGTATTTTGAATTTTGATAACACTTCCTCAATTAGCCTTAATGTAAAGTTCTCTTTCAACATTTCAAACTGAAGTAATTTAAGTAATTATTTTAAGATAACTAGATTATTTCAGGTGCTCTGAAGATTTGTCTTTTGTCCAACTGGAAAATCTGACAAATATCACTACAAACCTTTATTGAAGAGCTTACTGGCTCCATGATCTAGGAGTTTACGTGATGGGCAGAGATCTGGGGAAACTCACATTATGCCAAAGTTTGTCATCCACCCGCCGGATAGTGCCACACTGAGGCCAGAGATGGATGTCTTGAAACCTCCGACGTCCTGATAGAACTGAACAGATGGCTGCGGCAAGTCACACTTTGTTATGGTGATGCTGGTGCACATGGGGAGCAGAGTATAGATAGGTCTGAGTAACGCTAAATTGTTTAATAAATTAAACCAAGTAGCCTGTTAAAAAAAAGACACCTCCATATTCAAGAATGTCAATTGTAATCCTACCCTGTTAGTGTGTAGTCTATGTTGATGATCCCGAAGCCGATTTTACCATTGATGTCAGGGAGAGTGACAAGCTTCAGCCTCTCCTGAACCCATCCTGCACCTACATTCTTTCCTGGGACGAACAGCACATGTGTACAGTTTTAAAGAGTTGTAAATGAAACATGTCTCATGTGGACTTTTGTTGAGTTCCCTAGGAAAAGACTCATGTAGCTACAAAGCAATCTAAAGCCCCACAAAGCAGTTCATTTGTGTTTAAATAAATGTAACTGTGTGAATAACACCATCTAACTTTGCCTTACCATACTGAAGCCCTTTGTCAGTCAGGGTGACTTGTATTGCAGGATTTTCTCCACAGGTAAAAGAGATGAGCGTGAACATTACTATCAAGGGTGGAAGCATTTTCCTGGGTCCCCTGTGGTGTAAGCAATATACCAAATACAACATTTGAGCACGAAAGTCTCTACACAACTGCACAGTCAAAGGACAACTGAGACGTTCACATTTCAGTGTAAATGTAAATTAGAATAAAACGTTTATCTCAGTAAACTTGTCGTAGTGATATTGTGTAGCATACCTGAAATACTGCAGGATGAAGTATGCGGTATTTGCCAAGTTGAATGTCAGCTCCTGAACGAGCGTCTTTACTGTTTCTTTGTCATTTATTCATCTGCAACTTCCTGTTTAATTGAGAAGTGAAACTTACTGAGATCTGACTATAGCCTTGACTTCTGTATTGGTTTGTGTGTTTTGTGTGTGTGTGTGTGTGTGTGTGTGTAAAATGAGGAAACTATTGTTTAATTTGGCTCTGTCTGCATTAATCATATAATTGTTAGTGTGTAGAAAAATCACATTCTAAACAGAGTCAATGTCAGGATATGAAGTGTTGAAATACATATTCCTACAATCTGAAGTAATATAGCCATGATCAGTGTTTTTGAAGGTGGATTGATGTAAGTCATTTTTAAAAGAAACATGTTTTTTTCAACAGCACCCTTATACTTAGATTAAATGCCTATCATGTCTGACTAACAGAAAAGAGGAAGTGAAAATGATCTTCTGTTATGCTGACTGACAGTCTGAAGTCACAGGTATGCTTCGAGGTGCCATTTTGACTACGATATCAAGAGTGCCAGGTTTTCACGCAGTCTGCTACATGCTTTTTTCATGGCATCTACACCCTGTCATAAATTGTTTAAAAAGTCAAATATAGCTGCATTCTGTTCTTTGAAGAAAGGGGAAGCCTGATTAACCTTTTTAAGAGGAAGTTAAATATAGACCAGTAAAATAAAAGAGAAAGTAAAATTAGTAAGGCTACTCAGTTACCCCTGGCTACATTTCAAGGAAACATTAGAATCACCAGCCATAAAATATTTGATTTATTTATCTCTTAATTCAACAAATACTCTTTGTCTCACACACCATGATTAGTTCCATTAAATCACAATTAACAAGTTCAATAGGAAGAGAATATTATCAGACAGACATTTTTCAGATAACACAATTAGGACCCACTTGCTTGCACTTTAAATTCACTTCATCCAGAATGACACTTGAAACACCAAGAAAACAAACAAGCCAATGAGGACTACTATAGACATAAGATGGGAGATAAAACACAAAAATAA
>NC_045739.1:15231310-15234708 GCF_008692095.1 Etheostoma spectabile | reverse complement strand
AAATTGTTCAAACAACTACACATTAGTTATTCATGTTTTATTATAATCCAAAGAGCACTATATGATCTGATGGATGCTTTGTATTTTGTCTGAAGTGGGATTAATGAGCAGCTCAAAAACCAATAATAACAACATATTCACTTCATTGTTTTTCACATATTTCATTCCCCAGATATAAACACGTACACACTGACAGTAAGACCCATGGCGGACATTTCCACTGGATCTTTGACAACTTTGCATGAAAACTGATACCTGGTCAGACTGGTTAATTCACGCATTTTTAATCACGCCCTTCCATGCGGAGGTTGTGTTCCTCTGTCCAGTTAATGAACCATGTGTTCTGGAATGACTACTTTACACTATGACTGTAGAGTTTATTATTGCACATTATCACGAAGGCAAAATTAAAAGATGTAGGCTACATTTCACACAAATAATCCTCCGCATGAGCTTATTTGTCAAGTGGTTAACACGATGTTTTGATAAGGTCTGAGTCACGACAAGCTGCCAGAGTGCGGCATTTTAGGACATCATCACCATTCGAAAAAAGGTCATCTCTGAAGCTCTCATTCGTGGATATTGTACCTATACGCCTCTATGAGCCCTTCAACCGAGTGAATCAGGCCAGATATGGCGCATATGCCCCCGATAACAAAAATGGCGACGTCGAAGAAGACGTGGTGCCACAGGAGATTCCTCCACTGGAGCTTTAGGTGGAAGAGGCTTGGCAGGAGGAAGCATAGGCCAGCGCCGGTGAGGCTCCCAGTTAAACCCATGAGGAGGGCGAAATGGGGGACAAAGACGGCCATAAGCAAGGTGAAGACTACCAGGGCAATTCGAAGGCCCAAGCCCCATGATTTCAACTGCCCAGTAGGCCCGTAGCAGTCAGGGAAGAGGGCTCTCCCGCCGTCCTGGAAAAAGCTTTTCTCCAGAACCTCAACTGCAGCAAAAAACGGCAGCGGGTAAGACAGCAGCGCCTTGGCGACGAGGAAGATGTTGACCACGGCCCTGATGGTTGAAGGCAGGTTATCCGTGATGACCTCTTTGGTGGCGTCTGCCCAAGTCAAGTAGGCCACGAGAGCGAAGAGGCCCTTGAGGACGCAGGCTGAGATGTGAGTCCACTCCATCATACAGTGGAACTCACTGGGCTTCTGCATGTTTCCCTCCAGTGAGGGGAGGAAGATCTGGGAGGTGTAGCTGAACACGATGATGCCAATTGAAATGGGGAATTTCTTCACATCGATGTAAAACTTGACCTTGTCCCAGGCCCAGTCGCGTGCCCTGGAGAGGCAGTAGGCCACCACGAGGATGTTGATGACGAAGTGCGCCAGGGTGCAGAGCATGCTGAACCTGGACACGGCCTTGAGGTTCTTCAGGAACGCGCAGGGCAGGAGCGCGACCGTGGCCACCACAGACCAAGCTTTCTGGGAGACGGGGAACCCCGGGAAACTGTTGACCATCAGGTTGCCGCTGACCACAACGTAAAGGATACAGGTCATGACCAGCTCGATGATTTGAGCCACGTTCACGACGTGCCCGCCCAGAGTTGGGAAGCGGGGCGCGCAGCAGGCATTGGCGATGTCCACGTAGGTGTCCCTCACGCGCACCTTAATGCCGTCCTCGTTCTCCTCGTACAGACACGCGATGAGGATTTTTCCTGTGTAGCAGCACACCACAGCCGCGAAGATGATGAGGAAGAGACCGAGGTAGCCACCGTGGAGGATGGCGTACGGCAGGCCGAGGACGAACATGCCCTGCGGATAGAGAAGCGCAGTGAGAGGTGATGGACGAGGCCCACATCGCAGTGACAGGCCGAGCCAGCCCAGGCATGCAATGACTGGCTCACACAGCTCACATCTTACATAATAACATTAATTTTTTTTAATGTTTGCACATTAAGATAACAATGCAATGCATAGCCTAAGTGTGATTTATCCCAGCTGATTCATTTCCAATGTCTGCCTCACAATTATTTTCTCATTCGCCTCGCATTTGAAAAAGGCCTTTCATTCGCGCATAGGCTATACCCTACGTCTAAGCGAATTAGGGGATTAAAAAAAGACCAAACAAGAAACGAAATTTTAAATTAATTCGATCACAATTTAAATTTGACGGAGACGCTGATAAGCACGTGGCTGCTATTAAGCCTCAGGGCTATCAAAGTCACACAGGCCCTGCCTGCAGCTCTGCTGATAAAAAGATTTGAATAAATAAATTCTAACACCCATTGGCTGCAATGAATTCACTCTCAAAACCACGAAATACACAGTGAAGCCTACATTTAATTATGATAACATTTAGCACTTTCAAATAGCCCACATTTAAAGCTCAACATCATTTTTCGACAATATTGAGCATATTGCTTTATTCTTATCTTGGACTGTTTGAAATTCTGCACATTCTTAAAGTACTTCAGATCAAATCTAAAATATAAACATGAGCATCTTCAAGGTGACTTTTGGACCAGTTGCAGGCCTAAACCATGCAGCACATGGCATTTTGTTGCATGCACTCATGCAAGATGACAGTAATCACAGTGTACCTGAATGGCATTGGTGACGTTCCAGCCAGCTTCCCATGACGTGATCTTTGGCTTATCCTCATCCAGAGAGCCTCCAATCTTCAGGGTCGAGGGCCTGGGTCCGGTGCCGTCTCTCTGGTAGTGGCTGTCTCCATCCAGCTCCCCCTCTCCCTCCGTGGGCCCCCCTTCCTCTTCTCCCTGAATAACATCCATTTTCATCCCTTGCCTGTAGTCATAATCCAAGTCGTCGCACTCTGCGAAACCCAAACCTTCCTCATCCGTCGCGGCCTGGAAGCCCATTCGGGCGAACACCCCACTGACCTTGGCCTGAGATTTGTTGGACACCGTGTGGGCCGCATTGGTCAGCTTGTTGGTGATCTTGTGCCGTATTAGGTGAGCCATCTTTACCCGAGTAAAATACGTTCTTCAACAGAAAATGTTATTGTTGAGTAAAAAGCAGAGGCAGATGCGTGCAGGGGGATTATTTTTTCTTTCTTTTTCTAACTGCTACTGTAAAGTCATGCCTGTTTCCACTTCGACGTCTTCGCAAAGTAACCAGCCCTCTAAAGGCAACCGTTTCATCCAAACCGTTAAAAATCCTCAGCCGCTTTTCTTGGTTTGCCCATCCATATTACTCCCTCGAAATACACTCCCTGGCATCTACATCAGTGAGGAACCGCCCAAAAACGAAATTATGTCCTCATTTGTCGTTAAAAAAGACAATTTAGCATTTTTTTTGTCAGTTGGGGGTCTTCTTGGTGACAGCGCAAGAGCTGGAATCTTTGACTGCATCACCAAGAGAGAAGAGAGAGAGAGAGAGACAGAGAAAGAGAGAGAGAGAAAGAGAGAGAGAGAGAGAAAGAGAGATAGAGAG
>NC_045739.1:15211310-15228810 GCF_008692095.1 Etheostoma spectabile | reverse complement strand
TAGCCTCGTTTAACAGCCGTGCAGTGCTGACTGGAAGCAATAATCTCTGATAGTTGCCATGGTCACAATAATTGGACAGGGTGTGTGCATGTGTGTGTGCGTTGAGATTTTAGCAAAAAGAGATTTTTTTTTCAGCATAGGTTACTTGATAGGCTGTATGTGTCTGAAAGCCTTGACTGCCTGGATGGAAGTAGAATTAAAACATGTAAACCAATGCTAAACCGAGTGACAAAAGAAAAGGCAAAATACAAACTACAGAACAGTCAGGTTGCACATTTCTAAGGCGCACAGTTGTGAGAAATAAATCCACTTTTTAATTATAGAAAATCAATTTTTTTTACGCACACCTGCATCCGGGTCTGCATCAGATAATGATGATTGGCTTATGATGACTATGATTTTTGGAGAGTAGCCTATCCGTTACTGAATGAATAGAACATTTCAAGCAAATCAGACTCCTGACCACTGATTCTTGGTTGTATTGTACTGTATTGTATAGGTTAGATAGAAAAACATTTTGCAGGGTCGCTGGTGCAAATGTAAGCTGAATTTTTTTTTTGAAAATGCCTTCCTACAGAATAAGACATTTATTTTCACAGCAGACACTTTGATTTGTCACAGCAGAGAAAGAACAGGTGTAGATAATAAAATGAGTAATGACTGAATTCTGTTTAGTTCCCACACAATGCTGGGAAGCCTGGCCATCTCTGCTGTCAAAAAACGCCTATGTGGACACGTACCATTAGGGATAGGGTTTTGCCTTTGCCATCCCAGGAACAAGAATGTCACTGCCAGGACTCATTTCAATCAAATTAAATGGTGGACGGTAAATATAGCGCACTTGGCCTATATAGTAAAAAGGGACGAATTTTGGACACAGCCAAGTTGTTAAAGGCCCCTGCACACACAGTTCAAACGAAGGTGTTTTCACTTATGCTGCCTGACTAGTCTTCTTTCCAGGGCTGTATGGTCTGGACGGCGTAGATACTTATTGAAAAAGCAATGTTTGTTTGTATTTTCAATCAGTGTACATCACCTTTAAATGAGAAAAGGATTTGTAGTTAATTAGTTCCGGTGGCAACATAGGACAAGGTTTGGGTCAATTCCATAGCTCCTGCCAACTTCTACCTGACTAAAGGTCTATTTAACCAGGGTAATTAAAACCATCTTAAACACTTTTCTTCTTCTTATCCACTAAACAAGACAGAGATTAACACACAGACAGACACACACACATGCACACAAATGAATTAGAATATTTGTATTTTGAAAACCCTTCACACATGTACAGTACATAAATGCATGAATAGTGACAGGTGCGCAATCACATTAATCACCCTATGGCCCAGAAAGATCTGCTGGGCTTACACGGCTAGAGATTGAAGAGAGCGGTAGTGACAGACTCTGTGTGTGGGTGTGTTGTATGTGTGTGTGAGAAAAATAGATAAGAGTATGTATGTGTACCGTGGACATGTCTCAAAAAGGAAGACTGTGCGTGTGTGTGTATGTGTGTGTGTGTCTGTGTGTGTTTGTGTGTGTGTATGTGTGTGTGTGTGTGTATGTGTGTGTGTGTGTGTGTGTGTGTGTGGGCCTGACAGGGTGCGGAGGAGAGTCATGGAGGTTGCAGGGGGTTTTGTCTGCAGTGTGGCTCCCGTATATCAGAAGTGCTTAGAGTCACGATTGTTACATAAACTGGCCTCTCTTCCTCATCCTTCACTCCCTCCTCCCTCTCTCCCACTTCTCTCTCCTCTCTCTCTCTCTCTCTCTCTCCTCACACCACACCACACACACACCCACACACCACCCACACCACACCACACACACACACACACACACACACACACACACACACACACACACACACACACACAAGATAAAGTATAAATGTCAATTAGAATTGAGAATGTAAAGTCAGAGTTATCATGAAATGAAAATTATTCCAGAATGCTGTGATTCATAAGCACATGCATAATCGTCCCTGACATGTTTTCCCCTTAGAGCGTTCTGAAAAATAACAATGTATTGCCACTGAGAAGTCACAGTCTTTTCCTGCCTCCACAAAAAAAAAATTGCATGAGGGGGTGAAAAACCTCAATACATTCTAAAAGTGAGCTTATGGTTGAGGAGTTGTTGGTTCTAATCCCTGGACTGCCCAACGTACTTTTGAACAATATAAAAACGGTAATTTATATACTGTACATATATAGGCAAACAAATTAGGTTAAATCCTTTATTTAACATTTTATTCTCTACTTCTTTCTCCATTAAATCACATCACTTTCAGAGGGAACCAACCAAAAATAAAATAAATGAAAAAAAGACAATTAATATTTCAAAAGTAATATTAATAGGCATTATCAAATCATTGTATTATTCATGAACACTAAACACTGACCCTATCTAACATGATAGTCCCCCCTCCTTCCCCTCCCCGTTAGTGGGACATAACAGCCTGTTCATTCCTCTACAAAATGGAGGCTGCTTGGCTTAGTTCCCCTGCGCCTCATCACTGCCTGGATGATGACAAGCACAACAAGCAGAGAGCTGCGAGCATTGTGCACAGACAGCGACACAATGTCACGTCTTGCCTCCTGGAAGTGATGTCAGTTTGTGTGCGTGTGTCTGTGTGTGTGACTGTGTGTGTGTGTGTACTTGAGAGGAGGGAAACTAGATGGGGATATGAGTGTATGACCGTATGTGTATGTTTATGTAGGTGGGGATGTGTGGATATTAAAGATGTGTGTGTCTTACCAGTGGGTATTTACCCATGTGTGTGTGTGTGTGTGTGTGTGTGTGTGTGTGTGTGTGTGTGTTTGTGTGTGTTTGGCGTGTGTGGTGTGTTTGAGAGGGTGAGCTGACCCGATCTGCTTATAGCATCAGAAGGAGTCACTTAAGCTTTGTGCCTGAGCAGTGAACTGTGCCTGTGCTTCAGTGACACACCATCAAGCTTCATACAGTAACACACACACACACACACACACGCACACACACGCACACACACACACACACACACCACACACACACACACACACACACACACACACACACACACACACACCCCACACACACACACACACACACACACACACCTCCTTCCTTTCTCCCTCCATCCTTTGCTCCCAAATACTGTATTTGTGCTGTTCAGGAAATAAACACACTTCCTCCACTGTTTAATTGCATATTCTTCTTGTTAAGTGAGGCTCAAGGTAAAACAACAATGGCAATATTATAGATAACATAAATGAAAAATAATAATTAAATAAATAAAGTACAGGCTGCACCATTGCATGAAATGGAAATACTGTGTCTTGCCTGGGCAACTTTGGGATTTTGATGGGTTATGGTTTTTTGTAAATATGCTGGATTTGCAGCATTGCAGGGGTTTACAGTAAATAACAATCAGCCTCCTTTTAATATAGTATTTCAGTTTGCTTTCAACATCTGTACTGGCCAGAATATATTACTAAATATTCAAACAAAGCAAGAACAAATGCAATTTGTTATATATATATATATATATATAAACAAAAAATAAAAATAATCTGTACAAGCTCATGCTTCCATTTTAATACAAAATAGTTTAACTTTTTACTGTAAAGTCATGTCGGATTTAGGTCTGCCTTTAATTTTCAGTTAAATAATGGATTGCTGCTGAATGAAATTTGATAGTTCTGTGTTGCTAATTTAGATACAGAGCAGTCATACATCTATCTCCTTATGAGAAAAAAATCCACACATGTGAGCAGTATTTTTCCTGGGACATTTGTTTACAGTATGTTCACTTTGTGTACAGTGACTTTACATCCATTTGAGCATTGGGATTCACATTGGATTATGCAATTTATGACAATGAAAATCAGAGTGTGAGATCTCCAACGTGAACAAATGGTATTGACTGAATGGTCTGAATTGAAGCAGAATGTGATGTACAGTAGCTTACATGTGCAGGTGTCCCACATCTGAGGCTTCACTCGGTCAGCTGAGGATGGCAGACAGAAAGAAATCAGGGATCACGGGGCCTGAGGGAAAATGTCTGTTCACGTGGTTTAAATCTAGCTTGAAAATGGACTCAAGCATTTCTAGAATATTTATTCAGTTCACCCCAAATTTGAGGTGATGAAAGATGATAGGAAATTTGAGTGAGACTTCAAACATCTCTTTTAGTTTGCATACAGATTGAAAACATCTCTGCAGATTTGGCATTTTTCATACGGCTGCATCATTCCTTTTTTGGGTTTCCACTAAAATTGAAATCAAGTTCTTTATGTGAATATACTAAAGGCCCATATCTATATATACATACGTATGTACATACTTACATACATACATAAATACCCACACATAGAGTGTACGACCTCTGGTGGTAAAAAGGAGCTAGATATATCTTGTGAATATATTGGGAACTATAAATCGGCAACATCGAGACTCCACTCGGCTGTATTTTGCAGTGACTCACTTTCAAAATGGCTTCCAAACAGGAATCGGTCTATCAAATATTCTCATTTCAGGACTGCAAATCCTCTCCTGACCCGATTTTTGAACTCCCGGCCCAGTGTCTGACCCCCAAACCGGTCCCTATAGTGATAGATAACGGCTCCTTCCAGACCCGGGCCGGCTGGGCGGCCCCAGCGGCGGAGTTTGACTCTCCGCTGCTGCTCTTCAGGTCGGTGGCGGCGCGCAGCAGAGGGGCCGCCCGCAGCGAGACGCAGATCGGTAACGATATCCCAAACCTGGAACCTCTGCGGTGGCTGCTGAAGAGCCAGTTCGACCGAAACGTGGCGGTCAACTTTGAGATCCAGGAGCTCATGTTCGACTATGTGTTTACTCACCTGGGCGTCTGCTCAGAGGTTAGTGGTGGAGGGCGGTGACTGGTGTGTACAGTATATGTGTGGATGGAACTGACGTGTCCACTGGTGCCAGCATTTATATCAGCCAGCAAATATGTTTCCAGTAGCCTAGTTCTCCTCTTCTCTGAGATATAAGATATCTAAGATATCGTAGACTATACCTAGGAGGAAGGAGCAGATCATGAAGAGAAACAGCTTTAAAATAAAGAAAGAAATCCCAAGTGTTTTGTAGCTAATCAGGTGTGTTTTAATTACGTTAACAGTATTGCAGGCTGGTAATATTTATCCATTTCTAGACTAACACATCATGACAACCAGATGATCAATCAGCATGACTTTTTCCATGCATTTGCAGGGCAGTGTGGCACATCCTATTGTGCTGACAGAGGCGCCCTGCAACCCGCTGCACTGTCGCCAGATGATGTCAGAGTTGCTGTTTGAGTGCTACCGTGTACCGTACGTCTCCTATGGCGTGGACAGCTTGTACAGTTTCTACCACAATAACACTCGAAGGAAACTCCAGCCACCACACACCGGCATTGTTCTGTCTTCAGGATACCACTGTTCGCACATTTTGCCAGTTATCAACGGCAGGTGAGGATTCACAGACACAGATAACACTTCCGTGTTGCCATGCCAGTGCTTATTTAATATCATCTTAGAGATGCTTTTTCTGTCTGTATGTCTTTGTGTTAGACTGTGTTTAGTGAAATCATACACCCATTTTGCACACTTCGTTGTGTAGAGTCAAATTTTTATATGGTTTTGATTCAAGGTTTGATGCGGTGAACTGTAAGCGTGTGAACGTGGCTGGGAGTCAGGCAGCATCTTATCTGCAGCGCCTCCTCCAGCTGAAATACCCAGGTCACCTCGCCGCCATCACACTCAGTCGAGTGGAGGAACTGCTGCACGAACACAGTTACACTGCTGTCGATTACCATGAAGGTACATTATGTCAGTGCAAACATACATATATAGTATATTGATACACAACTCTTTTTTAAGTTTTTGAATCATTTAAGAAACCCAGAATTTATCTAAAGTAACATTAACTAACTCCACAAAGACATGAATTTTCTCCTTGTGGCCGGTGGGGACGCACGTGGAACTAGACTAAGGCTGAATCTCATTCCTCTGTCTTACCCCTACCCCTTACCCTTTGCCCTAGGTTTTGCGCGTTCACACAAAACTAAGGGCTGTCCCAATACTCATTTTGATCGAGGGGATAGGGGTGGATGGCCCTTGAAAACCATAGACAGTTAAAGAAAAAACCTAGGGAGGACGCAAGCTTACTTGTAACCGAGGGGTAATTTCATGGGTAATATACAACATGGAGATGCATGCAATCCCCCTCTTCCTTTCTTTTTTTTTCTTCTTACTTTCCATTCCCTCTTTGTTGTGTTCTCCACAGAGCTGGAGAAGTGGCGCAGCCCAGAATTTTATGAGCGGGAGGTTCACCGTATGCAGCTTCCCTTCTCGGGTAAAGTGCCGGGCGGTTGTGTGAGCGTGGAGGAGAGGCAGGAGAGACGAGCTCAGCAGCTCCGACGACTTCAGGAGATCAATGCTCGCCGCCGGGAGGAGAAGCTGCTGCAGGACCAGGAGAGGCTGGACAGACTTATGGCAGTGCAGGCAAGGGGCCTATTTTATAATTTACAGTTTATTCATTTGTTTTTTCAGATGGCATTTATATATGTATGTCTTGAGATTTAATATGCAGTAGGAAAAATCTGGTAATAAAAAAAAAAAAAAAAAAAGAAGACAAACCATTAAAAAGCTTAATTGTTCTGAGAAATTGTGTGTATTCATTACAACAATAACTAAAGAACATCCAAAATAAAATGCTTTCACTACATTTTTGATCTAATTTTTGATCTTTGGTTTGGTTCTTATACACATTTGGTTTGTGCTGCACAGTGATCATAGAGTTTGTGTGTATACAGGAGCTGCTGGAGGACGGCCTGTTGGATCAGTTTCATAAGAGCCTGGTGGAGCTCAACATGGACTCGGCCGAGGAGCTGCAGTCGTACATCAACAAGCTGCAGCTGGCTGTGGAGCAGGGCAGACAGAAACTGCTGCACAGCGACGGAGCAGAGGGAAAGCCTGAGGTGGGTATTAAGAAATAAGGGAATAAGGGAAGCTAGATTTTTTATTTTTTTTATTTTTTTTATTTTTTTGTCTTGCAAGTGTTTTGTCCACATTTCGAGGCTCTGTGTGTGGCAAAACATTTGAATGGTTAAAAACATTTTTTATGGTTGGCTATCATTTAGTCTCGCTTTGCCAGACCTTCCTCCACACGCTGCAGAGGAGGGTCTGGCTAGTCCACACAGCATTCTGGGATGGGAGAAAAACGTGCTCCGGTTTAGAGGCATTTAATTAAACCAATCACAATTGTCGCTAAACTCCGCACTGAGCTGCTGCAAAATATCCTCGGGAAGAAACTTGCTTTGGTGGAACGTGTACGTTCAGAAGTTGCTGCAGTTGTGTGATAGAAAATTCAGATTGGACAGATAGTCTGGCTAGCTGTCTGGATTTACCCTGCAGAGATCTAAGGAGCAGTTAACCATAGTCCTCATAAATCCACCGGAGTTTAGAATTCCAACACTAAGAAAGTAGAAGGAAAGGGACATCAGCAAAAAAGATGTGCATCCTGCAAAACTTCCTGCAGCACCGGCGCAATCCCAGAAATGGAACGTCATAGATATAGAATAGCTATCACTTGTAAAAACAGATTTCTGTGTTTAAAAAAAAAATTAAAATATATATATATATATATCAACAAAAAACTTTAACTCTTATTTGATTAATAAATTCTATAATATACAGTATATGAATAACATAGGTGTACATAGCAGTGTTATATAAGCAGTGCTTTTTCATGTATATACTTGGCTACTATATTGTATTCTCCAGAAAAGTAATGACTTCAGCTGATCAACTCAAGAGCCACTGAGCTGAGTTCACATTCCCAATGCATCAGTAATGAATTAGGTCTGCATGTCATCGCTGTGGATGTGCTGGATGGGCTCCATAGGATCCATGCTTGTTTGCCGCAGTTGGTTTGCTGCAGCTGAAGTGAAGCCTGAGGCTGTTCTGTTGCTCTCTGCCAGGTGTCTGAGCTGGAGCAGCCGATGGACGAGGGAGATGGAGTGGCGCTGATGGATCCTGACTTCCCTGAGGACACGCTACCAGAAAAACCTGCTAATGTGGTTCAGGTAGTGGCTTCCCAGACAGATATTTACACCCTCATTAATGCTGTGCAGGGAATTATCTGCCAGTTTTGTGGGTGAATGTGTCAGAAAAACCTGTATTAAGTTTGTTTGGGATAACAGTAAGGAAGCTAGTAAACTTTACTTATAAGCTGAATTTGAATTTTGAAATTTGGTATCACATATTAACGTAATGTCCTTTGACATGTCTCTAGCCCGTGTTCAACGTGGCGGAGTACCACCAGCTGTTTATAGGGACGGAGCGTCTGCGGTGTCCAGAGATTCTGTTCCAGCCCTCGCCAACCGGGGAGGACCAGATGGGACTGATGGAGACTCTGCAGTACGTCCTGGCCAGGTAATGATACATATACAGTATATGCATTTACAGTATGTTGCGTATAAACACATAGCCCCAGGGAAATCATGCAAACACACACATGGATTGGGAAAGTTCTCTCCTTGCCCATTTGATTTTATAACACAAATACTGTATTTTTTAGCATCTTAATCACAATTCTTCTCATATTATCTTAAATTGTGTTTTTATTAGAAAATGTCACGTCAAACTGAGGAATCAGTATCTCACATACAGGTACACACCAGAGCAGCAGGAGGCGCTGGTGAGCAATGTATTTCTGACTGGAGGGAACATGCAGTACCCCGGGATGAAGGAGAGAGTGGAGAGAGAACTGCTGGCTATGAGGCCCTTCCAGTCACACTTTAAGGTACACGGTCCATTTTTTAAACCCTTTTTATCATCACACACTCCTAAACAATGCTGTTCAGAATCCCATCCCACACATTTTTTCAGGTGTGTGTGTGTGTGTGTGTGTGTGTGTGTGTGTGTGTGTGTGTGTGTGTGTGTGTGGTGTGTGTGTGTGTGTGTGTGTGTGTGTGTGTGTGTGTGTGTGTGTGTGGAAACCAGTTACCCAAGGTTTGCTGCCCAAATACTCCAGATGCACTCTTGAAAAGACATTTGAACTCTGACTGACTCATTCTCAGGTGACAATGGCGTCTCGGCCGGCCCTGGATGCCTGGTACGGGGCGAGAGACTGGGCCTTGGAACATCCCCTCAGCGGAGAGGGAGGAGCGGCAGAGGGATGGATCAGCAGACAGGAGTACGAGGAGAAAGGAGGCGAGTACCTGAGCGAGCACTGTACCTCTAATGTCTTCATTCCCATGAAAATCGCCAAACCAGTTCCGGCTCGCCCCACCGAGTCCTCTGTTACCACGCTGACATCGACCGGCGCTTCTGCTGCCGTCACCACGGTTACGTCTGCCCTGGCTCCCTCCTCTTCCACTGCTGCTACTGATGTTTCTATGGTTACCTCCTAAACTGATCTCTGTTTTGAGCCTCTGATGTTCAGTGAATTATAGCAGATGTGATGCAGTCAATCAAAGGTAAAGAAGACCTTGCTCTTTAATCCTGAGGGAATGAAAACAAAACTTAAATTTACTTGAATTTATTGTTGAGGATTCAGATAGGTGGTCCTGGCCAAAACATGATTTTAACTGCAAATAACATATCTCAATGTGGTCTGCTATTAGGCATTTCTCTGTGGAAATCTAAAGAAATACACCACCAAACAGCATCATAAGCTCATATATATAAGGTACATTAGCAGAAGCTGTTAAGACATGGATGTTCTTTTATTTACCAAAAAACAACTAAGGCACCATTCAGAAATGTTGAATGGAAATTTACTTCCTGTCTTTTCTCAATCTTGTAAAACCTGTAAGTTTTTTTACTTTCTGACTGTTTTGGACATACAATTTTGTTTTATTTAGCCCTTTGAGATTTCCTTGTGAAATGTAAAGGGCATTATAAATAAAATGTATTATTATTATTATTTTTATAATGCTTAATGAGACCGTTCATATTAAATGGTCATCAAAGGAATGATCTTAAAAGCTCTAGTGGGAATATGTTGTATTACTATATAAATTTAATTGGTTGTTTGTATGTTTTAAAAAAAAAATATATTTTCACTCATAGAAACAGCAGTTTTTTGATTGAATTGCATGTTGAGAAAGAAATCTGGCAGCTGTCTTAGGCCATTGCTGTTCAAGGGCAGGGTTTGGGTCAATTACACACACACACACACACACACACACACACACACACACACACACACACACACACACACACACACACTCTCTAACCTACCACTAGTTGTATCTATCCATGCAGATAGTGTCGGTTTTACGCCCATAGTTTTATCTGTACAAATATTTGCCACCGCGACAAATTCAACTGCAATGTTTTTTTTCTAAATTACAGCTGCGACTAACGATTATCTTCAACACCAATTAATCTGTTTGATTTTAGATTAATTGATTAGTTCTTTAGTATGTAAGATTTAATTCCCATAGCAATTTCCCAGAGCGTCTGGAAATGCTTGTTTTGTACGACCAACAGTTTAAATCCTAAATATTTACACAATATAAAACAGACATGAAACAAATCCTAACATTTGAGAGGCTGTGACTTGAGAAAGTTTTGTCCATTAACTAAATTTTTAATTTAATGATTTAATTGATAATTGATTTTCAGTTCAGACATATGTCTCCAAACCTGTTGTTTTGGGTGAACTGACCTTTTATATGCAGCGTACGTGATTATGTTTGCAAAATACTTTTTACACCACTAGATGGCACAGAGAAACACAAAATCTTGTCAACCTGTTTTCAGCCTCTAGTGCAACTGAGCATATCCACAATACCAGATCTATCCCACATAATTAAACTGATGACTATGATTACTCAATTACAGTTATGTCGTGTAGATTTTCTTTAGGCCAAGAGTTTCAAATTTACTCTGAGAAGCTGGTTTATGCAAGTACAGCAACAAAGTCTGCTCTCAGCTTTAAAAAGACACACATTCTAACTTTTGTTTTTCACTTTACAACTGATATTGTGGTGGAGTGTCAGTTGAACAAAATGTACTTTATGTCAAGCCTACTAATCTAAAATCCCACACTTTAATCAGCCTATTGTTTGCAAGAACATGTGACAGCAGGGACCTTTTGATTCTAGGTACTGTACTGATCTAAAGGCTCTGACTCTCAATGAAGAACTGTCAGGTGTCTTGCAGGTGTTTGTGTTCTACTGTTTTTTCCTTGTTGGTCCACATTATTAACCCAGCAGACCTCTAATAGCATTATATGGTGTTAAACTGTGCCACAGCTCGAGGTTGAAACCGTCCACCAGCTTGTTCTGTTTCTGCTCAAGCAGCAGTAATACACACACACACACACACACACACACACACACACACACACACACACACACACACACACACACACACACACACACACACACACACACACACACACACACACACACACACACACAGAGAGACAGAGCAGAACAGCAGCAGCAGCAACGCAGAGCGAGGCTAATCAGAGCCAACCCAGGCCTGTGACTGCCAGGTGATTGGCTCAAATGTAACAAGAGGGATTTAAATGGGGGAAAAAAATCACTTTATGTAATGTAAAAGCAAGTAAACCAGATTTATTTCAAAGAATACACTAAAGTCCAGCAAGGCTTTCCTAATGATATTTTAACAAAAAAACAAACGGGGATGCCATTGTGTGGATTTTGGTTTGTTTTACACCATAAACAAGGAGGGGAATAATCTCATAAAGTTTACTTATCTGAGGTTTTGAGAAAGACACATTTGATATTTACAATATTATGTGGCTGTGATCTGTGTTGACAGTGGCCTGGTTCTTCTGAGCCATTCAGGATATGTTTCAGCTCAAAAACATGATGGGTGGTTATAGTGCCCTCTTTTATCCTTTTTCATACCAGCTTTCACTTCCTCCGTGTCATTATTAGGCGGGGTTTCTAAACAAATTCTCTACAGAAGCTCAAGGGATTCTGCAGGTAATGTTGGCTAGTTTCCAATTAGAAGGATTAATCTGTGAGCTCCGTGCTGCAGGTCAGCAGGAGCAACATGCAGGGCTGAGCTCATGTTCCACAGTCCTGGATCAGAGGGGAGGAGAAAATAAGGACCCAGAGTTAGTGAGTCCTTAGTCCAGGTGCACAATGAGGTTTATTTTAATGGTTGGACAATCCTATTTTGTTTTTTTCTGTGTAAAACTTGAGCCTGTTACAGATTCTAAATAATTCTGAAGGCAACAAACTGATTCACTTATGTTGTTCCCTCTACATGGTTACAGAGATTTAGCCTGTTGGCAAGATGTCATGTTGGCACAGTTACATAAGGTGAAGAAAGGTTGAATATCCAATAAAACCGTAATTGGAGACAACCCTGCTATTTATCTCCAGGCTTCTTCCTATTTCTCTTCACTCTGCACAGGGACAAAACGTTTGCAGACTATCTAACATAGATGGCTTGTTTCCAATGATGGGAAGCCTGTGAGAGATCATATCCTTGTTTATAACTTTTTAGTCGGGGCAGCTGCACACTGGGGAGTGGAAACTGGGCTATAATGTGAACTTACTCCGGATGATTTCTTTCCGGTGAAGCTCTTTGGGTTTGGGTGATTTGTTACTTATGTTTATTTTTTTTCAAATGCAGCTTTAAGTAAACAATAGAAGTTTTTAAATAATTTACTGAAGTAAAAGTTGCACATATCACACCATAGGATACGCCATTATAGGTAAAAGTCCTGCATTTGAAAGTTTAACATGTGTCAGTCTTGACTCCGGTGTCAGAGCTTCAATATAATAAACTGCATGACCCCCACAGACCTGGTATCTCCTGCCTGGACAATTTGTGACAAGACGCTGTCTCTGTATCATCAATCATTAGACCTAGGTACTGTTTCATGTAGCCTACTGTTTAAAGGCTTTGCTGTGAAAGGGATATTCCACTCAAGTCATTTGAGTATGAAGTGGCCATTAAAGGTTTGTAACGTCTCTTACAAAGAAGAGATTTAAACTGTGGAAAAAAGTACACATATGTGTTATTTTGTGTCTCTGGTGCTTCCAAACGCATACAAACTTGGGAACAAACATCCATGCTGTTTTGAGGGAGATACGGGTTTCTGAATGTCCCCTGCCTTCAGTCTCCGGGTGAGCTGTTCAAAATCTCCACGGCTTTCTATGTAACTAGCCAAGACGAGGTGGCTAACTGTAGCACGCTAGCGCTAGAATGCTAGCTTGTCCTCAATGGCATAACACTGCTACAACACATACTAGTTCACCGTGATCTACAAAAGAACTACGTCCATGTCCCTGTTCTGCAGGTATTCCACAAGTGTGCCCTCGTTTAGAAGAAGTCTCCCAGCTAATCCTGCCTTGTACTGACCAAAGTTGGAGAAGGTTATCTAGCTGATGTGATCTTACCTTAGCTACTGCGCATGTGCAACTCGCAACAAAGATGGTCAAAAAGCGAGATTTCTCACTCTGTAGCTACAACAGAGACCTAAACACACAGGGTGAAAACAGGATCTGCAGCAATGTGCGATACAACAAAAATGTGGTGTTTTTTGAAAATGAAATCATGTAAATGATTATTCTGGTACAACCTCAAAATACAATTATGAACCTGAAAATAAGCATAATATGGGCGCTTTAACATGTTTCTTAACACTGTAAAAATGTGTCGGAGTCCTTTGTAAGTGACTTGAATCCAAATACAATCCTTTCTGACCCTTACAGTTGGTGTTTCATACTGAAAATGTAGATTTTGGACAAAGTCTTTAAAGCAGCTGTGACAGACTGGTTGAAGGTACTCAGAATATGGTTATTATTCGTCCAGTGAATAGTCCACCCGGTCCAACAATTTGAATTCTTAGAGACCTCATCCAGGGCCGAAGTCATTATAATGAAACACCTCCTAGCTTTAGTTTTGCAAGTGATTGCTTTTATTTGAAGGTTGAAGCTTTTCATTTTATTTTGTGCAAATCTCATAGCTGGGTTCATTTAAAAAAAGAAGAAGCTCAAGTCACTCTGGAAACAGAGCCACTTAAAAGCTATTTTATGAAGATGAATGTTTTCCTTTACAGACGTGTGGTGTCTGGAAGGTAATGACGCATCTGTGAAGTTTAAAGTGAAGCGCTCATGTGTCAAATTGAATTTTGTTTGTGCAATAAATCTGAAACACGATTTATCAAACAGAATGGGAGGTTTCTTTTTGATAAGAGAAAAGCATTGCTGCACTTTCCTCTGTTGTTTGGAAGTTTTTGTTTGTTTATTTAATCACTTTGGGGGTTGAGAGAGATTATGTAACAAGATGAAAATTTCACATATCCTGTTGTCTTAATAACTCAAAATGAACTAATAATTTTACGAGTGTTAATGTAAAGGTCTTTGTCTTGCTCTTCGGGCATCCCCATGTTGTGTTTTTGTCCTTATTTTTTGGGGTTAGCTGATAAATTGTACAAAGCTAATCTTTTTCAAGATGGACAATTTTTTTTTAAATTTACCTAAGATATTAAAGATTAGCTGCATAAGACTTATTTTGCAAATAATGGTCAACAAGCTGAATTGCTATATTTCTAAACTCTCAATGGCTACGTATATTAAGGTTATTCACGGCGAGATTGACCTTTTGAAAAGTCCTGAAACGGTACAAACGGGGAGATTGTGATACATAATTATTTTTTAGAGTGTCCCTGACTTTAGATGCCAAGATAACCGGCCAGGACCGTCATTAACTGGAAGACAAAGGGACAGTGTCTCTGAATGTTTTTGAATGCACAAACGCATCATGAAGCAAGTCTGTGTAAATGTTTCTTACATAATTCATTATTGTTTGCAGTATTAGTTCTTACCAATAGTTAACTGAACCTTTGTGTAACTTTATTATTGAGAAATAATAGATTATGCTCTCACAAAAAGGACTTCAATTGCAGTTATTTTTGCAGCTGCGTCATTCCTGTGTGTGGATCTTCTCTTTCTCCTTGGTGTCGCAGCTTTTGGCTGATTTGTGTATTTTGGGATGCGTAGGCTACTGTATACATCTGATATTATTTAGGCAACTGAAGAAGTCCCACGGAATATAGATATTCCCCAGCGACATTAAAGGAACAGTGTTTGTATGCTTTTCCATTTACTCAAGTCGGCTCCCAAAGGGTCAAAAGTCTTTAAACTGCAGTAAAGGAAATGAGGGAGAAAAAGGCTCTGAGCTCTCTGCAGGACCTTACACAACTTCTTCTGATTGAACACCATGATACGAGCATTAAATATCTTTGGCCTGGATATTTAATGAATATTTACACGGAGGAAGCCGTATTGTTTGAATATAAACTGTTACACAGTGTCCAGCACAGTGTAATCAGCAGAAGTAGCTGTAATCAGATGATAATGACCTCTTTTTCCTCCTCCTCCTCCTCCCCCTCCACATGCAGAGAGCAACAGGTCTAATCCTGTCTGTGCACGGCTGCCTGTGGATAACAAGGGCCTGAAACACTGACTCTGTATCATTTTATTTGATGCATTGTTTCTAAATTTCTGTTTACTGGAGCAATGATATTTCGGACAGCAGTAGAGCATGCTAAGAGGCACCCTGGCGTAAGTAATCTTTATCTCTTAACTGTTTTTTTCTTTGTGGAATTTAATGTCAGTGGCAGCAACTTTCCCAAAATGTTTTAACATATATCTGAATAGTGCTTGTTAAATTATGATTTTAAACTTAAATAATTAACATGAAAATTATTAAAATGTGGATGTGCTTCTAAATGGACTCATGTAATGTAAATGTTTCTCTGTGCACATTATTCAACATCAGTGACATAGTAACACCACTGTAAATAAATTTGGGTTAACTGTAGAAGTTAAGTGGCAACTGCAGTCCTTTTTATAAGGGCTTTCCGGGAGTGAATCTGTTTTATTCAGTTTTTTATTCAATCTTGTGATGTAATGTATTGCTTTATGTTAGTCTTAAGATAATTGTATTGTATTTCTGTCTTCTGTGATATCACTATAATATGAATAATATCCTCCTAAAAAGGAATGTATTCATTTATGGTTTATGAAGAAAATGAAAGCCCAATGAATTTATCCCAACATACTGTACATTATAGACTAAATCATTGATTAAGTTCTAGCTTTGTTTGCATGTCATTTAGCTGATTCAGCTTTAGTCAATAAAATACAGTAGCAAACACAGTTGATGATTGCCTGCAGGGTTTCTAGAGTGTTGGTGGATTAATCGATGTGATGAGAAGTCTAATTTTGTCTCATCAAATCTTAGTTCCTTCAGTTTCTCATTTAAAACCAAAGTGAGAGACGCTAAAGACTTTAAAAACACCCATGATCTGTACTTTAAAAAACAACATCTCCTAAATCTAAACTGACAAAATCTAAGGATTAAGGAAATGACAAGTTGCAATAAAATACATTCGAAAATATAAGGACCTGCAGGGCATGGGATTATTTCGGCAATTTTTAACCAGCTCTGCTGTCAGAAGGCGAAGTGACAGAGTTTTAACTTCTTTTCATTGTCCTCCCAAGAGAGAGAGAGAGAGAGAGAGAGAGAGAGAGAGAGAGAGAGGGAAGCTGCAGTGAACAAATCCCTGTGAGACTCTACCAAAGCTCCTTGATCAAGTTACAACAGTCAGGACAGACAGACAGATAGTGAGACAGACTGTGACAGAGAGTCAGGAAGAGTCAGAGAGAAAGACAGAAATCCAGATAGACAAATGAACAGACAGACAGACCGACAGAAGGTTAGACGGGTGGGTGCAACATAATATCATTAATGTGTATGTTGCATTCTACTGCTGTAGATGTTTATGGTTGTGTTCATTTAACAATTTTATGTCAGTCGGGTAGTTTAATCTACAGCAATGTATCAGTATATGTATTACAGTACTTTACTAAGTATATACTTAGTTATTTTCCACCAACATAGAGCTCAAAATAAGTAGTGATTGGAATATGTGAATGATTTCAGTGTGGTGTAAGTAGATAGACACTCACACATGTAGAAAGTGAGTAAATCAGATGGAGAGAGGCAGAGACTGAATGGGAGAGAGACACTCAGACAGATGGACAGACAGAGAGTCAGACAGACAGAGTTTGACAGGCCGACAGAAAAAAAGACCGACATTATGATCACTCAGTCGTGTTGCTGCAGATCTTAAAGGTCCCATGGCATGAAAATGTCCCAGCCTGCCTATGGTCCCCCAGTGGCTAGAAATGGCAATAGGTGTAAACCGAGACCTGGGTATCCTGCTGCCTTTGAGAAAATGAAAGCTCAGATTGGTCCATCCAGGTTACCTCCCCTTTCTCTGCTTTGTCCGCCCAGAGAATTTAGCCCACACATGGGAGAGAGACATCATGGCTTTCAAACGAGCAAAGTGGCAGTTGGTCAAGGCCACACCCCCATCCTCCACCTTGATCCCCCCCCCCAATTTCTACAGACTCAGAAATGGCACACACTAAGGAAAGCTCATTGTGGGACTGGCTGTAGTTGCTGTAGTTCTACACCAAGGCTGAATTTTGGGGAAGAGACTTCAGATACAGTATTAG
>NC_045739.1:15204828-15211300 GCF_008692095.1 Etheostoma spectabile | reverse complement strand
AGGTCTATATAAAAGCATCCAAAGAGCACCATGTCATGGGACCTTTAACTGACAGAAAAAAGTGTTTTGTTAAATGATCAAATCCATGACTATAATATAAAGTCCTGATACTCAAATTTATAATCATCTTTGCATATTTTGTTAAACATTGTATGACTTTACCTTTTTGGGCCTCAAACATTCATTAAAATGAAACTATTTGAGAAGTCAAGAGAAGAAATTGCTTTGGTGGAACTTTGAACACCTCATAGAAATCGGAAATGTTTAAATGCACTGTGTGTTACGTGTTTAGCATGTTTATCGTGTGTTAAATCTAAACCGGAAAAGTAACAGTAGTAAAAGTAGGCCAGTTAATCCTCAGAGTTGTTACAGTAACTCAAATCTGCGGACAGGAAGGGACAAATAAAGTATTCATCTGGTCCAACCCTAGGCTACAGTAAATCTAGAGTATATTTAAAATTTAATTGGATCTCTTAATTGGAATTTGGATGAGTTCACATTTGCCCTGGTGTTACTGTTGATGGTTGGCATATGATTCAGAGGAGAGTTTCTCCCAGTTAAAAAAGTTGCATCTGCTCTTTTTTAATGAACCAATATATGTTTATAGTTGCTTACTCACTGAGACATTCAGCGAACACAGTGTCAGCGGTCATAAAGCAGAAGCTGACTGAGGATGATGCAATGCAGAAAAGGAGTTACTGTTTATATATATATATATACTATATATATATATATATAGTAGCTAAACATATTTCCAATATCCAACAGTTATCTTAACAATACAGTATAGACATTTATTATTATTATAGACATTATTAGAATACTGTATTATAGTGTTGGCAACATAGTCATTTATTGCACCATACTCAACTTAACTTGCACTGTACTGTGTTTGGCGGCTACATTTTTTTTCCTCTGTAAATTAAATATTGTGTATGGAAAGAATGACAATAAATTATACCTTCAACCTTGGACATTAGCTCCAGACAGGTAGTATAGTGGCTAGCTTGATTATAAGTGCAAAACAAATAAAATAAAAGTTTCATTCATTCACATAAGCGAGCTGATAATAGAAAAACTAAATTATACCAAATCACAAATCAGCAATCACAAAGTTCTGACAGTTTTAACTTCTCTACAAACTGTAAACGGTATCTGTATACACACTATGGTTAAATGGAATCACAATGTTAACCACTATAAAGTTGTTGAGAGTTGTAATTGAGAGAGTTGTCTTCTTGTGAAAAGTTCAGGTTGTGATTTAATTTATGAACAGCACATATTAAATTCAGAATGAACACATCTCCTTGTGTTAAAAAAAAATAAATAAAAAGCTTTTGATGATCTTACTCTGTGTCGGCAGCTCATCCCCCAGTTCTTCTTCATCTGTTTGGGAATGGGCGGTGCATCTATGTATTTGATCCGGTTGGCCAAAGGACCCCACGTCACGTAAGGACCACTGATAATATGCAACAGAGACAATATGTAATTTGTCAGTTTCATGGCTGTATTGATCTGTTAACTATCAAAACGGTAACCTGTTAGATGATGTAAACATCTGTGTTTTATCAATAATGAAGCCTGAGCATCAGATAATCAAACGCATCACGTACAGAAGCCAGGACAATTAGACTACAGTTTCTGAAGCAGAATCAATAACCACCTATGGTCACAGCATGGCGTACACCACCATGTATATCACTACTAAGATATGTAGCGGGGAAATTATGGTTTTTAGGCTAATTAAACATCATTTCTTCCTCTTATAATTTCATCCTGAAATGCAGATTTTTTGTAGATGAATATTTTTTACACTAACTGAGCAGATGGTTTTGTTTTATGATTGATGCTGACTGCAGGGATAACAGCTCACTTTCATTCCCTCCCCCAGCCGTCTCTTGCTTGGACTTCCTCTCCTCCTGCTGCTATCCAAACTGCTGAGTTACCCTTGATGATACTCCAATAACAAGAGACACAGATAAAAATTCTAACAAGAGCTCACAAGATGGTGCACTGTCTTGTCTCTTTGCAGCAATGATTCCTTACACACTAAGTGAAATGATTAGAACTAGTGTTCAGGTGGTGGCTTAACAGTTGAATCTTACCCACAACTTCTTTTATTATGTGTCATCTATCAAAGGAGGGATTGAACAAAGCCGCTCTCAGGGGTATATCAGATCACTTGTGGATGAATAGTTGTGTGCTAGGTCTGAAAAACACTTTCTCCGTGTAGGCTGTATCAGGTTCCCAAAGAGCGTACTGTAACTTATCCCAATTCTGTCTTTTTTTGTTTGTGTGTTTAGCTGGAACAAGACCAATAACCCTGAGCCATGGAATAAACTTGATCCCACATACCAGTACAAGGTAATACAGCCTACTACAAGTATTCATTGTTAGGAAACTGGGATGACATTCCAGTTGTACTTGATTGGTACATTTCTGTTTGTATGTGAGATTGGACACAGAAATGAATTATTTGCACAACAGCATCAAGCTTCTACTCCGTTTGATTTTCTTCTTCTTCTTCCCCAGTTTGTGGCCATTACCACCGACTACAAAAACTTGAAGAAAGATGGTCCTGAGTTTTGATTCTCTCACTGGCCTCTTCCTCTTTCAAACTAGAGTGAAAAAAACAGAAAATCCTGATCTAGGGACATATTCACTACCCCTTGGCGTCTCACTGGTAAATGTCAGGAATTGTCAGTAAAATATCCTTAAGGATATTGAATATGTAGTATTTCTACATAATTACAGTCATGCACATGCTCCCCACTGCACCAGACGAGTGGTATAGGATTTCTTAGCCAATTAAATGCAATTAAGGGATACGGTACATCAGAGATAACTGTTTTGTTAACCATTCTGCTGTGTTTTAGAAATGTCAGTATATGATTTTGAATGTTTCAGGAATCTATCGATTTCCATTCACCTCTGTAAGATATGAAAATTAATTATCTGTCTCCTAAAAGTGGATTATGCAAATAAGCTTCAAAGGTCTGCTAACTGTTTGGAGATTGCACAAAAAATAAATTGAGACAAACAGCTGCCTGGAACAGAGGGGGAAATAAATCTGAAAAATGCATGCATTCAAATGCATGTGTTTTTTTCCTAGCTGGCACAATTGTTGGTTTAGCAGCCACTAAATTCAACAATTACAGTCTAAGTTATGATACAAAAAGGCAAAGATGCATAAACTGGACTGGATTCTCTTAATAAACAAACTGTCAGTTTCATGTTGGTGTGAGAGTGTTTGTTGCCAACCTTCACCGTAACTGTCCTCAACCACCTGCATGGAACTGAGTCAGATACAAATCTTTTTTCCACATCCTAAGACACAAAATACACAATCAGTCACTCTAATGGTACAGATCCATCTGTTGGCAGTGCAGCTGCCACTTTTCAGTCTGATTGGTGCTTCTATGACCACATTTAGTAGTGTGTGTGTGTGTATGTTTGTTTAATGCACCAGTGTGTGTGACAGCAGCCATGTGCCTTTGATCAGCGACAGCAGTGGCAGGATGCTGAGCAGTCTCTCAGCATGGTGTTGATGTATGACAGCAGAGCGCAGTGTGTACAATCTGAGTGCACACACACGCACGCACACGCACGCACACCATATGAACTCTTTCTCTCAACTTTAAGATCTAAATCTACATCCATCTTCACAAAGAGATGCCGATGAAGAGGAGAAAAGTCGTTGACAATTTACTTTTTAACTCATAAAAACACTGTTTTCTAGGTAGATGTGGGCTTCATGCTCAACTTTGCATCCTTCATTCTTGCTTTATTCTTTAAAGGGTGATTCTCTAAGCAGTGAACAAAGTGCCAAAAATACCACGAACATAATGTAAGGGGATTGATGGTAAAATAAACATATAATGCAAAATATACATGGGAACACCTATAGTATTTATGCCTTCTTTATTTTCGTCTTTATTAACTTCCTCAGTAACACCTTTGCTACTTCTGAAGGACAAGATACAAAAACAAATCCTTAAATTCTGACAGGAGTTTGGCTTTGTTTAGTGAAGATGAGACTTGTGTTTGATCCTCTTAAGACACTTTCCGACCTCAATGTCTTTTGGCTCTCTGCGGTTATATTGATCTCATGTCCTACCCGCAAAACAACAAGAAAAGCAAATGAAGAAAGAAGAAAAAACAGCAAACATGAAGAAATTTAAATAATTTAATTGTTGTGGCAACAAGGAGAGGGCTGGAGACCTGGAACGAGGGAGCATGTCATTTCCCTAAAAGATATTTAAAAGCCTTAATACACACACACACACACACACACACACACACACACACACACACACACACACACACACACACACACACACACACACACACACACACACACACACACACACTGCGTCAGATAAGTTGTCAGGTCATGAGAAACAGACACAGAGATGAAGCGGATGAGTCATTATTTGTGTTGTGATGGTGCGTACATTAGTGTGTGTGTGTGTGTGTGTGTGTTTTCTGGTCACAGAGTTGTTAGAGCTTCCCTGACCTTTGACCTGTGATTCAGCTGGCCGGCCTTTGTGGAGAGGACACATTCCTCTGGCACAAACTCAAGCAGTAACCTTCAACCAAAATATTGGAAGACAGCCTGAAAAGCCCAGAAGGACTCAAAGACGTCAGACACCAAACAAAAGTCCATTCAGTTCTTCAGTGAAATAAATATCAAGTGCTCTAATAGGCAGCAGCAGCAGCGCTTCATGTTGCAAAGCTTGTTAAGTGCTGCTTTATAAAAGGCTTTGTCTCTCAGAGGAAACTTTCCTTTCAGAAAAAGAATACTTTATAATAAAATAACTACAAAGTTTCATCCCAGAGTAAAAGAAAGAAGAAGCCTGCTCTTTTGATCCATTTGGGAGATTAAACATCTGACTGCAGCAAGTTGAGAAACAAATAAATAGAAATGTAAGTTCTGAAAGGACAGTAAAGGACTCTGGTCTCGTCTTCTCATGTACATAATGAATTCTCTGTGTTCATTAACATTATGTAATGAAGGGGAGTGGGGTTACATAAAGAGACACTAGGAAAAAAATAAAAAAGGGTTTTAAAGAAAGTAGGAACTTCTGCAAAGTGAAGATGGCCTCACCTCGACCTCCTGCCTGTTTCTGTTTACAACAGGAATAGTCTGGTTATTAATCTTCATGCAAATAATCTTCATTATTCATATTCACATAGAAAATAATACCAGCTGTCCAGTGGAGATAAGAAGTGTACGTTAGACAAATCAGGGGTCTGAAGTTCCCTGAAAACATATTAAATGCATTACTTCCAAAGTGTTTTCAGGGTGTGAGGCTCTGGCTCTGATTATCTTCCTGTCAGATCTCTGTCACTGTCTGCAGACCAGCTTTTATTTTCTTTTTCTGGAAGTTGACAGTGAGAGGAAATGACCAGAGGAAATGCCAGCAGCTTAACAAGGATCAATGTTTATAAACTCTAAAGAGTCTCCTCCTTCTTCTGACCGTAAACACAAATCATGTGCCTCTCTGACAAAAAACATGTCACACGACAGCAGGTGTTCATAAGACCTATTCAAGTGACAACAGAGAGCTTATGAAATGTTCAACAAACTTGTAAACATTGAGGATCAGTTGTATTGCAAGATGGTGGAAATGTACATGCATTGTACTTCAAAACCTTTTACAAATATACAAGGTGATGTTGTCATGCAAAAACGTCTATTGTAACCTATATTGTTGAACTGTTTCCCCTTCTGTCTGTGGATTGGTGTTCAATTCCCAACAAAGCTGCTGTGGGTTTCCCATTCTGGGACAAAGCCTGATGTTAAGAAGGGCTCTAAAAAAAGCTTAGCAACAAAAAACCAAATACCTGCAATACTTACAGTCCTTCTGGGCTTAGGGCAGCAAACAGCAGTCAGAGAAGTGGAAAACGCTGTTTTTAAACAATGTATTACTGTCTGCTCAAAACAATTCTTTTTCCATAACAAGTAGGTTCAAACATAATTTCCCAAGTCAACCTATGAAAATTTTGCACATCACTGTAATAGGTTGTCCCCCTAAATGGGTTGCTAATACAATGAAACCTGCTGATGTGAGTGCGCTACTGTACATTTCTGAAAATTAGGCCTAGATTTAGGCAATACTGTACTTTGAGTTTCTTACATTTAGCATTTATACACAGTATTACACATTTAATAAATTGCTAATAATGCAATAAAAGGTAGTTGCAAGCAGATATTAACACATTGTTAAGTATTTGTTGATGTACGTGTGTATTAATTAGGGATGTTCCAATACCAATACAAGTATCGGTATCGCCTCCAATACTGCCTAAAACGCTGGTATCGGTATGGGGAAGTACTGGAGTTTATGCACCAGTCCGATACCATGTAATAACACCCTTAAAGTAGTTTATTTATGTTCTTTTTCCATTATGACTGACTGTCTAACTGGATAAAAAAACAAAGTTCTGTGGCATTCATTGTTTGTGTTTG
>NC_045739.1:15204737-15204818 GCF_008692095.1 Etheostoma spectabile | reverse complement strand
ACAAAGAGTTTAACCTGAGCCAGACCGACAATAAATATAAAAATTATATCACATCCATACAGGGATAGTAGTGTACAGTTG
>NC_045739.1:15191422-15204727 GCF_008692095.1 Etheostoma spectabile | reverse complement strand
ACATAATAAAATATATGACACACTGGTATCGGATCAGTACTTGGTATCGGCCGATACTCAAGTTTGGGTATCAGAATCGGTATTGGGAAGCAAAAAATTGTCAATTATAACTTCTATGAAGACATATTTATTTTATATCATTACAACTGTGTTCATTCATTATCTGTTCATACAGCAGCCTCCACTTATGGATGCCTCACAAGTCATAGTTGATGACAAATACATTAACAAAACAGTTACATTGTATCTGCATTATCTGGAAATTTGTATTATGGGTATTTTTATTCATCAGGCTTTTAGAAATCATGTTATACTAACATGTCACTTGGTAGATACATATTTTTGATGTGTGAATATGACTGTGTGCAGAAAAGAGTGCTGATGCTGCGCACCAACACAAGTTTCAACCAACACAAACCTGACAGCGTTTTAAAACAATGCTTGTTTCTATGGCAACATTATAAAAAAAATCTTAGACTATTACATTAGACGTGTAATAAAGGAAATGTCCATAGTCTTTCTGTGTGCGTGTTATTAGTGGTCAGTGAATCCAGGCATAGGGAAGGGCCTGGCGAATAGCTCCACCCGCTGGTGGAGATCTGTGATGTGTGACACTGTCTCTTGGTCCTCCAGTAGGAAGGACATGAAGCTGGTCAGATTTCCTGTTGGGAGCAAGAAGAATCAAAAAAATAAGCAAACGGTTTTAATTTCATAAATCTGCCCAACAGATATCCTCTAGTGCTGTAAAAAAAACGTGTTTTTACTCTGTCCCTTACATGTGCTTAGTTTTGGGATTGTACCAACAGTATTGGGGATGGGCTGAACATTATGTTTACTATTCTTTTGTCCACACCATTTAAATTAATGAGGGTAGGCTAAATAACAGGAAAAACTCAATATATAACGCAATACAATTCAACAGCATCACACACTACATCATCCAAAAGGGTGGTCATGCAGTTGACACCTCTGAAAAAGAAACTGAACATTATAACCTTCGTGAAGGTAGGATTTATTGCAGGACTGTTGCATCAGACTGTATTAGGTGTAGCTACAGCAGGTGTATCTAACAAACTGGAAACTGAGTGTATGTTTGTATGAATGAAATGATGTGAAAATGAATTAAACATCCTTAAAGCTTTAAAAAAAGAGATCTTTCCCTTTGATGCACATGTCAGGTCATGTCATTTTTAAACATGTTATTGCTGGTTCTCCTTGGTCACAAAGCATTAAAGCCTTCCCTTCTCAACAAATTACCATGGTTTGTGTGTGTCCACTACATAAAACCCCAAACTCTAACAGTCTCGTTGGATAAATCAGCAAGACTGGTAGAGTCCCTTACCAGTCTTCTTCTTCACATCCATTGCGTTCTGAATCCCTTCATCAATAAACTCCACAACCTTTTCAAAGTCTGCTTCCTTGAACTGTCTGGAGGTGAGAGACAGAGTTCCGGCAAGAAAACAATATTATTATTAAATATAAGGGCGAGGTGAAGAGAGACAGGTTTACTGAAAGGCCAATGGACATGCAAACAAATATACAGACAGCCAAAAGCAAACAGAGACACATCACACAGACAGACACACAGAGGGAGAAGAAAGGGTCCAATCTGTAGGAAGACTGATTGGTTGACAGATTCAGCCCGAACAATCTCCATTCCTGCAGCTCTTCACCAACAATAATCAGGTAACCAACATATCCTGTAAAAACTTCTGATCTAACGAGTCTGAGTCCTCCTGGAGTGAGAATACTCTTGTCTCTGGGGCAGAGATTCTTGTTGGCTCCAGGACCCTCTCAGCTCGAGCTTAATCCATCCCGCGAGGTCAAAGGTCAACCAACAACAAGTGGTTGTCTGTTCCACCTGAGAGGAGGAGGAGGAGGAGGAGGAGGAGAGATTTATGGTGTAACAATTTTAGTAATAAATTAAGCCCAGGTGAAAATGTGTCAGATGGTGAAATAAATTGACATTTTCCTTCACTCTCCTCTCCAACCTTCATAGACATTGATACAGTTTTCATCAGTTCTGTAAAATTCTTCTTCACATTGCCTTCATTTCCCGCCGCACTTAACTGTCAAGTGAAGGTTACATTAGCTTTTCCAAAGTCATGAAAACAGAATGCAAATTAGGGTGAAGCAAATAAAAAAGCAATCCAAAAGCAATTGCGTCAGGTACTTTGAGTGGTAGAAATGCAATATTACTTTAAATGCTAAATCTCCCTCCATATATTCAGTAAAAACAAAATCAAAAATCCAAATTTAAACAAACTTATTATGTACATGTGTCTTTTACAATTAAAATATGAGAGGTATATTTTTCATAAAAAAACACTCTTCCTTTCACTCAGTACCTGACTGCATGGAGTAGCCTTTCTTCGGCAGAGCATTAGCCATGGACTTGGCATTCAGCAGCACTTGAACAATGTACTGTTTGGACATGGGAGTGCAAGCCCGCAGAGACGGAATGTGTAAAAAGAAAGGCTATATCAGGGCACTCCACATCTGAAAGTAAGCTGGTGTTGGTAATGTTATCATCTCTATCATTTTGTTTTTTGCTGACTATTGTTAAATATTAATGATCAATGATGATAATCTGTACCTGTCTGAAGTGATGGGAACACGGTAAAGTTCACCCTGTATTGGAGGTCATGGGTCATCACCCGACCTTTCTTATCCACAGGCCGCACATCTTTCCGGTAGATGATCAGATCGTCCCTGCAAAGCAGAGAGAGAAATCAAACGTGAAATGTCACTTTTAAATGTTTTACATGACAATAAAACACCTGACCACCATTAACATGTATTCTGTGACGAGGGAAAAAAATCATAACATCCAGGCCTCTACCTTGTTCCACGCAGGGACTTATGGGTAGTGGAGTTCACCAGGTCAGCGTGTTGAAAAGGAGAGGGTACAGCTCCTGCTGCCACCAGACCGCTGATATGAGCTATGTCTGCCAGCGGGTAGGCATGAAGCTCCACACAGAGCTGAAAAAAAACACATCACATTATTTCGTTGTACATACTTTAATATGCCTTTAGTCTAGCATTGCCAGATCTTCCTCCACAGCGCTGCAAATGAGGGTCTGGCTAGTCCACACAGCATTCTGGCATGGGAGAAAAACGTGCTCTCATTTGATCAGTATTATTTAAGTAACCAACTATGGTAAAGAATCCTTTCTGTGAAACTGACTTCAGGAGTTTCAATGCTTCAAACCCTTCTTCCCACTGCCTCCTTCCTCTGATCTACAGCTCCTCTTCAGTTGCTGCAGCTTGTACAATTGTACATTTCTACAATTCATCTGGTCATGTAAAGACTAGATCTTTCTTATATTATATTGTTACATTGTTACTTTTTAGAAGTAACAATGTTGTTTTTAGTTGTTACCTAGTGCCACTGTGTGTATTGTTGTGTTGTTGTTATATGCTAAATATGTGAAATATTTGATTACATTTTTATACAAAAACAATCCTTCTAACTTACTATACCCCAACCAAGTTTCGTATAGTGTCTGGCATATAAAAGTTGCAGGTCTGCTACATCTTTAACCTAACTATGCTTGCAACAGTAATATCACATGTATGTTTAGAAAAATATTGTTTACATTACCCATCTTTCTGTATTGTATTGTTTGTATCAAGTTACATTGTTTATTTTTGTATTTTGTTAGTTAGTTAGTTAGTTAGTTAGTTTGTCTGTCAGCAGGATTAAGGGATAACTACTGACTCAATTTCCATGAAACACAGTGAAAGGGTGTGGCATGGGCCAAGGGAGAACCCATTACATTTTGGAATGGATCTAAATCCCAGGGCGGATACACAAACTATTTTTCACTTTCATTAATATTGCAAGATCAGTTTATGCTGCATTCATGGGGTGTTGGAACAATCAGAAAAACGTTCCCTGACTGGGATAATTCCCAATGCATTGGGAGATAGAGCATGCTTTGTGTGCCCTAGTTACATGGCTAAACATTTCATATTGTATCGGTTCGTATTGTATCATATAATAGTGTATCATGTTCTACAACACTGTATTATGTTGCGCGATAAACATTCTTATCTGGGAGTAAAATTCCCATAAATGAAATTTCACAAAGGTATATACTTGGGCTTCTGAATATTTTTTGTTTTTTTTATCAATATATTTTCCCTCAGAGTATTTGTTGTTCAGCAGGAGCCTGGGCCTCGAGCGCTGCATGGCTGCAGAAGTTCTGACAGGACAAACAACACAATGTCAAGATCCATAGACACACACGGGACATTTTTTTTAATCATGCTTATATATTCAGAACACTGTCACCATCCAAATATAACCTGTGACTGAACAGCCCTGCTCTTTTTCAGGCCCCTGCTACACAACTACAGTCCAAACTTTCAATTACAAGCTCTTACTCTTACTCCTACTCTTGCAAATGCCAATTATGTCATATATAAATGACAAAAACAGGAAGTCAGAGAAAGGTAATCAAAGCTATTTTAATCTGATGAATTTGTTGCATAAATCTTACAAAAGCTTAATAGGTTTTTATGGAAGCTGCAAAACTGAGTTGGATTAGCTTCTTTTTTTAAATACTGAAGTATATGAGGTGTTGTTGTCAAATTAAAATAGGAACATAGCGAAATCTAAGTAATACCGAATCCCTGTGGGGTTTAGCACTGTGTCAAATCTCCCAAAGACACTTGCGAGTCAGAAGAGAGATGGAGCTGTAGAAAAAGAAATGAATGTAAATGAATTTTTTCTCCCAGTCTCTTTTTTTTGCTCCCATTCTCACTTTTGCTCATCTTCTCTCTGTCTGTCTCCCTCTCTGGCCTCCTTAGCCGCCCCCTCTGCCTTGTTTTTATACTAAACCTGTCACTGTTCAGGGATCCTTCAATCATTCCAGGGGGATTTAAAACCAGTCCCCTAAGTGACACAAAACTCTCTTTGTGACATTTCAAAACGCTATATCTGCCTGTGTACGCACACACACACACACACACACACACACACACACACACACACACACACACACACACACACACACACACACACACACACACACACACACACATACACACATGCACACGCTTACACGCACACGCCTTAAAATGTGAAGATTAATGGCAGAAATCAGTGAGGGAACCTAATGTGATCACTGGGCTGTGTTCATGGAAAAAGAAACGCTGGCTCTGTGGGAGTCAGCCTGCAGCGGCAACTGACTGACAGCACATCCACAAGAAGATGAAAATCTTTCAGATGTCATTGTGACTGATAGTGCTGTGGATTCATAATTGCTGGAGAATAGAACAATGAAAGTGCCCATCTAAGCTTCCACTTAGATGCAATGACTGACTAGCAAGGAGGGAATGTGCTAAGGAAATATCTATGAAATCTCTGAAGAAAACAGTTAAATTCTAGAAACTACATGTCTGGTAACATGTAGCTACGCTGCCGAAGAAATCTCCTCTGCAGTTTGAGTTGTTCTCCTTACTGTTTGTCTGACATGTACTGTCATCAATAACGCCTCTCTTTTCAAGAAATCACAAAGAATAATTTGCAGCATCTTTTCATCGCCTTTATTCACAGTTTGAACAGCTGCCATCCTGCAGAAGAGACAAAGCACGATTCTGAACAAAAGATCCTTCTCACCAAACTCCATGCATGTAAGCTCATTTGGCTTTTCATTTGCACTGCAAAGATGCTTCTCACATTTTAATATACTTATCGATTGTAAACTATCTGTGGTAATTTTGCATGCAGGAGGAGACAACTTTCCACCATGGTTGACAATTGCAGTAAGGGAAATCTAAATGTATTAAACATTTAGATCTAGTATGTCTGTAGAGCAATATGATCAGCGTTCTGACTGTTTTGAAATTATATTCTGGCACCTCAGCTGCCAACAATTTGAATGGAACAAGGAGGTAAGATGAAGGAAAGACACCTGACAAAAATTGCACGTGCTAAATAAATTGAATTTTACTTTTGGAAATGCTGTACATCAATCTATCTACGAGTTCATGTGTCAATGCAACAGTTTTTCTTACTTCTTAGTACCAATTTCCCACACAGACTCTATGTATGACGCAAGATACTAAGCAAACATTTAAACTTCACTTTTAATCCTCCTCACCAGACAATCACCGTTTACAATCACCTGCATCTGAATGGTATCTTTACCATAAAGATTATACATGGAAGAGGTTGTAAAGAATCCAGTTTATCTTTTGAATCTTATTTTCTTTATGTGATCACCTGATGAAGAGTTAAAGCAACAACAACATGGTTTATATTTGAACAGAGCTTGAACCATTTTTGAAAGGGGTACATAAGGTTGAGCAGGGTTACGCATCTGCAATCAGTTATAGGAACATAGTAGTCTCGCTTTGCCAGACTAATCACAATCGTCTTGGGCGGTACTAAGCACCAGAGAAAAGCTGCGGTGCCGCTGCGAAACAGGCTTGGAAGAAACTTGTTTTGGTGGAACATGTGCGTTTAAAAGTTGTTTTACATCGTGCAACAGAAAACTCAGATTGGACAAATAGTCTAGCTAGCTGTCTAGATTTACCCTTTAAAAATCTGAGAAAAGGTTAACCACAGTCCTCATACATCGACTGGAGTTTAAAATGCCAACACAAAGGAAGCCCAAGGCCATATCTGACCTAAATGAGTGAAATCCGGCAGATTTTCCAGCGACAAGGGAGCAATCCCGGAAGTGGAACGTCAAGGATGTAGACTAGGAACATAGTAACTACATCCTTTTTTCAAGTTTCAGTTTCAGTTTGAAGAAGTTTAACAGACGAGATCAGGGATTCTAAATTGAAGTAACCTCATCAACAGACATGCATTATTAGTTTTGTCATGATCAATGGGAATTAGACAGATCATAAAAAACAAAACATCTCCACTTTCTCTTCTTTACCTCTTATGCGATGAGCTCCAGTCCCCGACACTGCCTGTCCTTCTCCTGTATGAGGGGGCTCCATCTCTCTCTAGGTCGTCCCATGCCAGGCTCTTCTGTCCCGTCCAGAGACTGAGGCCTTGCCTGCACCACTCCACCGTAACCTGTCCCTCTCGTCCCAAACATCCTGAAACCATGAGGAAGAGGGGCTGCACAGGGTTGTGTCCACTTCTTAAAAAATAGCAAATTATTTTCTGTTTGGAAAACGACCCTGGAGATTGTGCTGTATTTCTTACAATGTACTGTTTTATTAAAGAACTCAGTGTCATTATTAAAACTGTCTGCAGAGTAAAAGTTTCTTAGGCATTCTATTTTGTTGTTGTTTTTCAAGATTGCTCCTTTGGTGTCCTTTGAAAACCTCAGAGAGAGAGAAACCCTGTGCAAAACCACTTTCATCACTCTAAATTATAATTATTTGCACCGGAGGTTTGGAAACAAAGGAGGTAGAATAATGTGTCTTTTGAAGTTCTAAACAATCCATTAAATGAAAGGCAGTGAGAAAACAAACATGCTATTCAGTGGAGCGGTCATGGAAAACCTTGGACATGAAAAGTGTAACGCGGGCTGGCCACACACAGTGACTCATTTATCAGGGTCTTGTTTGTTGAAGGCAGCTTGTAGCTGCGTGATGGTTCCATAACTAGGTACTACTTTGGCATAATAGAGAGATTACTGTTCAAGCATAAATACGTGTTGAAGAAAGTCTCTTTTCATCTTTTGTGTTCATTGTGTTTTCTAAGCCTTGCGCAAATAAAGTATTGCATTACGCACAGAGTGTATGGTCAACTTTCCTTTAAATACACACTTTCTGGAACAAAGAGTAGCACTCTTTTTTTCTCTTTCTCTTTCGACCACCTGAGATGATCACAGTTATCAGACAAAACACTGCAACACTCATGCAACTGAACTGACAAATTGAAACCACAACACAAAGTCTAACAGAACATAAATGTTCAAACCAGACATTTCTATAATGGTGAGGCGACCTGTAGTGACAAGCTGACCTAGTTTGCAGCATTAAGTGATTTAATGACAACAGCTCTTCGGAGGGAAAGATATTCTAAAGCAAATTTAGCTGCGTGTACATTTAAAAAAAGCTCCAAAATAAATACAACAAACGTACTCACCTGTAATGTTTGCCGCAATGAGAGAGAAAGTATGTCTGTGAACGCTGACAAGGTGCAAAGTGAGAGTAAAATCAGTGCTGGAGGAAAGCCAAGGACACGTATTGTGTCAGTGATTAAGGTAACTGTAACAGTAAATCATCTCACTCTGTGTCAGTTCTTAGAAGACAAACCTATAATTAATCACAATCACTGTACAATGAACAGGCATGGAATACATTTACAGGCCCAGTAAAAAAGAATTCAAAGTCTTTTTTTTTCAAAAGGTACAGATGATTCTGTCTCTAAAGATGTATCTACCATTCATGAGTTAGATCACATTTTTTAAATATCATATGTCAAAATTGTGATTTAAAGTCATCACTATCAATGCACATTCAGAAAACCAAAACACCACACACAAAGTGACATTGTTGATCAAGTCACTGTTTTTTTTCAAGACAATGTGGAGCTTTTGGCAGATGAGTATAGTTTCAGACAATATCAGCACCCATATTATGAATCTCATTAACACATTAACACAAGACTCAAACTGCACTTTAACAGCGTATAAAAACATTCATTTTCAAACCTTTTTAAAAAAAACGTAACATATGATTTTAAAAGATGTATGAAAAGTCAGTGTCTGATATCTCAGAACCCATCATCCAAAGTGTTGCTGGTTCTGCTCCATCTAAAAGTTGTGGTCCGGACAGATTTTCTGCACCAGCCTGTAATCGGTGCCGGTGAAGGCAATGAAGATGCATATAACCTTAAAGGGTTTGGCACAGATCCAGGCAGCCTGGGACTGGGTGTTTTCTGAGTAGCAGGTCTGCCCTGGGTCATACATGCAGGGCTTGGTCTTCTTGGACCGGTTGGTTCTCTGGTATTCAATCCGGCAGTTGAGTTCATTAACCAACACCATGTCTAGCTTCTGCTGGTCTGGAGGAGAGAAGGTGGTGGACTGAGGTGGGCTCTGGAACTGGGATGGCAAATCCGGAAACAGGACTGAGTTTTTTGTGTGAACGCTTTGAGCTGTCGGATCCAAAACCTCCCATCCTACAGCTTTGGAGGGCGGGATGATGCTGACGGATATGTTCCCCAGGCGGGATGAGTTGTGGCGGAAATAGACGCTGAACGTGCCGTTGATGTGGTCCACGATTTTCCCCGTCACCAGAAGGCTGAACTTCACTGTTTTCACATTGAAGTAAAAATCCCCCCAGCCCAGGATCTTCTTGGCCTTTGGGGATGTTTTAAGAGAAGGTTTGGATTTAGGAGGAGGGCGGTACAAATACTGATCCAGGGCTTGGGAGACGTTCTGAGGCCAACCGTATGGGCCAAGAGAGCCGTAAGCAGGTGTTTTATGTTTGGTGGAGATGGCCTGTAAGTTTTTGAAGATATGTTTAACTTTCGAAGCAGCTCCCATGGAGTCTCCTGTTTCTCCTTCCTCCTCGCTCCATTGTTGGCTCCGAAAATCTAAGGGCCTGGCTGTTTCTTGGACCTGTATAGAACAAAACCTAAAATTAAGGAAAGCTTAACATTTACAAGTGCTCTTTCTTGTAACATGTAGGGTAAATTCACTCAAAATCATTTAAAAGCACATATTTCCTTCTACCTCCTTCCACCATTTTCGAAACATCTCCAAACTCCGCCCCCTTCTAACTTCCAGATGCAGAGAAACTTGTTCATGCCTTTATTTCCACAAGGTTGGACTACTGTAACGGACTCTTCGCTGGGATGTCTGGCAGAAATATCCAGAAGCTTCAATACATTCAGAATAGCGCTGCCAGAGTCCTAATGAGAGTCCGAAAATACGATCACATAACTCCCATTCTATATTCATTGCACTGACTCCCTGTTTCATTCCGGATTGACTACAAAATCCTCATGCTTACACAAAAATGTGCAACTGGACATGCACCCACATACTACAGAACTCATCACCTTGAACCCTCCCCCCGCACCCTCAGATCAACAGGACAACTGCTTCTTCAGGTCCCCACCACAGCTTTGTACATGGTGGACCGAGCTTTTGTTCAGCTGCACCACGGCTCTGGAACCCCTCCCGAGTGACCTGAGAGCAGTACGAACCTGGACACTTTCAAAGCTGAACTGAAGACTTTTTTATTCAGGAAAGCATTTTTGTGCTGATTGTTTTTATTGTTTTATTCCCTGTGTAGCACTTTGAGATTCTTTGGAATGAAAAGTGCGTTATAAATAAAATATATTATTGTTATTATTATTATTATTTTCACTCACCTTTATTCCATAGTAGAATCGAACCAACCATGCATATAGTTTGGCTTTTTTTCTTAGGTTAGGAGATATCTTTTTCTGCCAATGGAGGTGAAGAGAATTTTGTTCGTGGCAACAGTTTGTGGAACTACCTTCTACCAAAAAAATAGTCCTAATTAAAAAAAAAAACTGAAGTGTTTTCTGTGGTTTATTCAGAGTAACGGCAGGACCACTGTTTCTTGAGAGACATGTGGCTGTTGATTTTGTATACACCACAAACAAAATCCCATTCACCTCTATTTGGATGATTATATCCAGATACCTCCATCCTGTGCAAGTAAAACCCAACGTTTTTGCGTAGATTTAATTTTTTTTTTTAAATAATCCTTGTTGCTTTTATTTGGGTTAACCAACACTTGCACAATAAAAAGTAACAAATGATTAGGCGGCATGGTGGCTCAGTGGTTAGCACTGCTGCCTAACAGCAAGTAGTCGCTGCAGAGTTCAATCACTATGACAGGATTTGTTTTGTGTAGGATGCACTGTAGAAGATGACCAAAGATGAGAGAGAATGAAGAGGCCTCTGGACCACCAACACGACCGCAAATGAAGGACACTTTCACTTTAGTTACATCACAAGGTAGCAGATAATCAATTAAAAATAATTACACTTTGATGTCCTTTGAATGAGAGCGACTCGAAACTGACTGTGATCAATAGGTCATCCGCTTTAGGCAAGGACTACAGTAACAAGGAATATGCACACACACAGTCACATTCATGTTTCCATTAGCACATTTTAATTTGGCTGTCCTCCCTCACGCTCTCTCTCGCTCCCTTGTTTAAACTCTCAATCCTCTTTTCAATGCGACCTTGATGATGATCAATATGTTTGAGAGAGAAAGGGGGGCATGGTCAACACACAGGTCACTGTGTAAGAGATATTATGTGCGAAGGGGCTTAAAGTCGGCAAACTGTTAACAGCATCTTTTTCATACTGAGCTCCACCTGTGCCGAACAGCTGTCTCAAAAATCCCTCTTCCTCATTTTCATCTTTGTCAACCATCGTCTACCCCTTAAATGTCCCAGTTCCCAGTTGATTTGGATTACATGAAATTAACAAGGAATTAAGCTTTCATCTGGAATCCCCTTGTCAGGTAATTATAGTTTTTTTAAGATATCAGGTGATGTTTTATATACTCCATCTCCTACATATTTTCCCCCATCTTGTCACTGTCCCTCGTATTCGTAGAGTCGTAGTAGAGTATCTAATTTTTTGTCATTGTGGTATCAATGACAGTTGGGCCTGAATAGCTCACACAGAGCACAATACATCAGTAAAATACAGAACATAAACATAAACACTTTCCTTTTGAAGTGGAAGTGTGGCTGCAGTGTGGGAGTCAAAGTTAGTTATGTATTTAGAGAATTGAGACATAAGTTGGGTAAAAAGTTTTGTGCACTTGTGCTGCTGAGCACCAGATTTTTATTTTCATCACGTCATCAACGTGTTGAAGGCAGATGGAGGTTAAGTGTTATTCTCTTCCACATTTATAAATAAACAGCTTCCAGGATGTCATTATTTCTCACCAACAAGTGGGATTCACATCCCCCCTAACCACCCCAGGACTGTGCGCCAATCTGTCTTCTCCTGTTACAATGAGCTCCGGCTGTGCCTATTGCTACAAGCTCAAATCTCCAGCTATATGCTGTTCTCACCTACCCTAATTGGAGCCCACTGTGTGACAGCCATGTCATTGGCTCTGATGCCAAGCACAGTGACTGCAACTCAGCAACAGCGGTGGAGTGGATGAACACTTGCAGAGGCACAAAAACTGAGAAACTTGAGAGCAGTAATTCCTTTAAGGACAGAGAGAAAATGTTTGCCATTGGCTAAAAAGAGCCTTAATGTGTCAGTTAGTTTAACTAATAAAGCACAAAATTAGGTTGCTTTGAGGTTTTCACCAGAAAACCTCATTGTCAAAGGTATCGATGCCGCAGTTGGCTGCTTATGCAGCAAATTTACAAAAGTTATAGGCAGGAGAGCTGTTTGAATTACAATTATGCCTGAAAGAGAATTACAGACCATGAGACTTGAACAAGTTCAAAATTAGAGGATGGAACAGACACGTTTTGGCTGAACTTCTAATAGAAGAGTTTGATCAACTTTGATCAAGTCTCACATCAAGAGATGCTAGTCTTTCAAATCTAAAACTGCATGTATAAAAACAAATAATTTGTTAAATACAGCATGCCACATGATTTTCAATGGAAGATTTTCAAGATTTAAGAGTCTTGAAAATGGTCTACTTCTTAAATGACCTGGAGCACATTCCTCTGCAACCAATGTTACCATGCCAACTTACTGATTTTAGGCTACATGATTTTTATGTTAAGAGTTTCAAATATTTTAGAAAATATTATTGCTAATTGATTATTGCTGGATTATCTTTCTCATACACAGAACCAACACATACTCAACAAAACACTCTTAAGAGTTGACACAAAAAGACCACTGCTTGATTGAGCAACAATGCTGCAGTGAACATTGGCAGACCAACATGAGGGAATTTGAAGTGAACCACAAACTAGCAGTATAGTAGTACATCTGCAGCACACAATGCATTAATAACTAGCAACACAACCTCGGGAGCTGAGCAAAAAGCGTCTGTTTGCTGATCTGTACTCACCGCTGAAGGGAGAAGCCACAGACAGGTGATGGCAAAGTTCAAACACAGTGCTCTCATTTTGCAGCAACGTTTCAAAAACTTGTCTTGGAGGCAATCTGCCCAGCTGAATATGTGATAATTTAACGAGTTAAATCTTACACTCACTTCAAATGTAGAGAAGACATTCCACAGTGAGAGACTCAAAAATCCCCAAGATCTGGAGTGAATTCTCGGCTCCTTGCCCCCCCACCCCCTTTTTTTCCTCTCTTTTCTTCCTATCTCTCTCCAACTCACACGCACACACACGCACGCACGCATGCACGCACGCACAAACACACACACACACACACACACACACAC
>NC_045739.1:15185076-15191412 GCF_008692095.1 Etheostoma spectabile | reverse complement strand
ACACACACACACACACACACACACACACACACACACAAACAGCCCTCCCTGCTCATATTTCACCACCTGGCCGGCCCTTATTATGACTCATCAACCCGGGGAAAGGCGCTCTCAGGCGGGCACAGTTTGACAGCCCTCCCCGCATACTGTAGCCACAGGGAGGCTGACAAAATGACAAGGGCTCTCTCCGGGAAATGTAAAAATCAGTGACAAGTCTGGTGAGATTCTGCCAGTGCGTCAGCCTATCAGCAAAATTTGAAGCCAACAAATGCTGCAAGTAGCCTATATTAACCAACCAGACACGTTATCTTTAATAAAAAATGCGATCCACAGAAACCATTACATTTAATGCTCTCCCTTGTTCAATTAACTAACAATTTAAAGACATAGACATTGACACATAGACATAGACAGAAAGGATTTTGACTCAATTTTTGCACTAATGGAACCCCATATTAAGCTAGCTAGCAGCTTATTAGGCTATGCTTCATGTGTAATAATCAAGGGGGTAAGCCTCTCCTCTCTAAGCGTAGCTCCTACGGCGCCATTTTAATGCTACGAAGCCATCACCCGCTGTTAGCATCCCATTCACTGCAATTCATTTTGACGTCACTTTGACAGAGAATAACTTGGCATCTGATGCGTTTAAGGACTCTATTTGTCCGTTGTTTAATTCTAAATGACCTTTAGAAATAAAGGTTATTTATTACATTACCTTGTACCTCATGTCATGGCTCCGTAGGAGATGTTTTTGTAAAAATAGGCTAACAATTGTGTAAAAACCAAGCAACTTGCTGTCGCACAAATCACTGTATTGTCAGGAGAAGTTTGCAGAAAGTTTCGACTAACATCAGTTGTTTGGGTTTAATTACTAACGTCAACTAGCATGTTAGTTAGCAATAATTAGCTTGTGTCTATGTTATCTCCTAACATACTGTATACCTACGCTCTCCGTCGCTGCTGATTGGGAATGATTGAGATTTCTCTTGGCACAGCTACCAGAAGACTTACAACTTTCAGACAGGTTGCTCAGGTCACATCTATTTTGTCAAGCTGTGTCTGTTGGAGGTTGCGCAGTAATGCCTTGCCATCACCGGAAAAGTGCATTTTAAATGTCCTTCGCTGGTCTTCGTCCAGAACAACAGGATCTGTTGGTCCATTTCTTTAACTGTCTCTGGTAATAATTGACAAGTGTGAGTGTTTTCACATTGTACCACAGTTTTAAATACACTGATGAAATAATGTATTCTGTCTAATAGAAAAAATTTAAATGTATTATCAAATTGATTTTTAACTGGCCAATCTTGAATGAAATGATGCGTGTTGTCTCCACAGAGTGCAGCGTCATCTAATGGAAGCATGGAATGGAAGTCATACTGGTCTTGTAGGTTAAGTGCTTAATAAATCATTATATCACTAAATTCTTAGTTGAAGTTCTCAGACTGGACCAATACTATGTTCCTACAGTACTGGAGGCTGCATTTTGAAGTAAAAAGAAAAAGCAAACAAGTCTAAAAGATTCAAATAAGGTGTTCTGATGACCGAGTGAGCATGCATGACACAAACAGGGGAGGATGACGGTTCTCAATGATTCCTGCAATGAAAGAGAGAGAGAGAGAGAGAGAGACAGAGAGATGCAAGAAACAAATAGAAATGACATGTTATTGACATTTGACTTTTCCTGACCTGTCAATGTTGAAACCCCAAATTGTGAAGTACCAACTGAAAAGTCTTCCTTCTTTCCTCAATTCAATTAATTCCGCTAACGTTACTAATTTCCTCCTCTTCACTAAAATAAATAGACAACATAATCACTGATGGCTTATTAGAAACACTCAAGATGCATTCAATAACATTACTACTTCCTAATTAGGGTATTAAATCATATTAGTAAATAGTTGATGAAGATTTCATGACATTGTGTAAAAAAAGAACACAGTCTCATAAAACAAATAAACAAATAAGTTAGGCTTATGTTAGCAAGCTAACATAAGCTAACATCAACAGACGAATATTTGAAGGGCCTTTAGGATCATCAAAAGTAGTCTAAACGTTAGTTAACTTCCTCACACTTTGGCTAGCTAGCTAACTTTAAGTTTGTTGTCCAATTCAAGACACCAGAGTTGTAACGTTAGCTTTGCACAAATAAAAATAGTATTATTCACAATCGGTAGGCTACTCACACACTGCCTGACGTGTTGCTCGTCCACCTTGCAATAGAAATTGTCAATACAATACTACTGTCACTCCCCGATGTAAGTCAAGCGCAGATTTGAATTGCGCATGCTCAGATTTAAACATCTTACGGCGTAACAAGTCCTGACCATTTGGTCACCCACTTCAGCAGTCGTGAAAAACTAGGGTCCTAGAAACGCAATCCTAGAAACGCGATCCTAAAAGTGCAGCCTCTGGTATTGCATCTTTGTGCTACTGAAGATTTCCGTGGAAAGGAACACTAAAAGGTTTCTGACAGATAAATATCTGATATTCTCACAATACAACCCATTTACCCAGGCCTGAGGCCTGAAAGGTTTAGGCCTACTCTCTTGATGCTTCTAAGCAGAAGAAAATTAATGAACACTATTCCAATTTTGGTGAAAGCAAACAGTTAAATAATGTTTGGCGAAAGCAAAATATATATATGTTTTTTTTTTTATTCCAGAAGCGATTTAAAAAACATTACCAGTTACATTTACTGCAATAGGATTATATGAACCCAACTGAGCACTGTGGTTTATCTACAGATTGTAGAAAAAAATACACCAACCTAGCTAGACCACATGGAATTTAAGTATCGGATATTCTCTCAATTTAGATCAAGTCAACATTGGGGGGGTTGAGATCTCCACATATTACACAAATATTTTTTTGGGCAATCTGGTGAATTTTTCTGCAACAATTTCTGACTTTTCTGCATCAAATTATGGTTCAAATGCCTTTATTATGTAAAGGAAATAATAATATATATTTTGTGGGGGTGGGGCATCCACCCCTAAAAATTATGCCTGTGATTTGAACACACTTACCCAGACCAGTAATTGTTGACTAACCATGACTGTGTGGTCTGTGACAGGGATCCGAGTTGAGCAGCTGAATCTCACCAAGTTACCTGTGAGGGGCAGCAACACACCAGCAGAATAAAATCTACGGGAAACTGCTACAGGGAACTGCTCAATATCTGGCCCTATCAGACTGCAAGAGTTTGTTTTTACTGTCCATGCATTTATTTTTTACATCACTGACATTCAAGTGGCATCCAACCCGTTCATCCAGTGTAGGCTACGACGAGGAGGAGGCTTATATGCTAAATGGAAATAACACATGGACAGGTTTAAGTAGACCAGAAGGAGAGCATGTCGACCCGCTGAGATAGCCTGCGTCCTTGTTTAAAATTGTATTACCTTGCAAACTGAGGTGCAACTCATGCAAAAGAGTTTCTGAACAGAGGTAAGGATTTAGGACATCTAACCACCAGTGGCCTACTTTGCACAACCATATGCATTACAGACATTGCAGTGTGGCAGGCATTTGTTGCACTCATAGGAGCAGAAGATCAGCCAAACCCTTCCCCTCCTGCCTTGGCTTACTGCACCACTTGTTTCCCTGAGTTTCAAATCTTAAACCCTTGATTGACCAAATCAGCCAACAACCCAGACAATCACTGAAAGTGTGGGTGAAATTATCAGCATGGATCTTTTGCTGTATCATTTGGGGGAAACACAGGTTTCTGTAAACTCATGAAAGTGGTGGCTTTGTACCCTATAGTATTAATAAGTACCTATAAAGTACCTAGAGAGCCTTGAAAATGGCAGCAAACAAGACAATAATAATTATCATTAAAATACTTGTGTTTTTAAAACGGATAAATTCTAACCATGCAAATTGTTTGAATTGAGTCCTACCTAAATGAGCAGTTGAATTGGTTCATTAGCCTGAAAGTACAATGAAGGGCAATAATATGCTGTAGGATGTAACATAAACTCTCTTTGTCCACTTTCTCAAATTTATTCAGAAATGTATTGTTGAATCTTACATCGAGAATGTCTGCCTTCATATCTACAATACATTCATTTATGACCTTTCAAAAGCTCTGCAGGTTGTCTCAATGGTTCTCCTTTATGCTAGTCTTTGTAATCTCTGTAGTAACGCAAAGGATCTGACCTTTGTTTTGCCATACTAGTCACAACAAAGCCAGAACATCACCTGATTGCCTCTTACAAATATTTTAATGTGCATATGAATCATTATTCTCTCCTTTGTCATTCTTCATTTTGTGTCAAAGTCACAGATACATCACAAATAAATTTCTGCTGTGACAGGTACAAAGAGCTCATTTTGATATTTTCTTTTATGTAACAAATATAGAAAATATCAGGAGGATCTTCTGAACAGTGATGTATCCAATTTTTGCGACTGTTTAACCTTTTTGTGGTGTTCGGGTCTATGGGACCCGTTTTCAATCTTTGCTAAAAGAAAAATTATGCTCTTTGTTATTTCTTCTAACTCAAACTCATTGGCCTGGCCTTATTTCTGTGAAGAACATAAAAAAAACTTGTTTTCAATAACTGCACACAGGCCACCCCCCTACCCATCACTATTACATTTGAGATGTTCGGGTCAACTGGACCTGAGTGTACTTAAATGTAGGTGCAATGAAACTATGTTGGATTTCTGCACCTGCTATTCTCACACAAAGTTACACAATTGTTAACTTGAAAGCACTTTCACCTGTTCTTATTAAGTTCTAAGAAATAAGCACCAATAATGAGTAAAAATCTCATTTCTATTTTTTTGTAACCTTTTTTATAACTGAATTTCTTTGATTTCTAACAAAAAACGAAACTGATAATATGTGATCTCACAGGGGTAAATGACAAATATGAACCATAAATGATGTATATATCATTGGTAATTGAGCTAAAGTAAACTTCTGTGAAGTATTTTTACCTAAATTGTTGTGGCTGTATTGATTTAAAAGCCTAATAATGTGGTGGGTCCACCAGACCCGGGAACATTGGCTGTGTAACAAAAATATGAACACCACACAAGGGTGTTGCAGGCTTTTCGTTGCATGTCGTGCTTTTTATGTCACAGTGATCTCCTCCAGCAGATCAGCAGGGAAGTAGCCCAGCTTGCGTCCAGTGCTGACCTTCAAGTAGCCGCCTTTCTCGTCTCCTTTCTTCACAACAATCTGAAACACAGGGTGACGACAGCAGATGAATTGATTCACCATGCACCAATTGTACTGTATGTGTTGGTACTACAATCGTTGTAACTGTTATTTTGTCAGTAAAACAAGTTTTGTAAAACACGCAAATAGACATTAGTGCAGTTACCTGATCTTTCTTCAGCGTGATTTGTCCCATCTCTCTGTTCCCTACGAAGGAACGTAACACCTTAAAAACTCGTTCTGATGCACGCACTTTTATGAGGTAGTTGGTGGGGAAGTAGCCCGACTTGTCCCCCATCTTTCCCTGAAATAGAGAATGAACAGAATTTGAGGTCATTCTCCACAGAAAAGAAGAACAAAAAAAGGGACACAACTAAAACTGAAACAGCACATTTAAAGGGTTTAAATGAAATCTCTTCTCTTCTTCTCCTCATAGTCGTCAGAATGATCCAGAATTACCAACCCTCATTGAGCTGGTTCAGGTTTTTCTTGGACCAGTTCGTAGTTATGCTGTTAAAGTTTTAGACTGCCGGGGAACTTCCTTTGACGCACTAAGCTCCTCTCTCTTTCCAGTCAGTGTACACTCATGCCCCAGAGATGCTTGTTACTAACTTAGCTCTGGGGAGCTTATTCCCAGGACACCTTATGTTTTTTTTTGCCTCACAGTTTTCCTTAGATTAGTATGGCAGCTAAATCATGGTTGCAGCTGTCGCCGTGGTCCTGCTCAGTGCCTTGCTCACCTGCAGTGCCCTGCAACGCCATGAACTACTACAACTACTATTTCTAGTCATAGTTCCAGTATCTTAATTGTCACTGTACATCGTACCCCAAACCGGCACCAGCAGACAACCGCCCACTGTCCGAAGTTTCTGCCTGAAAGAAAGTTTTTCCTCACCATTGTTGCACTAACTGCTTGCTTTTGGGGGAATTGTTGGAATTGTTGGTCCTTGTAAATGATACTGTGGTCTAGACCTACTCTATCTGTAAAGTGTCTTGAGATAACTCTTATTATGATTTGATACTATACATAAAAATTGAATTGAATTGAAGAAAAAAAACTCACCCTCCACCACTCTTCATTGGAGTCATCCAGTACTGTGATACGATCACCAGGGCTAATATTCAAACACACACACACACACACACACACACACACACACACACAC
>NC_045739.1:15182027-15185066 GCF_008692095.1 Etheostoma spectabile | reverse complement strand
ACACACACACACACACACACACACACACACACACACACATAATAAACATAAATGTCTTAACAATTACATTTGAATAAAAAAAAATAAAAAGTGTAGTGTAGTGAACAATGAAGTAGGTCTATTGAATAAAAAAATACTTTATACTGCACGTAATTTAGCTTTTGCATGTTGGGATTTATTTGCATCTTTCAAACGTACTGGAAGTCAAGATCGTCTTTCTCTATGGCCTTGAAGCGGTAGAGAGCCAGGTAATAGTGGGTCTGGGAGAATGTACCTTTACTCTGTTGACAAAACAGCACAGATGCTACTGGATATGACAACTGACGTATAACAAACACATGTACTGTATTACAGCCAGTGGATAGAAGCAATACTTTTAGTAGCAGCTTGAGAGTACAACTGAACATTTATCTTACTTTGTCATCTGCTTTGTCTCCTCCTTTCTCCTTTTTATCATCAGGCTTCCCTGTATGAACATTAGAGTAATCAACACATTTCTTGCTTATGTTTTAAATCCCCTTATGTTATCTTCACTATTTTGGGTACATGACATCCTTGTTGAATTTGTGACTTTTTAATGTTTTTTTGCACTTTAAAGAAAACACATTTTGTGAAGTTTTTAAAATGTTTACGAATTCCATTAAAAAATGTGCAAAAATTGTTGTTCCTATAACCACAACTAGCGTAGTCTATACCACAGAGAATGATCATAATGTTTTCTTTTTACCCTCGCCTCCCTCCTCATTCTCTTTGGGCCGTTGGTTCTCCTCTTCTTCTTCCTCCATCATCACCATCATCTGGAGGGAAAACATTGTTAATCAGAACCTTAAACAAATTTCATATTTTATATTCTTTCTAAACAATATATTTGCTGTAATACCGTTATTGGTGGATTCATGCTTCACCAATTTCCTTTACTGGTGTGAGGCAAATTTAATGAATAACTTAAAAACATTACCTGAGGATTTTAGTCTGTGGCGTTTGATAACAAATTTGTTGTACACTCACATTTTTCTTGTCATTTTCATTTTTTTTGCGCTCTTTGTTTGCCATGATGACACCGACACGCAGGGTGTCAAAGACTGGGTCGTTCCGGTTTGGGTTGTCTGGTAACAGACAGAGTTAGCCAGAAAATGTAATTATAGTAATGCTAATTAGAATATACACTTTATCACAAATATGCTGTACTCTCTCACAAAACAATAAATCTAAAGATTAAAAGGTTAAGAAACCTAGATATACATGAGACATATTGTCATTCAGTGGACTCACTTGGATCTGGTATGTCACTGCTGTACAGTGGGGAGCTGTAGGCCCTTCTGAAGCCAGGTGGCTACAGGAAACAAATAGAGCACATCAAGTTTTACTATGTACAGATACTTTGGTTATGAATGTAAGACTCACCAAGGGTAAAGTCATGAAAATCTGTATACACTAGCGGGTCCTGAGAGTATATATACAGTATGTCTGAAAATATACAGTACATTACCATGAATCCAACATATTATTTTTAAAGATAAATCTTTTTTTAATTTACACAACATTGATAATAGGATTACTATAGCCCATAGGTAGATAGCGATAACGTAGCCACAAGGTAACCCTCCACAGATACAGTTAAGCTTAAGGATTCACTGTGTCACATGTTAACATTAAAACATGATGTATAAATATTTGAATATTTTAACAATTGCTATTTTAATAGCTTAGTATTGTATGCACCGTGAAAAGATTTGTGTAAATTTGTTCTTGTGTGCCCAGTTTAATTTGCAACTCAATTTTATACAATAGAAATGGTAAGGCTCCATCTCTTTATCAGCTGAAGGGGCCTTGGCCTAAAAAAACAAAAACGTTGAAGACCCCTGGTCTAGATACAGTACATTATTATAAAGAGCAGTATCATTTTATAAAGAGCATGAGAGCAGATGGACCAAGACTCACAATTTTGCCAAAGCACTTCTGGAACTCAACATAGGACTGACATGAGTGGTGGATGTTGGTCTTGCAGTTTTTACACCTCAGAGCAAACTTGTTGTTCACTGACAAATAAACAAATGAACAGCAACTGAGTCACTCAGAAACCGAGATTTAAAACGGTATGTAGAAAACATGTATACTTTACATAATCATTTTATAAATACAGACATACATATTTAAGAAAGTATGATTTCAAATACATACAGACTATCATGCGAGCGCAGACATCACAGAACTTGGGTTTTTTGCAGTAGTGGTCCTTGAACTTGTGGGGTTTGTCGTTGACTCTGACAACAGGAGGAGGAGGTTCTGGTTCCTTCTCCTCCACCTCCACCTCCTCATCATAAATGAAATAGACCTGGACACACAAAGTGCACATCTCAGTCATTTAATGAACACACTACCATGGCAAGGTTTTTATGATTCTAGAGAAGCATTGCCAACAAGAGGAAATAATTTGATTGGAAAAGGACAGTGATTAAGAGTCAAAGTTGTCGTGCTCTTGTGGTGCCCACTTTTGTCATTTGATATCCCTGTTGAATAAAAAAACAAATGAGCAGTCCAGAGTCAGTTTTATTTCTGTGTAAAAGTCTGTTCTGAAGAGGACTGCCATTGAATTGTGCATCTTTTTTTTAAAGTGACTTGTCCTGGATTTAACCATAACTGGGGTGAAGTATTCTAAGGATGTGCACTCACAGTAACTTATGATATTTGACAGGATTTGCTTCATCCTCTACTTTTCTGTGTACAGTAGTCGTCCCTCACAGATCAGCCAGCAGCGTTACTTTATCCCACAGGGGATAAACGACAGAAACACTTAAGCCAAGGCTCATATTTTTCCAGTGGACGTTGCATTGCGTTCCTGTTGCAGCTGGTGACTATTTTAAACCAACCCGGGAATGGTACTCCTAACAGTGGGGGGTTGACATGGTCCTGTCACTCACTGTGTCTCCATCCTCTCTCACTACGTTGTCAGGAGCTGGAGGGTTGTCATGGAAATCCACAGAGTTTTTATCTTCCTCTCTGACACACACACACACACACACACACACACACACACAC
>NC_045739.1:15175163-15182017 GCF_008692095.1 Etheostoma spectabile | reverse complement strand
ACACACACACACACACACACACACACACACACAAAGAACAAGAATACAAAGCCATGAGCCATCAAATCATGAATGCTGCTACATTCACTACTTTCATGTGGATAGTTTGTGTCTCTATGTACTAACTTTTTTTCTCCATTTTTAAACAAGTAACACCTAAACAGGACATTTGAACATAAAAATTGCCAAAAATGGGATTATGTTGATTAAGATGTTACCGGCATGCTTTGTGCCATTCCACCTCATAATAGTTGAGTGTTATTTATTATTATTTATGGCACATTTTCTCAAATGAACATGGAGCTTCTTTATCATTATAGTTTAAGAGGGGTTTGTGCTGTATACATGTGTTTGTGGGGAAGAGGTGCAGGCAGGCAAGGTAAAGTAATCACTGTTTTCAAAAAATACTCACTGGTCCATGATGTTTGGTGGATAATGTCAGTACGGCCCCACTGCCCTACAAAGATAAATACTTATTTGTTATTTTTTTCTAAAGCAAATAATTGTGAAGAGTTTATTAAAGAACTAAACTTCTGTCTTGTCTCTCTTTAACCTCAAATGCAGTGCATAAAAAGTATATATTTTTTAACTATGTCAACTGTTGTCTGGCATGGTTGGTAAATTCAATACGTACCACAAGCCATATATATAAAACGTTCATAGAGACACAACTACATGAAGTAAGATTTTGTAGAGCATTTATAATTGTCATGTACGAATGTTGGCCTTCACATGTCACCCAGTGTTTTATCTTTATCTTATTCAATAAGAGGAAAATTATTTAAAAAAATATATAGACACAGTGGAATTATATGTGGCGTTTGTTATGTGGAAACTAGATTAGCACAACCCGTTGTTTGAAACACAGCTTACACAGATATACATACACAGATATATTCTTGTGTCTGTATTACCAAAAAGGTTAAATGTATATACTCGCAGCCACACAAACTGTGAGTGTACTTGTCTTCTTGACCAAAACTATTCTAGGGTTGTGAAATTCAATCTCATCACAGCTAAATTTGGGTGCCTCTGGCAGTCAGGATAACAAGAGCAAAATTCTCGAAAGTATGACAGCAATAGAAATCAGTCATTGTGATTTGGCAAAACGTTCTTAATACTGCAATTATTCATCTATAGTATTTCACAGCTTTATGTTACTGCATTACTGAAATTAAATTATATAAACTGACATACATGCTTGTTGTGCAAACATATTTTGTAATGAGATAACGCAAACTTCTAACTGAAACATAACTTTTGTCAAAAGAAAATGAATGACAACAAAAGAAATGACAACATTTAGAGTGTGGGTATGTCTGTCTGTGAGTGAGTCCTTTACCTGCTGCCGATGACTGGAGCACTGGACGACCAGTGGGTCTAAGTCTGACAAACCAGCTGACAATTTATCTCCTCACTTCAGGCCCTCTGAATTATGTGTCAGCACTCGCACAGTCTGGGCCTTTTCTCTATTGCCTCTGTAGCATCTTCAGGTGCTTTCCAAGATGATTTTAGGCTCGGGTGTGATGTATATGTCTGTATACTCGCACACTTATCTATGCTTTTGTGTGTGTGTGTGTGTGTTTGTATGTGTGTTTGTGTGCATGCTAGGCTGAGTTCTCATGTGTCAAGCTGACTGTTTGCAACAGCTGGGGAACTCAGAGTGAGCACCGATGACGAGGGGAAATCAGATACCTTCTCTCCCTCTGTCTTCATGCTGCTCACGGTACTTGCCTTTTATCCTTTGGAGACCAAGAACAATACACAAACCTGTGCGTCGCCTTTTATTATTAAACCTTTTATCTGATAGTTCACATCAGCTTTCACAGCAGATAACAGAATAGTTGATTAAGTCACATGGACCCTGATGGTGGAGGTTTTCAGAGGTGGGTCATGGGGTCTCAAAAACCAAATTTTTTCTCCTTTGTGTTTAAAGCATAAAAGTGCACCGAAAATTTGTGTTTTGATGGTTCACCTGGAAATAAAAGGTGTGTCCTGGTGGAGGTGCTATTGGTAACATCAGGTCACCAAACTCAGGGTAAACATGAGCTGTGGGCCTCTGACCACCCTCTTTCCCCACTTCCTGTGCAATGTTTATGTATTAGCCTACATTTTGCTAACTTAATAAGGCCCAAATTTATTTTGGAACTACTACCATGCAAGCCTGACACTAAATTAATAAAGGCTACTTTTACTTTTTTTTTTATCTTGAAGGGCACACTACAAGAGTAATGACTCATATGTCATCATTTCAGTTTATATTGTGTTTTAATGGTGCATACAGTATAACCAAACTAATTTTTAATTAATCTAATTGCCACACACTAATTGCCATGTGGGGAACCTGGAGCCTTTGGGTCCCCTGAGGGTCTGGGGCCCCAGGGCAATTGCCTGCATTACTAGGTTGCTTATTTCAGTCTTTACTACATTAAGTGTATGCTTTCTGAACTATGTTAATCACAGACAACACCAAACACACACAAAAAGGCAATAAGTTTACTGCCTTGACAGACATTTTTAAAATGTGACAATAAGGTAGTCTGTGCTTGGAAGAACGCATGGATGAAAGGGGCCTCTGAGCAGAAGTAGGCCTATATAATGTGATAGGGCCTTTGTATTAATAAATTGCACACATTGAAATAGGCCTACATTTTTAACTTACATTTGTTTTCTGTATCTTGATAAACGATACGTTATTTGGGCTTCAATTCAATGTAGAAAAGTGCGCATTAGTCCATTATTGTGAACTGCAGACATGTGTTACGGGCCTATTATTATTCTCATGATCATGTCCTCTATCAAGGAGCTCCGCTCTGATGTCTGTCTGGAACACTACAAAGGTCCCGTTGCATGTCGGGTACAATACTCCCTGAGCGCAGAATGCGCATGCCCGAGAGAAAACTCCATTATTTTTTTTGCTCGGAATCTGTAAGAAAAAAAAACAGTGGGAAACTGTGAATTTGGGATTACATGGATTTATATGGTTGTCGGAATACATTTGAATGCTAGACGGTTTAGGAGAGCAGCGACCAAAGCAACGGCTGGATAACTGTGCACCAGGAGCGGGACATCCTTCAGTCTTGTTGGGACACTCCACAATCAAGTAAATTCAGCCAGTTAGCTCTGCTAGCCTAGTTAGCTCTGCTAGCCTTGCTAGCTGATAGCGTTAGCCCCGAGATACCAGGCGCAGTAAAATGAAGCGTTATTGCCCTTTGTTTTTAAATCGGAATGGCAGACGTTGCATAAACGCTTATAGCTGATTGGCCGCGCTAATACGCGTTTTGAATAATGGAATTGTTCGTTTTACAGTTAAATATTAAAGTATCGGCCGTTTTCAAAACATTATCTGGCTAGTCCGTTAGCTTGACAGCTAACTCTTGATTCTCCCGCGAGCCAGAAAAGCGAGTATCCAAAACTTGGCCAACACAGAGAGCTTGACGCGCAGAGACAGGTTCATAGGTCCTGCTAACATTACCAATGTTGGCGAACGGCTGTCAATAAGTAAGTGCAATCAGTTGATCACATTCATGAGGTTTTCTGCTAAGCAGTACTGCGTCTGTCTCGTTTCTTGTAACCGTAGCTAAGAAGCAAGATTTTTACATCGGATTGTTTTGTGCGCCTGACAGCTGTCACGACAACATAGTACAAAGTAGGGTAGATTGCTAGCTTAGCTGTTAGCCTAGCTGCTAGCCTGCCATTATCAGTCGTTTAAGTTGGTGAGAGTGCTGCACACTGCAGATATGTCAATTTCATCGTAACTACGACTTACATCAAGATTGTATTTCAAGCTCTTTTCATGTTGCCAGCACGTTAGCTTGTATGTTGTTTATTGGAAATGCAGCTGCTTATTTTGTAGCTAAACATCCAGTAAACCACGGGCCTATACAAACACACCCTCCCACTTCAAAGTAGCCGCAGCTTGCTCTGAAGTTGTATTCTTTTTGAGAGTAATGGAAGAGTCATGCATTTGATGTAACAATTTTTGGAAATACGCTTGGAACACATTAACTGCTGGAAATGGTTTGTTACATGAATTATTTACCCTAGCTGTCCTTGTCAGATTACATAATCCACCTCCACCTTTCTTTGTAGGCTCTCCATCTTCATCCAAGACCCTACTCTAATGTAAACTCAACAGACAACATCTGCAGGAGTTATCAACTTATTTGCTTCAAAGTTGAGCAAAGTCAAGGTGTTTGGGCATCAAGTCAGATTTTACTGGCAGTCTGTGTGCTTCTAACCTACCAGCATGTACACTGGACAGTGGATACCCTAGCCAAAACAGATCCTGGCTTCTCAAAGATGACAAGGTATGCTAAATGTGCTTTATTTATTCTTTTTTTATGATTATTACTTAACCTTGACAGCAAACCAAAACTTTTTTTCTTTTTGTCTTGGCCACACCCAATGAAGATATGTTTATGTATTGTTTTTTTGTTTTTTTTTTACATTAATTAGATACTTGAATTGTAAGGAGCACACACAAATGAAGTAAATGTGGAGTACTTTGAAAAACTTTTTTTGGGCACATAAAGGGCAGCTAAAAAGTACACTTTAAATAATTAAAGTTAAAAACATGCAATACTTTTTTGGCAGCCCTCATTTTATAGAATTCTTCATGAAAATCAGGCTGATGTCATCAGGATGCCAAGGCTACATTTTGTAATATTTGACTTGACGTTGACATTTGGTGTTGTGTAATCAGATGGATGTGGCCTACACGTTTGGCATGCAGGTGAAAGAACACTGATATCCCAAAGACTGCATTACAGAGACATTCCTTCAACTATTTTATGCATGCATGTGTTTACTTATTTAGTGACTCACGGTGAGGCACAACAAACCACATACAACTACATGCATACATACATTTTTAAAAGAAGATCATCTCAGTTGTGAGCCTTTGCTGTTTTTGGGCCGTACAAAAAAACTCAACTTGACTGTTTTTAAAGCTCTTGTAAGGTGACATTCCAAATGATATTGAAATGTGATACAGACTACACATTTAAATGCAAAGATTATAATAGTAAATTCGCTTTGAAATACTACTGATGTTGTATGTATGTCTTTAAATAAATGTAACTTCATTTTATGGGATTAAAGAAAGCTGTATCAACACTTTGCTGCTTTTCCAAGGTGCTGGCAGGCCGCAGCTACAAAATGATGGGAGGGAGTGAGACTGTCAGTGGGGACAAGGATGGGGTCCACACCACTGCAATACACGTCCCCATCGGCTGGCAGAGGAGAGTGGAGGGTGGGCAGGTGATCTATGTCAGGTGCGTTGGTTCAGTTGAGCAGTTAGCATATGCAGGCTTAGTGATGATGTTTATTAATATTTGGAGAAAAGATTTGAATTTGAAGGTGTAAAAATGTAACGTGATGCGCCAGATGGTTTGTTAACAGAACCATTTGACAAGCTGTGATTGGAGACTGTTTGGGAAAGGGCAGGCACTTTAAAAAAAAAAAAAAAAAACTGCCAGGTGATTGGATGAACCATCTGTCTATCACGTTCGCCATTGTTGTTTTAACAAACAGTGGCAGCCATCACACACACCTAAACCACGGCCGTAGCTGCCAGTAGCTCCTCACAGGGTGCTGATTGGTTCGGGCTGCTGCTGTGCGGACACAAACACATTACTTGAAGCCTGACAAGATGGATTTTCGTGTGATATGTGTTCCTGCGATTCTCGCATGATCTCGTGATTTTGCGAGAATCCAGCTGCTGTTCAAGGTAAATATGAAAGTATACATGCATGAATGTGTGTATAATTTATTCTAGAGAATTAGGAATGCTGGTTTGGCCAACATATTTGGAGGGATATTACCAGCAAAAAAGACTGTGGCTTCTGTGGGTTTGTTTGAGAAATTAGCATAAAGATGCAGTATTTTCTTTCCTAATACAGACTTTCATTTCACTTATTTGCCTTGGCCAGCTCAGATTGGAAGAGGTTAATTAAATTTGATTTAATACACATTTTCCATTGAACAGTGGTTTGGATCTTGCACAAAATGAAAGTGTGTGTGAAATAAGAAATTGCTTAGGGTCCATAACCATCTGAAGAAAGAGTCAGGTTTTTTTCAGGCCAGTCAAATGAAGAGAAGCTTGATTGTATAAGCAGCAATGAGCTTGATAATATAACAAAAGCTTATTCATATTACCCCTCCCCACACACACATAAAAACACATACATACAGGGCCTGAAATTAACACCGTCCATCCTCCAAATGCGGTTGAATTTAGCAATTGGTGGGTAACACTGTCTACCTGCCATGTTGACTGATGGCCAATGGCAATTGAGTCATTCATTGTTTAGTTTTTTGCAACTGTTGTTCTTTTACATTTTAAAGAAGTCCGCCATTTTGTTAGATTTTAGCTAAAAATGTGGCGACACATTACTGGGGTAAAGAGGCCATCTGAAACAAACAACCAATAAAAAGATGAGCATGAGTAAAAGAAGAAGACGTTTTAATAGAAAGTGGACCATTGGCGACAACGGCAAGGTTGAGTTAGTTGTTAATTTATGACAGCAGTACAGAACAAATGTACTGCAATGACTGTTGTGTGTATGGCTCAGAGAAAGCAAAGTCAAATCCTTTTGTTATCGGGACTAAAAACTTAAAAATCTAAGCAATTAAGGATTCCAAGTCATCAAAAAGCCACCCACACACGATCAGTTCTAAACTATCAAAGACTGCGCTTCCAGATGAGACCGCTGCAGTCAAGGCACTGACGTCCATGAAAGCAACGCAGTTTGAGTGGATGCGACTGCTGTTTTGGAACTTTCTGTTTTTCACCTTTTTATGATGCAAAAAAAAAAAAACTGGCTAGTAAAAAGTCACTGTGGCTGGTCATC
>NC_045739.1:15174265-15175153 GCF_008692095.1 Etheostoma spectabile | reverse complement strand
ACGTGTGGGTGGGTGGGTGGGTTAGTAATAACCTAGATTTGTAATCAATTAAGTCACTTTACTTAAGCCAAATAACTGCAGGGTCTTCAAAAAGATTTAAAATCAGGACATGGAGATAGGGGGCTGTGACCACATTCAAATATTTATGGATGCAAATATTTATGGATTTATGGATTCAAATATTTGTGGACTGTTTGGGTGCATTACATAATCTGTTCTTAATTAAGATTTCCTTCATCTAAGGGAACATTCTATATTTTTTTTAAGTGTACATTTCTAAATTTTGGTCTCATTTAAAATACCTGGACTTAAATGGGATTTCAGAGTTTCTTTATTACAGCAGTCAGACTGTCTGAAGCAGCCGTGTAACAGTGAAAACACACCAGTCCTTTATTGTGTTATATAGCTTTTTGTGCACGTTATAGGTTTACAAAGTGAAAAAGACCAAAGTCCACCCCAAAAGGACTTACCATCTCCAACAAAAAACACTGCTCACAAACTGCTCCAAACCGCTCTATTTAGTTGAGCCTTTACTTCCGTGACAAACGTTTGTCACTTTGTAACACACTATTCTCGCCTAGATGCTAGCGTGGCAATTCCTCATGCTCTGCAACTGACAAGCTAGCAGTACTGACTGCGCATGTGCGATTCCCAGCAAATATCAAACAGAAGTGAGGTGCCTCACTCGGTAGCTAAAACAGAGCTCAACACACAGTAAAATGAGGAGCTGTAGCAATGTGCAATACAACAAATATATTGTGATTTCTGAAAATGAAACCACTTAAACCTATTTTGGTACAATTCTGAAGCTGAAAATGAGTATGAGCACTTAGAACACTGCATCATTCAGTTTCTATATGTGCTGTATTTTATATAGCGCTTTTCTAG
>NC_045739.1:15163939-15174255 GCF_008692095.1 Etheostoma spectabile | reverse complement strand
ACTACTCAAAGCGCTTTTACATCATACAAGAACCATTCACCAGTCACACATATTCATACACTGTTGAGGCCGCCGTTCAAGGTGCCACCTGCTCACAAGATAAACATTCACACACATTCACACTCTGATGGCGCAGGGCCAGGGATCGAACCACCAACCTTCCAATTGGCAGGCAACCGCTCTACCACTGAGCCACAGCCTTGTAGGAGTAAGAGTTTATATATGAGATCTTTAGGTGTGTTCAGCTTTGCAACTTAGAACTTTGCTGGGCTTTGAACACACTGTATCTGTGTTCATATTTTTTCAGTGTGCTTTGAGTTTTCTGCTACAGTTTGTCTCTGTCTTCTGTCTATAGTCCCAGTGGCACTGCCCTATCCTCTCTGGACGAGGTCAAGAACTATCTGTTGACTGATGGCACCTGCAAATGTGGTCTTGAGTGTCCACTCATCATCCATAAGGTAGGTGTGTGTGTGTGTGTGTGTGTGTGTGTGTGTGTGTGTGTGTGTGTGTGTGTGTGTGTGTTGGGGGGGAAAACAGACAAAATGTACACACATATGGTTTTAAGATTTAGGAACTCTGTGACATTGTACACATTTTAACAGCATGGCCATGACCATTTAATTTAACTGAAATGTTATGCAAAGAGTCCTGTCTAAATTCTGTCCGATCCTCCTTTATCTGGTATCAGGTTTTCAACTTCACTGTGGGAGTGAAGGTGGAGCAGCACATCCAGCCATTAGGCAAATCAGAGCAGGACATGACCAAACTGTGTAACCACCGCAGGAAAGTGGTGGCGATGGCTGCTCTGTGTCGGAGTATGCAGGCCTCCCAGCTGCCCTTTGCCAACCTTCATCATCCAGGTACACATTAAAGCACTGAGACATGCTACTCTTGTACCTGTGTACTATCAAACCGTATGTTTAAAAAAATAAATAAAAAAAAATCTATTGAAATTGCTTTTCTATATTAATTTCTAAAGATTCACTCAATGGATGCTGATCAGCATTATTATTAATTTGTAAGGTTTCTCTAGTTTGTGTGTTAAATTACAACAAATAATCTAACACACAATATTTGGGCAATATTTTTTAAAGGCAAAATACAATATGTGTTCTGAATTAAGTATTGTGGTGACCTCCCAGCCCACAAATCCTATCCTACAGACTTAAGAATCTTTTTTGGTACTGAACACAAATATGATCATATATGGAGCGCTTTGTCAGTATTATTATCATTGTGGGTTGAATTAGAGATGAAATTTAATTGATGAAAGTATGAGAGGCTGTTATTATTGGGCTTAACCACATATATAAATACATTGTCCTCCAGTAAACTACATGCTTCTGAAAATAGAATCGGATGTTTCCATTTAGTATCTCCCTCACTTTCTTCACCCCCCCAAATTTCCTTATATTCCATTTTATCATTTAGTTTGTCTGTTTATTTTTCTTGTTAAGGGCCCGACAGATGGAATAGAAAAAAAAAAAGTATGGTGTGTGTGTGTGTGATCAGAATCACCACACGAGTGGGCGGGAGGTACCCTGGGAATCCGGAGTTCTTCCGAGAGCACAATTTGAATTTGCTCAGTGAGTTACTCTGGCATCCCATGGCATGAAAATTTCTTTTGAACAATTTTTTAACATTAATATGCGTTCCCCCAGCCTGCCTCTGGTCCCCAATCTGGAATCTTGCCCTTTATGAGGTCATAAGGGGAAAGGTTACCTCCCCTGTTCTGCTTTGCCTACCCAGAGAATTTGCACCCCCCTCCTCAAAAGCTGCAGACACAGAAGTGGCACGTCCTAAGGAAAGCTCATTGTGGGGCTGGCTCTAGTGGCTGTAATTCTGCACAAAGGCTGAATTTTGATAAAGAGACTTCAGATATGGTATTAGGGGACCACTAAGGTCAATATTAAAGCATCTAAAGAGCACCATGTCATGGGACCTTTAACTTCCATCCAAATGCTTGTCTTGAGCACTTGGATGTGGCAGAGGTTGGGTTTTCAGTATTCAGTTCATAGACTGGATACAGTACCTTTTTATGAAAGACTTCCCCATAATGTGTGTGTGTGTCTCTGTCTTTGTCTTTGTCTTTCAGAGATGAGCAGTGGATTGGACAGCCGCAATTCAAAGCGAGTACTTGTTGAGCGGAAAGAGGAGGACCATGGCATTTACCATCCCAAACTCCATCCGGCTCCAGCTCGACCCCACAGCAACATCCACATAAACCCCTGTGCCAGCCCAAAATCCTCCTACCACTTTATTTACCCTTACAATGGTTCCTCCCCTGTACTTCACACAGGCACACACTCTCACCACCCCCTCGATGCTTTGAGAAGGCTTCAACATCCTGCTCCTATTCTTGTCTCCTCCACCTCCTCCTCCTCCACCACCTCCTCATTCCCAGCGTACAGCATTGCCCAGAGATCACCCCGCACCCCCACACCTCAAGGTCAAAGAACACCTAAAACCCCAGAGACTCCGGGTTCTCCTCGGCACGGGCCACTCTCTTCACCTCCTCCCTCTTCCCCTATGGCCATGGGTGGTGGAGGAGGAGGAGCACAGGCTCACGCTCATCATCCTCATGGTGTCATTGTGGGAGGCTCACCCCTCTCTCCTTCTCCCTCTGTCAATAACGTGAACTGTGTGTCTCCTCACCAGCGGTCCCGCCACCCTTCAGCTTCTCCTTCTGCTCTTTCTGATCATGGAGGGGGCTCAACAGCAGCAGGAGGTGGACTGATGGGAAGTAACTTGCCTCAGAGGAGGAAATCCACCTCGTCCTCTCCACACTCTCCTCTCCATGGCTCCCCAAATCCCAGCCCCCACTTTCCTAAGTACAAGCTGGAAGACATCTTGGAGCAGTTTAAGAACTCAGGCAACAGCAGCACTAATAACCACCACCTCCTAATCCCTACTAACCCCTCCTTACTGACCAACCAAAGCAGTAGCAATCCTAATGCTCTCTCCTCGAAGCCCTTAAAGAGTGCCATGAGTCCGATTCTTAGCACAGGACCACCAGGTTTTGGTTTGAACTCTGCAGGGACTTCTAGTTTACCTCTGGGGCCATTTGTGAACCACCACAGCCATCAGGTCAAGCTGCCACACCCAGCTTCTTTCCCTGCAAGTAGCCTTCTCTCTGCAGCTGCCAAAGCTCAGCTGGCTAACCAGATAACCCAGGGTCCGAGCTCAAATGTGGCCAGCAACCCCGTGAGCTTGCCCTCTTTGGAGGTCTCGAAAGAGGCACAGCAGCAACAGTCATCAAAGGTAACAAACAGCACTTTACATAATAGCCACTCTCCCTCTTCCAGTGCTTCTACTAGGCCTCCCCATCCTCCCCCTGCAGCAGCCTCCTCTGTCCTTTTTCCTCCATCCCACTCTCTGGCCCGGTCCCTGGCTTCCTCCTTGCCCCACCTGCCTCCCACAGCAGAGCGCAGTGCGTCGCACAGAAAGAGGCAGCGGCGATCTCCCACAGTGCTCAGTATGCTAAGGGACACCCAGCAGCTGGCTAATGGGCCGCGTAAAACCCCACCAGGAGATGCCGTTTCTGCTACAGTTATCAACCTATCCTCCTCCTCCTCTTCCTTCCCCTCCTCCTTGCACTCCTCCTCTACCTCAGCTGTGCAGAACCAGAATGCTGCCATGTTCGAAAACCATCATCTCCTCCCCGGGCAGTCGCCAAGGCTGCCTGCTCCCCGACAGATGGCACACCTTTCCAGGCCTCAGAGACAAACTGAGGCTCTGGATTTCACTACAGGCCAGACACATTCACCTCTTGGCTTGGACCCTCCAACCCAGCCTCTGTCTGCTCTGTTACACCTGCTCAGTGTGCAGAACGCACAGGCCTCAGCATTGAACTCTGCTTTAGCTCAGCCAGGATCTGTGTCTATGGAAGGAGGTGGACACACTAATAAACAGAGCCCCAGACAGTCACCCTCTTCTCCCGCCCCTCACCCTAACGTCAGGCACCCACAGACTCGGTCACCGTGCCGAACAAGTAACACTAATCTTCTACCCTTGGTGGTACAGCCGCTTTCTCCCCCCCCCACTTCCTCTCAGTTCAGATCAGTGCAGTCTCAATCACGTCCTCAGTCTACTAAATCAAGTCCTCTACAGAGACATTCTCCTTCTACACTGCTGCCCAACTCAAATTTAGCTTTACACAACAGCATCAGCCCATTGCAGCATACCTTCCCCACTCCCGCAGACAAGCATCAACCAACAAATCACATTCCTACAATAGACTCTGTTTCCCAAGCACCATTGCAGGAAGCCTCACTGCAGGCAATGGAGATTAGTAGTATTAGCATACCTACATCAGTGGACTTGAGTCCTTCTCAAGGCAGTGTTTCTATGGCGATATCCAGCTCCCCGAAGCCTCTTGACCTTAGCAACCATGTCCTGGCCCTTCTTGCAGCAACATCCACTGTACCCCAGGGGGAGGGCAGCTCCTCTGACCGCACCACTGATGTTGTGATGTCTTCCCAGGAAATTCCAACTGCAGGTGAAAATATTTTTCAGTCTGAAGTGTGTTTTTAGTCTGGAAGATAAAACCTTAACTTTGAATACATGAAGTAATGTGGTTTGTAGATCTTTATAATATACTGAAATTGTACCTATGTAGACATCAGGATACTCTCACAAATCTTACGCAAGTGGGATTAATATGAACTGTGTGCAGTCATGAGCTATTCCTTTTCAATCAGGCTTTACAAATTATTTTATTTCTTAGAATAGTACCAAAGGGTACAAATGTTTTCTCATGGTTGCACACTTTGAGTGTTGCTCTGAATCAATGTGATTGCACATGTGTATTGATGTGTTTTCCTAGCTTGTAGTACATTGTAAATGTAGTGCTGTTTTTTCAGCAATCTATCTGTGCTCAATGCTATACAACCACCACAGTTAAGTCCTATGTAAAACACTGCATACCGCCCAGCTCAAGACCCCTTGTATACAATTTGTTTACTGATTTATTTATTTAGTCAGCCTGAGCAGATTTAAATGACTTATGTGTCCCATAGGGCCGGAGGAGCCTAGATGTGTGGACTCCAAGGTCTCCATAGTGACCAAACCACCACCAGCCACTGGGCCCGCTTTCTCCTCTCGTCTTGTGGACAATCACAGTCCTCATACACCTTCAGCTGTTGGCGACTCAACATCTCCCTTACCTCTGGCAGAGGCCTTCCCCTTCATGAACCAAGAGCAGCTGCTTCAGCTGCTGTCATCCACAGGAGGTCTACCATCCCTCCTGGACCCTACAGTCCTGGCTTCATTGCCATTAGGGGGGCTGTGGTTGGGAGGGCAACATGCGCAGATACCCCCTGTCAATGCACAACCACCACATACTCTTGTAGAGCAGCAGCAGTTACTGATTCAACAACAAGAGACACAGCAGCAAAACCAGGATCAACAACAGAAGCAACAACAGCTAAACAACAATCCTCTGTTGCCCTTGTTGCCCTTGTTGAGTGGTGCCCAAGGGGAGCTGCCTCTGAACCTTTTGGGCCTACTAAACCCCCTCCCACCCCCTGCCTCAACCCCTACCCCAGGACAGGAAGCGGATTTAGGACTGACAGAAAAACCTAGCCTCCAGGCTCTGCTTATGGCTTCCTTGTTGCTCGGGCAACAGCAGACACCTTTGTTGCCTCTATCTGGGCTGGGTCAGTTGAGCCAGGTCAGCTTGGAAGTTCCTCTCCAGCAGCAACAACACATCCCCACCACATTGGAGGGCCTCACCCTGGATAAGACCTCTGGCCTCCTGGATCCATCAACCCTATCAGGCGCGGGGCTCTTGGAGGTCGTGCAGAGCCTTCTCCCCATTCCTCCAGGAGCTGAAGGCTCTATACAAGCCCTCCAGTCACTGCTCCTTCCTGCCTCTCTTCCTCCTTCCCATGCAGCCTTCCTGCCCCTCAGCCCTGCCTTGCTCACTGCTGCCCTGAGCTCTGCCGAACTCCACCCACCTCCCCACACCCAATTAGCTTCTGCACAGCAAACCCAACATACCCAACCTCAGGTAGGCTCCCCTATCTCCTATAGCTACTTCCTCTGAGTGCCTCCTTTTTTCCCTAGAAAAACCTGAGCTCATTTCCATAACTGCTCCATTGTTTCCCCCTGTGTTAGTTGTTTATTTTCTTCAACTGTTTTCCTTCTTAAAATGTTTTTTTTTCTAAATGAGCTTAGTAGGTCTTCTCAAACTACATAGTTTGTTTGGGGTTGGTTACAGCCTGTAGATCTTAATGTAATTTAGATGTTATTGCACATGTTTTGGAAACAATTTTATGTCATTCTGTATTTCTTAAACCCTGTCTTTTCCTTTTTTGGTCACTTTTGTAATTTGTTAGCCTAAAACTCTACGCAATTCAATTCACTTTATCGTCATTTCCCAGTGTTTGCATATTCAGAAGAAAAGAAAAGTTGTTACTCATCAGTAGTAATTAAAAAACACAGAAATAAATACTTATAAGTTAAAGGTCCCATGGCATGAAAATTTCACTTTCTGAGGTTTTTTAACATTAATATGCGTTTCCCCAGCCTGTCTATGGTCCCCCAGTGGCTAGAAATGGCGATAGGTGTAAACCGAGCCCTGGGTATTTTGCTCCGCCTTTGAGAAAATGAAAGCTCAGATGGGTTGGAATCTTGCCCCTTGTGAAGTCATAAGGGGCAAGATTACATCCCCTTTATCTGCTTAGCTGCTACAGAATTTGGCCCACCCATGAGAGAGAGACATCATGGCTTTCAAACAAGCAAAGTACTCTTTAAAGTACCCCCCCACTCTGCACCAAGGCTGCACTTTGGGAAAGAGACTTCAGATACAGTATTAAGGGACCACTAAGGTCTGTATAAAAGCATCCAAAGAGCACCATGTCATGGGACCTTTTTAAAAGAAGTTCTGTTTAAAAACTAATAACAGAGCTATAAAAGACAAGCCTACACACAAAACAGACAGAGCAATCAGTCCATAAAAATAGAGTGCAGTATAATGTGCAGTTCAGTGGTAACTGCGTTCAGTAAATAAGCTTCCCGTCCTCTACTGTACTCTACTCTCCAGGTACCCACTGATGCTGGTGTTGACACCCTCATCCCCCTATCTCTTCAAGGCAAGGACAATGCCATCCTCCAACAGTTACTGCCCACTTTGCTTAACTCTGCTGTATTAGGTAAGTTGGTAGCCACCTTTTGTAACACTTCTTTCTAAAGATTAAACTCTCTATTTTAGGAATAAATTAAATTCTACCAGCAAAACTACCAACTGTTCTCAGTATTAAAACTTTAAATATTGCAGCCATTATGTAGCAGAAAGCCATTATATCAGTGCATCTATGAAATGTGTCTTTGCAGGAGATCTTTCTGGCATCACAGGCCTCCACAACTTGTTGGGGATTGGTGCGGGTTCCATCCTCCTACCCCCAGTCCAGACCTCTGCTTTGGGCATGCCTCTGCTGCAGAGTCCTGATGGAGCTATCAACTTACTCAACAACATACAGGTAGGTAACTGGCATTAGCTTAATAGATCAAACATTCAGGTAACGGCTTCTTATTTTTAGCCGGTGCCGACCATCGCTATCGCCATTTACAATGATAAACGTCTTCAGTAGCAGGCTGTATCACCTGTTGCTAATTTAAATTAATTCTTAATATTTCATATTTCATTTTATATTTGTTTATGTTGTAATGTGTAGGTATGTACATCTTTTAAAAGATATGTTTACGTTGAAACAAAATTACAAGAAGTTATGTCTCTTGTATTGGTTTACCATCTTGTGGACGTAATACGCAAAAATAGATACTGTATTTGAATACGGTCAAACCTATGTGTGTTTTTTAAAAGCAATGTTCAAACTTTTTTTTAAACAGTTTTTGACAGTCCTAATGACAGGAAATGTGTGTAATTTTCTTTTGGATTATTTTGCCTCAGTGAGAAAAGTTTGTTCCCTCACGTATTTTTTGGGACTTATTTGACAGTTAATTCAATTTTATTTTCTTCCTTTTTTCTCTCCAGCTAAACCTTGCACCACCCTCAGAAGGAGAGAAGCCAATGACATTGCAGGAAGCACAAAGCCCTGCCCCACAGGAAGACATTCCAGCTTGTCAGATGGCTCCTGAAGTGGTTCCCAGTCCTATTCCGACTCCAGTTTTAGCGCCTGCCCAAGAACACACCCCACCCCAGCAGCGGGTATCAGAGGGCAGGTCTGTTATTGATCCTTACACTTCTTTCATGGACACGATTTATACCTCCTTCCTTCAAGTCAGTGCTAAAGAGCAGGAAGGCAGGGCCCACATCGGGCCATCTGACCCCACTTCACCCTTCTGTGCCTTACCACCGGTTTCTTTCCCTGTGGAACACCATACCCCTGTCCCAACTCTGCCCCAGGCAAGTGCCCCAGTCTCCCTCAGCCCACGTCGGGCCTGTTCCCTCCGCAATTCATGCCTATCTCGACTCAGCTTGGAGGCAGCAGCCCATTCCCCAGCCCAGGGGACGCCCAAACCCACTGAGGATGGGTCTACGTCACCCTTGCAAAGGAAACCGGTTATGGTAGAGGGGCATACCCATCCAGAGCCTCCTTTGCCATCCATATACTTGGAGGAGGCTAAGACAGACTGTACTGGACCTGCTGCGGCTTTGTGCCCCTATGTAGAGGCAGGAGTAGATAGGCAGGGGCATCTTCCCCACGCGGGGTACCTCAGTCCAAGGGATGGATGCAGTGGGAGACCCAATGAGGAGACAGCTGGGACATTGCTACACAACGAACAGGGAAGGGTGAGTGCCTGGGTCTCCTGTTTCCTTTTAAACGTATAAACAAGATTTAATATTACAAGGTGGGACTGCATAATTATCCTCCTGAGACACCAGAATGTAATATGGTATGGACCAAAGACTGTAAAACGAGGAATGTACCACTGTTACCTATAGATGATTTCATTATTGTAGTGATTTTTGATTTTACCTCCAAAGGATCAAGCTGGAGCAGCTGGTGGAGCCAGAAGAGGAAGGAAAAGGAAACAAACGTAAGTTGTCTTGTTAATCGTTAATGTCTCAGACATGCTCTAGACAGGGAATCGCTGGGATTTTTCAATTTCCAGTAAAAGTTGTTCCAGCCTCATGACCTTGCACTGTAATGAATCCATGCATTAGGCATGCCCTTTCTGAAGTTTTCATATAAACTGTTTTTTCATGTTTATTTGGTTGTATGGTGCTGTACTGAGTATTCCTGTGTTTCTTGCTTTGTGTATCAGGCTACAGAATGTGTTAGAGGATTTCAGAGACATGGATGCTACAACACTAGAGGAAACCAAGGCTACGGTAAGACCCAGCTCCCCCTCTGTGACTCAAATATCTTTACGTTTTTTAGGTTTCTTTAGGTAGGAGCACTGATTGTCTTCATTACCTCTCACTAGTATTATCAAACTGTTTGAGTCAGACAAGCCACCCCCACCCCCCACCCACCCCACCCCCCTCCCCCAGTTTTTAACAAATATGTTACTGTTACGTTCTAAAAGTTTGTATTTTTTTTGCCATGCTAGCACCTGATCCTCTGACTTTTCCTCTTGCACCTCCAGAAGATTCACATTTGGGATTTTGAGTGCAATCTCTTGACAACTATTGAATGGATTATAATGAAATGTGGTATACATTCATGTTCACCTTCATGATGAATCCTCAGGGCAAAATTTGAATTTGTTAAGTACTTTGTTTTATGACCAAATGCCTCAGCCTCTGTTTCACTTAGTTTGCTAATTAGCACTAAAAGCAAGCATCAGCGTGTTAGCATTGTTATTGTGAGAATGTTAGCATACTTACATTAACATTTATAACACCAAGAGCTACAAATTTATGTAATACTGTGTGATTTTTTTTTTTTTCATATCAACAAATGGCTGCTTTATCATTTCTTTTATGATGACTTTCATTCAAGTTATTGTGAATTAAAGTGTTTCATTTGTCCGACGTGTGCAGAAACACCACAGCAATTTCAGCATAGCACAAACAAATTTAAAAGAACGTCAGAGAATCTTGTCAAAAGATATTAAAAAAAAAAAAGAATAGGGCTGCACGATTATGGCCAAAATGATAATCACGATTAGTTTGATCAATATTGAGATCAAGATTAATTTGTTGTATTTGTTGATTTTAACAAAAAAAAAATTATAGTCACATAGCTATATAGCTACTTATAACTGCTTTCACATCCATATTATGCTACATTCTTCTGTCAACAATAACTAATTAAAAGAGCTAGGGAGAGAGAGGGAGTGCGATGGACGTGCTCACAGAGTGACGGCTGACTCCTTATAGAATAGAATAGAATGCCTTTATTGTC
>NC_045739.1:15163011-15163929 GCF_008692095.1 Etheostoma spectabile | reverse complement strand
AGTACACGGTACTTGTGCAACGAGATTAAAGATTATGAATGGGTCCGGCACGGGTCAAATGGCGGGTCAGCGGGGTCACACACGTTGTGTGTATGAAATGTCTGTATTGTCACTGCGCTGCGTTTTTATGAACAATGATATTCTGGACATGGGTCACATCTCTTGCCCAGGTCCAACAGGCTCCGTCTCACGCTATTACTCTACAAACTGAAGTTAGTTGCATTAAATAACTTCTGCTGTGTTTTTCGCCGTGGCGGTTGCGATAATAGAGTTACCAGCAGAATCACTGGTACAAATACAGGTTATAACAATATACAGCTGTGTTAATAACAAAACTGTGGACAAATGTCATAAGTGTGGACCGGCGGCCACAGTGTCTTTCCATGTTGCCGGGGAGTCGTGTGTGAGTTAATGGAGGCGGGGCTGCGTGGAGAGTAAGCGGAGAGATACAAACACAAGCACGGCTTTACAGAAGAAATGGTTCATGTAATGCAAAATGAAACCGTATCGATATAAACAACATTGCTTTGTTTGTGGAGAGGCAGCAGATATGAGGACATTAGCACCGGTGCGACATAGAGGAAAAAATGTTAGTTGCACATTAGAGCCCTGTGAGCTAACAGACATTAACTAGCACTGACTAGCACTGGTCTCTGCTGTTGTCTGAAAAACAACAGATGGGACAAAATGTTGCATTTACTGGTAAACTCGTAAACCTTGAGACCGACGTATGAGACTGCTATCTGTTGTGGAATTTTCCTCACGTTACTCTGTCCTCTGTGACTGTCTCCATCTAGAAACTAAACTGACATGATCAGACAGTGGTTTACGGAGCGGTAGATTGGCTTTGCAAAAAACCCGGAACGTTCAATGAAACGACGCATTTGAAATATCGCTCGATCACGCAAATTGGATCGT
>NC_045739.1:15148792-15163001 GCF_008692095.1 Etheostoma spectabile | reverse complement strand
GAAGCCAAAATCGTGATCGTGATTAAAATTTGATTAATTGTGCAGCCCTATAAAGATATTAAGCAAAAAGCTGCATTTGAGAAAACAATTTCACCCCAAGGTCTGATTAGTTGTGTGTTTTTTTTGGAGCTTCATCAGCAGATGGAGATGACCAGTTGTTTATGTTCAATGACATTTCTTTTTAAGGACTCTTAAAAGCTAAGGGGTCAAAGTTTAATCTTGATTTTTTCGAAACGGCATGTAAGAAAACAAAATCTTTTAAATGGGCCTTGTGGTGATTGTTATCTCAACTGCTGTTTCCAAGCTCACAAAAGGACTTCAAAAAGCAGGGTGCTAAAAACGGAAGAGGCAAGAATCTGACATTAACTGTTTTAAAGCATTCTGTCTCTTACTCTGCACCCCTAATACCCTGCAAAGGGGGAAAAGCAAATGGTAGATGTGAAGGATTTACTAAAGAAGAGAGAGCTTTTTGTTCCATGCTGAGAATAATTGTGCGTTTCGGACTGCGGTGGAACAGTCACTCCACCACTGGGGGGGCTGGAAGGGGATAAGGCCAATGTGACTGTAGTTTCTCTCTCTGTCTTTCTCCAGACAGCACTGCTGAAGCCTGAGAGGTCAGTCCGCGGCAGGAGGCGACGAGGCGCCAGGTCACAGAGGCAGTGATTGGTGGAGGGAGTTGTAAGTCTGAGGTCTTCACCAATCAAAAGGCAGCCAGACACCCCCGACCCCAATCTCTCCACCATCTTCACCACTGTTTAGACCTTTCTTTCTTTTTTAATTCAACTGCACTAATATTATGTCGTTGTCATGTCAACCATTGTTATGGCAACCACTATGGAATAAAAACATAGGAGAGAGATCTAGTCTGAAATGTTAATTTATAAAAAGCGGGAGAAAAAAATTTGAGATATTTTGTGGATACTTTTTCACTTCTTAGGTCTAGTTCACAAAATAATGGTTGCTTGACATTGTGATCAGATGTCTGTTAATTATGGTTGCTGTTAGAATGATATCAATGAGAAAACACAAAAAAACAGAGCTCGGTTTTCTTCTCATCAGTGTATAACTGAGACAGGATGAAGCCCAACTACTTGACTGTGCTCTCTGTTGAAAGTGTGGATGTGTGTGTCTTTTTATGTGTCTGAGTGCATGTTGGACAACAGTGCTATTGCTGAGCCCCTCACTGTTGACCGTTAGTAGAATTATTTTCATTCTAGTAAACGAGACCCTGTCTGTTTGTAAGATAAAGGGTTCTTTTCAGAGACACGCAATGGTTGTGTAAAAAATGTTTTGAATGGTTTTCAGAAGGGGCTGTAAGAGAATATAAGAAGGAACAGACTTGAGCTTTTTTTTCTTTCACAGTATAAAATATATTTTATATGGCACAAGCCAAGGAAATTATGTTGTTCAACGTATCAGGTTTCATGAATCAACCTCTGGCCACACAAAAAACACTGTTTTTGTCATGAATCCACATGTCCTGTGAGATGTTCCTTGGATTGATTCCTTGGAATGGATGGAATGTACATCACTATTAATTTTACGCAAAAAAAAATGAAGTTCTTTTGGACACCCACTTTGAAACGTGTCATAACACATTGGGATGAAGTAAACCTGGCAACATCCAGTTTTTATTGTTTGCAAGGTCCACAAGAAAGTGGTACTATTCAGAAAAACCTTAAGCATCATTTGTCACATTTTGGCAACCCACTTGCTGTCATTTGTTGCTCTGAAGAATTACATGTAGCTGTGGTGTGTTGGAGACTATTTAATATCTGTTGACACCCACCAAAACTTTCACTGCCCAGATATGAGAGAAATGTCTGGAAAAGTTATTGCATTTTGAAATGGATCATTTGTTCAAATCCTGAGTTTATACAAAGTACAGTACCATATGTCCTTTCATTGGTTGAACAAATGGCTGGAAACCTAAAACACAGGGAGCAATGACGTCTTACTGTACATGGATCTGTTGTGTCTGTGTGTTACTGTGGATTTGGAGTAATATCTTCCCTCTGTCTCCTCTCACTGTTTGAGCTCTCCTCCATACACTGCCCTGCCCCAAGAGTACTGGCATCTCTTGCTGTATTTAAAAAATAAATAAAAAATAAAAATAAAAAAATAAAGGAAAGTGAAAAAGAAAGCAAATTATGCAATTTCTACACTTAGAGATTTGTACATATGTACAGTTAATGCGTTTTATTTTGATTTTATATTGTTAGAGAAAGAGACCAGAGAGAAAACAATGAATTGTGAATTTTTCTGGGAATTGTAATTAAGTATTTTTCTCATTCTACCCCTTGCTTTCAATACTTATGTTTTAAAAAGACGATTAAATTGTGGACCGTAGCTTTCTTTTTTTTTATATGGGAGTCTTTTTTTTTTTTATTTAATATTAAACTATTTACAGAAAATGTACCTTGTGTTGAGTTCTCTTCTGAAAAGGATACAAGAAACTTTGTGATGCAGTTTACAACTATGAGAATTTGCCTTTAAGTCTCACATATTGTTAGATAAGGATTATATTAAACATGCGCATAACATTGGCGACTGTTAATACAAAAAATATCAAATGTGTCATACCTGAACCCTGTTACTGTAAATGTACATATTTCTCCGCGTACTCCAAAGAAGTCCCATTAACAACAATTACAATGACAGTTCACTGTAATTAAAGGTTGAACTGTTTGGTCATGACAGTAAAATCCAGGGGTAACTACATTTTTATTTTTAACTGTAGTTACTCCTGAAATAATATCTGTTGGCCTTTTGTCAGGATATCTTAGAATGTTGGCAAAATGGGCATTGATTCCATAAATTGAAATATCTGGCACAATATCCCATAAGTATCTATAATTTTAAGGAAAACAAACTTAAAGGATTGTGCAGCTTAACAAATTAATTCTGAATTGTATTTTTCAATGTTTACATTGTGCTGAATCATCTCTGAGATGCTCCTTCAAGGTGAGGCCTAAACTCATATCTAATCAATAATCTCCACTGCCTTTCCATAATGGTTTCTTATGTCTTCCAAGAAATACAGTCAGGCATTGGAGAGAGGCTAAAAATGACTGATGATTAGTCACTGCATCATTGGGCCTGGCAGTTGCTTTGCAGAAAGTAATGAAGTTCTTCTTCATGGCTCTGTGAGGAAGTGACGCTGCAGCACGGGGCTCTTGTTTCCGCCTGCTTGTTAGGATACTGAGATGATGATGATGATGATGATGGGAGGCTGTGGGTACCACTTTAAAGAGAAGGATGCAGACCACGCCCTTCCTTTGCTCGCCGATAGAGGGCGCTGTGGCGATCAAAGCAGGCCGAACATCCGCAGCTTTACCTCACTGCCCTTCCAGCAGCATCTCACCTTCAACCGGCCTGACGCACATCCACCGCCGCACCCGAAAAGGAAAAGAAAAAAACACGAGAGAAAGACAGTCTCAAACAAACCAACAGTTGAAATCGAGACACAACAGAGTCGGGTTTTCATTTTTTAATGATGTAGGAGATCGTTTTGCGGTTTGAAATCTAAATTCAGTCTGCCAGCTTCTCTGCGACACGGAAACACCATCCAGCTGCGCATAGATAAATTGCATCCTCTCGCAGCTTGTCGGGATAAAACCATCCAACCTCTCCGCCGTCTACAGAGTCCCCTCGACGTAGAAGGACTAAGTCACTGCGCATCCCTACTCTTTTATTTTTACGGTCAAATCAGGCCCCGATCAGCGACGGGTCGCCTCCAGCCTCGGCAGCATCTTTCCTCTCAGAAAGCAGCATCCTTCCTCCTTGAATCTGCGCAATGGCCGAGATCCCAGCGGAGTGTAACATAAAAGTGTTATGTCGCTTTCGTCCTCTCAACCAGTCAGAGATTCTACGTGGGGACCAGTTTATCCCCAAATTCCAATCAGACGATACTGTCGTCGTCGGGGTAAGTAAAGGAAGGCGCTTTGTTGTGCATGTAGGCCTTCATCAATAAATCATCAGCTCGGCTCATCTGTTTGGGTCGTGGAATGGAAGGGAAACATAATAATCGGTGCAGCACAGGGAAATGTAAATTTCCCCACAATATGTCTTTTCCTTAACATGACGAAGCACATATAGCCTACATCCACTGTTGTTAATGCGCAAACTGGCCTTTTGTATCAGCTGGTGGCAGTGTGGCATATGAATGAAACATAGCCAACACCTTATCCTAACGTACGTTGGAAGACACTTTTCTAAAGAGATAAATATGCTACCAACAAATTGCTATAATTTTCTGTTGGCCTTTATCAGTCAGTCATGGCCTTATAGACCTAATCCTGATTCATAACACACCTAATACAACCCTCAAAGGTAAATTAATGTAAAGTATTTCCCATTCGGAAATTGATGGGTCAACACTCAAAAACATCGTCATCTTACATGACATGTTTTTGTGTAAAACTGAATAGTGAAAACACAATTTCCTCAAAAGAGAAAAACATCCAGTGTATCCTCATCTCAGTGTTAGTTTTGAATACAAATTGCATTTTTAAAAGGATTTCATGGAACAATTTATTTTTCAGATTTTTTCAGGCAGCAATTTACTAATTTTTAGAAATATCTTGAAAAAAAGATAGAAGAACTTTTATCAGAAACAGACTGAAATACTCCACCTACACTGGCGCCTGTTACATTTGAATTTCCGAAGAAAGCACATTGATTGGATCCTATCCAAATGAAGGCCAAATGAAGGAAAGCTTGTAACTTATACACTTTTGCTTATATATGTTTGCTGCTTCTTTATGAGGTTTTTCCTTGGTCACGTAGGCCTATGTCATGTCTAGTGGGCAGAGGGAGGAATCACGTTGAAAGCTTCTTCAGTCATAACGGAAACATCTCAACCTGACCTTCCTCTCACCATGACGATGGACAGTAGCGTCAGAAACTGATCTCTCTAATTGCCCACAGAGAGGATCAATAATCATCCAGCAAGCTCCCGCACCACCGGCTGACCTGCGTTTAGTCCTGTCTATCCATCTGTCTATCCATCCATCTGCTCCATCTGTCTCTCTCTCGGCCTTTGAAAGTTTCATTCTACTGTTTCGATCTTTGTATTTTGCAGCTACCTCTTTGACTCTCACCTCTGTTTCTCCTTTGCTCATTCATTTACTTTTTTTTCTCTTTCTGTGCCTCCTCCTCTGCCCCTCCTCCCCGTTCTGGGACTAAATGTCTCTCTCTCTGGTAAATCACTCTGTTATGGGGGCGGTCTGCCGATGAGTCAATTTGTTAATGACATTTAATACGACTCACGTTCTGGCAGCTCACATCCCTGCTTTGCATTTTGGCCTGTGTGCCAGATAGGACACTGACATTCAGGGGTTTCATAGCTTGGTTTCTGCAGGGAGGTGTGTCAGGGATAAGTCACTCGTCTGTGTTTTATGCAAGATTGTGTGTATTGTAAGAGCGGATTTCTCTGGGGCACATTTTGAAAAAAAAACAAAATCCATTCTTGTGGATTTAGCTGCCAACCCTCTTACAAAATGAGGACAGACATCAATGTAAATTATACCTACACACAATATATTCTTTTGTTTTTTTAAACTCAAAAGAACATTAGAGTGTGTTGTAGATCTCGTATACTCTCTACTGACCTTTGCAGTAATTTAAAATGCTGAGTGGAGGCGCTTCATTTTTCTGTTTGTTGACCTATTTCCTTGCAGTGTGAGTGGTATTTTTCATACAATATATCTAGAGTTGAAACTCTTTCTGAGAAATTAGAGACTATAAAGTCCTGTCCCCTCTTCCACCTGTTCAACTTGTATTTGTACCTCAAGAGCTTTTATTTAATCTATTTTTCTGAAAAAGCCAAAACATGTTCCTTGAGTTTTCTTTCAATATTCTAAACAAATTGATCTACGCTTTGGAGGGAGCTTTAGAGGTGATGGTTGGAAGATTTAGTTTCTGTTGGCCTTGGGTAAATGTTCCCCCGTTTCCAGTATTTGTGCTAAGCTAAGGCAATAAATAAAAAAATATTAATACAATTTAATAAATGCATTTCCCCAAATGTCCAACTATTCCTTCAGCAAAGATAAAAGGATGATTGTTTTATATGTTATCAGCATTTAGCAAAAACATACCTCATGAGTCTTGGTACACTGTTAAAGTCTCAAGGGAATTGTTAATTTTAAAATGTATGAATATAAATATGTACAGAAAATATTGGAAACGTGTTTCTATTTTCCAGAAAGCCTGATGAAAGAAACCCACAATGAGAACACCCATCAAGTTACAGTTGATAGAGCAACAGAAGCTCATTAGGACTGATTAGCTACAGCTGAGGGTGCTGCAGAAAAGCTAGTGATAGCACCTCACTGTATACACATGAGTAACTATTGTCTTTCATACGACTTTTTCCCATGTTAGATATAAAACTATAAAATACTTTTTTATTTTTTTTAACAACCTTGGTCTGTTATTTGAAGTTGCCAGGTCCTGGATGGACTTTGGCTCTGCCTAGCTGGGAGAAAGAGGCACTGCAGAGCTAGCTTTCTCCCTCTGCTGATATCATCTTCATTTGTTGTGCGCTTTCTGTTCAGAAGATGAAAGCAGTGTTGTACAAACCATCCACAAAAAATGCTACCAACACTGGAGCATTCTCAGAGATTGGGTTGATATAGTTTTTTTTTGCCATGTCATGAAAAAAATAACACATATTTGTGTTTTGATATGAGTTGAGTTATCGCAGAAACTAAAAAAAAAAATAGTCTTGTTTTTCTTTTAAATGTGTTGAGTTTAAAATTAAAAAACAAAAAAAAACAAAAAAAATCAGACATTTCTTAAAGACCCAGGACCTCAGGATCCCCCAGCCGAAGTTGGCCCCCTGCCAAAGCTGCTGCCCCCGCGACCCGACACCGGATAAGCGGACGAAGATAGATGGATGGATGGACATTTCTTAAACATTTCTGAAATGTTAGCACGGCAACAGCAATAAGTTGTGTTGGCCTGTAACATTAATGTTTTTTTCTCTAAAGGAGATAAAATTTAAAGGTTTAAAAATGAGTTACCCATTTTGTATAAGTGTGTATGTCATACCTTTATGGCCAGGCACGTGCAAACAGAAGAATGAATCAATGGCCACCTCACAGGGCTGACATCATTTCCCACGGCTCAGGCTGATGACTAGCTACTACTGCATAACACATTCAATAAATACTGCACCTTTGATTTATCTGAATGTCCTGAGACTAAACTGAGAAATCTGATCTCAATTTGGAGATAGACCTTATATCTTTTATGTTTTTTGCTCATTGTTTGTTGTTGTTCATGGTCTTCACAGGGTAAATCCTACGCGTTTGATCGGGTGTTTCCGACCAACACCACCCAGGAGCAGGTGTACAACACCTGTGCCAAGCAGATTGTCAAGGGTATGAATCCTTAGCCATGTCAAAATATGTCAGATATTTGAAATGTTTGTGTTGTGGTCTCATTTGTTATTCTGTTTCTCTCACAGATGTTCTGGGTGGATACAATGGCACTATCTTCGCATATGGACAAACCTCCTCCGGGAAGACTCACACCATGGAGGTATTCAGAGCAATAAAGCAAAAATATTTCTAAATCTTAATATTTTCCAACCACTCAAATATTGAAAGTTGTATAGGGCAAAGTGTCCAACCACTTGGAAGTTTTCCTTAAGTTTCAGTGTTTATCTGCCCCTATGTATTAACATTTTGGGTCTTTTTGATAATTTTTTAGGGCAATGGACTAACACATGGACATTGCACTTTTGTTTCACAAATTTAATTATAACTAAGATTGATTTAATGTCACTAGGAACTGGTGGGAGATCGACAGAAGTGATCTACCAGTCATTCTTTCTGTGACACCAGTCATATTATTTGATTACTTTATATTTTGTTAACTCATGATTCTACCAGGAGTGCATTTTCTCTTTTTTTCTGGCAAGCCTTTTGCTGTCCTCATTTTGTCCTGATTTAACATTTTATGAGAATTTAAAGGCATTAATGCATGAAATCGCTATTAACCTTTAGCCGCAGATAGCTATGCCCACCTCATTCTTAGTAATGGTTTTATCTGTGACCTGTTTCAGGGCAAGCTGCATGACCCTCACCAAATGGGCATCATTCCTCGCATCGCTGAGGATATTTTCAATCACATCTTTGCTATGGATGAAAACCTGGAATTCCACATCAAGGTAGTGTATTTCATGAGTTAGGCTGCTGGTGCTATGTTATGTTATGTCTGGTGTTGCGTTGTACTTCTTGTCTTAATCCTTAATTTTTGTATCAATCTTCACCTTGTGTCTGCAGACTGTTGTATGCACTTTTGCAAAAAGTGATGATACATTTCAGCCCTATTTTTCTTTCTCGTCCAACAGGTTTCATATTTTGAAATCTACATGGACAAAATCCGTGACCTGCTGGATGGTAAAGTGTTAATTAGCTCTTTGTGAATCACCTGCAACAGTATTTTGATTTGTGAAATATAAACTCATGCAGCATCAGTGTGTAGTTAATTCATTGCTTTGTCATACTTTGTTTTAAAATACTAAAACATCTCATCATTTCAAATTTTCTCCATTGTTTTTAGTGACAAAGACCAACCTGTCAGTCCATGAGGATAAGAATAGGGTGCCATATGTCAAGGTCAGTGAAAGTGCCTTGTATGTTGCCTTTGTAGGTGAAAATCTGCCTGTGCTGCATCAGATCCACAATATTAAGTCTGACTCATACTCTGCCTCTCTTGTTTCCTCTCATCTCCTCTTGTTTCCTTTGCTCTTGTTTCTTCTAATTTCCTCTCCTCTCATTTCCTCTCCTCAGGGATGTACTGAGCGTTTTGTCTCCAGCCCTGATGAGGTTATGGATGTAATCGATGAAGGCAAAGCTGCCCGCCATGTTGCTGTGACCAGTGAGTCTATACATAATACTGTTGTTGCAGCATATGATATTCAGTTGGTGCATGAATATAGCAATTCAAGACATAAATCAGTTGTATATATACAGTATGTATATATAAGATAAGATCCTGTCAGGTGGAGTTCACTGTGATATAATTGGCAGCTGTGGGCAGGTTACTGTGGGATCAGAGACAGTAGCAAAGCAGAACAATGTCTCTGCCCTGAGCCATTATCAAAATAAAGTCATCCCTAGTTACAAGCAGAAACAGCTTGTCTAATACAAGCTGCTTTTTGGGGCTGTCTTCAGGAAAATTGCAACAGTATGTTTATGTTTAACGTATGTTATAAAACCTTCAAACACACGAAATAAAAGTGCTCTCATCTTTCATCTGTAATTCCTGCACCTTCTGCTGCCCTCCATGCTGCTTATTCAACTGTGATTCAGTAGTACTAATATCTTAATAATGTCTCCAATACTGCAGGTTTATGGGTCAGAGTGATGCTTTAGCTTCACGGTACTTCATTATAGTTACTGTATAATAAACCAGACGTGACCTCAGTAAATCCAGTGATTGCACTCGATCAAATCCATAGAAATGCTTCAATAGTGTATGGATTTGTGCAAGGTCTGTCAGTAGGGTTGCTCTAATTTGGTTTGATGTCAAAATGTTGCCAGTTATGTTGAAAAAAATCAAAAACAATAATCACTGACACATTTCTTTCACACCTTTAGGCAAGTCAGTCACTACTGATAAGACAGTTTTTGTATTGCAGTGGAGCTATTTCAAAAATGCAATGAAGCAAATCCTTGGAGTACTACCCAAACAACAAGCCATTACACCGTATTCATTTGTTCTTGTGCTGACTCACATTGCTGAATTCGACTTAAGTGAAAAGAGTGTGACCGGATGAGCTCTGGGATTCAGTGCTCAACAAAAACACCAGGACAGCTTCACTGTAATAAATCTCACCCTGTGCAGTTCTCCTTTCTTCAGAGTTAATGCATTGTGTGCCTCAGTGCAGTACAGACTTTCTGTGACATTTTCAGGAAATCAGTGATTTGATTTTGGACAAGGAAATGTCCTCTGTTAACATAAACTAGTATACCATTAGTTCATTTCTTTTTATTGTTAACCAGAAAGACCACATAAATCAACACAGCACACTGTGGAGTTAATTTGACGGTAGAGTCATCAAATACTATTTGTCTGGTACGTTTCAGCCATTGTGTCAAATCAGTAGGAACTTTTGCACATTCCTGATTCCCAGTTTGAGTTCTTAATCACCTGAAACTGAATCACTGCAGTGTAGCTTCCTGACAATGTTAATCCCATAATGACAGCATGCAGGTAATGAGCCAGAGAAATGAATCACGAGTCATGCTCACATTCAAAATAAAATAAGTGGCCATCACTTTATAATAAAGGTACAAGTCATATGCTTAACTAGTGCATGACTCATGATGATTTAATGCATCCCACTTAATGTCAGAAGAATTTTAGTTCACAGCCACTTCATACATTTATTGATATGCAATCAAATTAGCTTTACACATTACATGCATGTTCATTTCATACTGATGCATACATTTTCTCAGCCTCTCTGGAAGCAAAACAGTACTATTCTTGTAGAATAATTGTTGTTGTTGTTGTTGCTGTTTTTTTAATCATATTGGTCATCAGATAAGTATACACACCCCTATGTTAAATTCCCATAGAGGCAGACAGATTTTTATTTTTAAAGCCCAGTTAGCAGTCTTCTCTTTTTCCTGGTTGATGCCTGCTGACTCACGGTGCTGCAGAGCGGTGTGCTGATAGCAGACTAATGGGGCGACACTCTGCAGACACTGAGCTGATGCCCTCAGATATATGGTCTGCAGAGAAACCTGAACTTACCTACTGTCTGATGAAGCGCAGCATTTCGATCCGTGCTGCTTGATTATCTTCACTTTGTGAAATAATGTTCAAATGCACAGATAAATTATAATTAAACAAATCTGTTGATAGTTTCACTGCATTAAGGTGATTGGTAATCACTGATGGTAGGAGAGATCTTACATCTCCATTATTACCCATATCTAATTGCAGTCTCTTTTTTCTATTGTGAAACTACTATTTTCCTGTATGTACAGTATGTGTCTGTGAAAATGGTTTTCAACATAAATTTCAACAGCAAAAGTTCTAAGACTGTAACAAAACCTCTTTGGCTTTTGTTCCACCCAACTGTTATGTTGCTTTTGTCTTTGTGCAGACATGAACGAGCACAGTTCTCGCAGCCACAGCATCTTCCTGATCAACATCAAGCAGGAGCATGTGGAGACTGAGCAGAAACTTTGTGGAAAGCTGTACCTGGTGGATCTGGCTGGCAGTGAGAAGGTAGTAGACACCCTGAGGAAAATATTGTTTATAAATCAGCAACTTCAAACATGCAATTCAGCTGCTTTTAATTATTTTTATTAATTAGAATTAGAATTAATTTTTGTGTTTTTCTGCAGCAGTTCATCATCAATATTTTACTTCACTCTTTTTCTTTATTCCAGGTCAGTAAGACTGGAGCTGCAGGAGCTGTCCTGGATGAGGCTAAAAACATCAACAAGTCTCTTTCTGCTCTGGGAAATGTCATCTCTGCGTTGGCTGAGGGCACGGTGAGCTTTTTTCACACTGCTTACTTCTATTTGTATAGACGGTAGAGAAACAATTGAGGTTGTGTGCCTCAAGAGATGTAATACAATAGGTCTACAGAAATACAGATCTGGATCTTAACTTGTAGTTCAGCTAAGAAATCACCAAAAAGTCAAAAAAGTGGTAGTGCTTACTAGATGTTTTGATCTTGGTTTGCTATTGGAGTAAACTGTGTCACTGTGTTTAATCAATGTGTGAGATATTTAAGAAAATGATGTAAAGTAGTATTTTCACATTTAAGTTCAGTGAAACGTGTGTACCTTTTCCCCAACTGAAGCTTACTTCTATTGTAGAATTTAGGGATTTAAAATAAATGAAACCACGTTTAACTTCTATTTCTACAACTGGAAGTGTCCTGTTTATCTCCATGTTCAGAGACTGTTGCAGATAGTCCTCCTCTCTCGTTTGAAATCTGTCCCTCCTGTTGATTTGTTAATGAAATGCATCATGCCCAGTACCTGCACCCTTCTTTCCATTCTGCCAACTCAACAGGTTTGGCTGTCAATTGCAAAAACTATCCCTGCCAATTATAAGATTAGTTGGATGCGGCACACTAAATCTGAGACCTTTGACAGGAGTTATGGGATTTGTTTGAGAAATCAAGTTAGGAAAATGTATCTTTTTGCTGAATACAATCTGCTGATGAATTACACAGAAGTCCAAAATAAGGAAGCAAACAAAATGTATTGCCTTCCTGTCACCTCTTTTTTCTCCTTTCTTTCCCTCTGCTTCCTCTCTCATCATCTTCCTTCCCTCATCTTTTTCACCCTCCCCTCTCTTCTTCTCGCTCCTTCAGAAAAGCCACGTACCCTACCGTGACAGCAAAATGACCCGCATCCTGCAGGACTCCCTCGGTGGGAACTGTCGCACCACCATGTTCATCTGCTGCTCTCCCTCCAGCTACAACGACGCAGAGACTAAATCTACTCTAATGTTTGGACAACGGTAGATACATTTGTGGATACAGATATTGCAACTTTGGAAAGAAACTTTAGTATACAATATATACGTGAAATTTGAACTCAGTCTAACAGTTTATTAACATGCTGCAATGCTTCTCAGCAAGAACCCAAACTGATTATAATTTACATAAGGAAGGCAATGAACCCTTTTGTGTGTGACCTAAAATCCAAACAAGGCAGACACAGAAGCTAACTGACACTGCCCATTTGACTATAATGCACTTATTAGTTATTTCACCAGGGAAGTATGAATGTGTTTTTGAGTCAGAAGGCTGAAGAAATGTCTCACAAATAGAAATGTACCTGATGTACTGTATCTAAAATAAAATCAAGGAATTATCTGTGTTATATTCTTATTTCTTTAAAATAGTTTCCTCTCATACTTATCAGGTGACTTTAAAACTATGAGACCAACATAAAGCTGAATTGTTGGCATTTTATCCAGTAGAATTGTTAATTGACCACAAACACTGATCATCAGTCCTTTCCTTAATTTCCTTTGTTGTCCTCTGTCACAGCGCCAAGACCATCAGGAACACCGCCTCCATCAACCTGGAGCTGACGGCGGAGCAGTGGAAGAGGAAGTACGAGAAAGAGAAGGAGAAGAACAAGACTCTGAAGGAAACTGTCCAGAAGCTGGAGATTGAGCTCAACCGCTGGAGAAATGGTGAGACGCATTAAGTGTTTCCTGACTAACTTTTTAGCTGCATAACATCAACTCCTCTGTGCTGACATCATAAACCAAACTGTCTTATTGTAATTTCTTTGTTTCTCTGTCTTCTTTGTCCTTTCATCCCTTTCCTTTAGGAGAGGAGGTGCCTGAGACGGAGCAGACCACTGCAGACGTGGTGACCCGTTTTGAGACCGTGGAGGAGCGTCCCATTTTGGACAACGACACCTCCTCCATTGTGGTTCGCATTTCCGAGGAGGAGCGGCAGAAGTACGAGGAGGAGATCCGCAAGCTCTACAAGCAGCTGGATGATAAGGTCCAAACATCAACATACTGTACTAATTACAACAGACACTTTTTTCCTGAACATTAGTAAACTTGCTTACTTTTGCTCCACTCATTGTAAAGGTAGATGTAATTGTCTTTTTAAATATTAAAGGAAGGAATATTTGTAAGGGTCTTTCTTGCTAGTGTGTACAGTAACATTTGGGACATCTTCTAGACTGAAATTTAATTAAGGGTTCATAGATATAAAACAATCATGGACAAAGTAGATGAACGCCTATCAAGTTTTCAGTGTCACATGTATTCATTCAAACAAGCATGTTAAAATCATGTTTCTGCAGGATGATGAGATCAACCTGCAGTGCCAGTTGGTAGAGAAACTGAAGCAGCAGATGCTGGACCAGGATGAGGTCAGTATACACACACACATGCACACTGTATGCACACACAGACTGTGTTTGAGAGGGTACTTACTAATTCTAAATGTAATCTTAAAGGTGCTCTAAGCAATGTTGGGTGACGTTACTTCTTGTTGACGTTAGAAGTATTTTCAAACAAACCGAGACTAGCATTCCCCTCCCTTCTCCTCTTCCCGTCCCCTCCCCCTTCCTTCTGTGCTTCTGCGCACTAACCCCCCCAACCCCCACCCACAAATCCTTCTTGTCGGTTATTGGCAGGAACGCAATAACATTGTTTGTGTATGCTTTGTGGTGCAGGTGGGCACATTTTGTTT